>NC_136059.1:1359917195-1360258195 GCF_964261635.1 Lissotriton helveticus | reverse complement strand
CAAACAAGGGGAAGAACGGGCAGCGCAGCCTTTGGAATGCTGGGACAATTTTGTCAAGTCACTTGGAGAAATATTTTTAACTAGGCTTGTTTTGAATCAGAGGAATGCTTCATATATTCCTAGTAAAATGGCAAAATGTCCAGTATCTACAAAACTGAAGCAATACATAAATGACACATTAAAGCAACTCCGCAAATTTCCAAACAATTTGTTACTGCAAAGTTCCCTCCGCAAAGGAAAAAAATCATTAAAAAAGAGGAGATGGGAAACTAGAAGAGCAAAGAACAACGAAAAATGGATGAAACTTCTACATGACTCAAAATAGAAAAACAGTGCCAAATTTTGGCAAACAGTTAATAAATTAAAGAGACCCAACCATCTTGGCATCAACTCTAACATCACAGAAGTGGTTTGGAATGAATATCTATTTAATCACTTCAATGACACAAATAAAAAATTAGACACTACTCTCATTTACCAAGGCAACACTAGTATTACCAGACCAAAAAAAGAAGCAACTAGTCATCATTTTTCCAGCAAAGCGAACACTAGCAACTCTTGGCCGATGCAGCAGGAGAAAGACCTTTCAGACCAAAACTACCTACCCATCGCAGCAGAAGAGCATAACAGCCCTGCTGCACTGGCCATAAAAAACCAAATAGCTAAAGGCAGTAGGGCGGGAGCTCCCGGCCCCAACGGCATTCCACCAATGCTGTTCAAACAAAACCCTGACTTCTGGAGCAACATACTGGTACCAGTTTTCAGACATGCTTTAAGAACACCTACACTTCCAGAATCATGGAGAGGTTAAATTATAAGACCAATATATAAGCAAGGCGAGAGGTCTATCCCAAACAATTACCGGCTGATAGCCCTTATAGATACTGAGGCTAAATATTACTCAGGGATTATCTTGAAAGAAATAGCCAGCTGGGCCTCAGAGAATACAATTATCCCTGCAACACAAACAGGATTCTGTCAAGGCCAAGGAACAACAACTAACATCATGGCCTTGACCATGCTCATGGACGCTACGAAAGAGGGCAAATACCCCCGAACCTATGCTTTATAGATTACACAGCAGCATTCGACCACGTTGACCACTCAAAGCTCTGCCATAAGCTGGCCAGCTGGGAGATACCAACTTCACTTTTAGATCAACTTAGGCACTTGTATACCAACACGTGGATTAGAATAAAACTAGGTGGCAGAACGCACCTCTAAAGCAGAATTCCCACAAATAAGGGTCTAAAACAAGGGTGTGTCCTAGCCTCGCTGCTGTTTAACCTCTTCCTAGCAGCCTTACCATGGGAATTGGACAGCTGTTCATCTCATGCCCCGAAGTTAGGTGGTATGACACTGACAAACTTGTTATACGCTGATGATCTAGTCCTGATCAGTCAGACCCCAGTTGGTCTTCAGCATCTTCTGGACGTGACTAGCAATTTTTCTAAACAGAACGCCTTAAAAATAAACCTCAATAAAACCAAAGTTATGGCAGTAAACTACCATAAGAAGACAAGTCCAAGCTGGTACCTTGACTGGAAACTCTTACATCAAGTAACAAGCTACAAGTATCTGGGGATACTTTTAGATCAAAACAATTCCTCAAGCCGCAATTGGAATCCTTGCGAAGGAAGGGTGCTATGACCTATCTTGCTCTTGAAACCCTGAAGAAAAAGTTGCCAGACCTGTCACTATATCCTTTCTTAAAAGTCCTGCAAGCCAAATTGCAGCCCACGATCACTTATGCTAGTGAGACAATGAGAGGAAGAGAAGCAGCAATCTTAAACGGAATAAGAACAACTTCTTACTGAGCAATATTTCAGCTCCCTATATATGTTTTCCCGGCCCAAATATGGTTGGAATTTGGGCCGCAAAACCAAGTGGCAGAAAGAATGGGAGCCTATGCAAAATGCTGGCATAAAATCAGAGCTGCCGAAAAATGGTACCCTAAATACCCCTCTTTGGGTAGAACTAACACAAACTGGGAAATCACCAGCAAACAAATACCTTTTGGATTCTATCAAAGCTCTAGGTCTGACGGACCTTTGGAAAACCTCAACGGCTAACTGTGTATTAAAAAAACTAGTCACAAAGTCAACAAGACTTAAATCTATTGAAGAGGATAAGGAAGCACTGTCAAAACAGGCCCATGGATGGGTTGTGCTCAACAATTACGAAGCTGGTGAACCTCAACCGTACCTAAACGCAGGAATAAAGATTACAACTAAAGAAACATTTTTTGAAGCTTCGCCTGGGAGTTGGCTCAATTGACCCATTTATACCACCTTGGGAAAGTAGAGGAGGAGACCAGCTATGCAGGCTTTGTGCTCGTCGAGTCGAGAACCTCATCCGCATCATTTGTATCTGTGACAAGTTAAAAGACATAAGGAAAGTTTTACTAAAACCATCCTTTATCCACTACGGCATCAGGTCCTGCAAACAGGCGGTAATCCTGTGCTTCAATCCAACCTTAGCACAGCTGAATTGCCGCCTTAGACAATTCCTTGATCTCACTGAACAGAGACTTCAAAAACATATCACTACTGGCCTTGCACTATCACCACATGATGGTCCTCGGAACTAATCTAGTCAGCTCAGGAAGTTATCCTCAATAACTTAAGCATAACATCAGGGCCACTCCACCAGCGACATCTTGAAGCTGTTTTACTGCCTCGAACAATTTCAGTGGCAAGGGAACCCCAAGGAGAAAAACATTTACACACTGAACAAATACTCTTGACAATGAATCTGAGGGCGGATTGCCTAATAACATAACCCATATGAGATAGACTTTTAACCTGACCAAAACATCAACTACATTTTATACAGCTTTATGTAAGATACAGTGTGGATTATTTTAAAACTGGTTAATCTCTTTGTAACAGTTAACCATTTTAAAACTGGTCAAACTTTTGTAACAGTGGATTTTTGATTTTAAAGATTATTTAATGTATGCAACGATTCTAATTAATCATGCATAATAATAAATTACTTACTTACTTACTGGTGGTGGACTTGGTGATCGTGGTGGTGGTGGTGGATGTGGTGGTGGTGGATGTAGTGGTGGTGGTAGACATGGTGGTGGTGGACCTGTTGGTGGTGGATGTGGTGGTGATGGTGGATGTGGTGGTGGTGGATGTGGTGGTGGTGGATGTGGTGGACGTGGTGATGGATGTGGTGGTGGTGGTGGATGTGGTGGTGGATATGGTGATGGATGTGGGCATGGTGGTGGTGGACATGGTGGTGGTGGACACGGTGGTGGTCATGGATGTGGTGGTGGTGGTGAACGTGGTGGTGGACGTGGTTGTGGCGGTGGTGGTGGACGTGGTGGTGGATGTGGTGGTGGACGTGGTGTTGGTGGACATGGGGGTGGTGGAGGACATGGTGGTGGTGGATGTGGTGGTGGTAGACATGGTGGTGGATGTGGTGGTAGACGTGGTGGTGGTGGACATGGTGGTGGTGGACGTGGTGGTGGTGGATGTGGTGGTGGTGGATGTGGTAGTGGTGGTGGATGTGGTGGTGGTGCATGTGGTGGTGTTGGACATGGTGGACGTGGTGCTGGATGTGGTGGTGAACGTGGTGGTGGTGACGTGGTGGTGGTGGTGGATGTTGTGGGGATGGACGTGGTGGTGGTGGATGTGGTGGTGGTGGACATGGTGGTGGATATGGTGGTGGTGGTGGACCTGGTGGTGGTGGTGACATTGTGGTGGTAGACCTGGTGGTGGTAGAGGTGGTGGTGGAAGTGGTGGTGGATGTGGTTGTGGAATTGGTAGACGTGGTGGTGGTGGACATGGTGGTGGTGGACATGATGTTGGTGGTGGATATGATGGTGGTGGACATGGTGGTGGTGGATGTGGTGGTGGACGTGGTGGCAGTCGTGGATGTGGTGGTGGTGGTGGACGTGGTAGTGGTAGATGTGGTGGTGGTGGACATGGTGGTTGAGGATGTGGTGGTGGACGTGGTGGACATGGTGGTGGTGGTGGATGTGGTGGTGGTGGACGATCTGGTGGTGGTGGACGTGGTGGTGGTGGTGGACTTGGTGGTGGTGGACGTGGTGGTGATGGTAGACATGGTGGTGGTGGTGGACGTGGTGGTGATGGTAGACGTGGTGGTGGTGGTGGACGTGGTGGTGGTGGTGGATGTGGTGGTGGTGGTGGATGTGGTGGTGGTGGACTTGGTGGTGGACCTGGTGGATGTGGTGTGGATGTGGTGGTGGTGGATGCGGTGGTGGACGTGGTGGGGGATGATTATTGGGTAGGAGGGTGCTAGCAGAATGCAGAAGGAGAGGAGGATCTCGAAGGGAGCACATGGGAGAGTAGAAAGAGGCCAAACAAAAAACGGCGAGTAGATAGAACACAAAACAGATTGAACGGGGTGGTCCCTTCTTATAGCGCATGCGAATGGTAACATGTTTCTTAGCACCCCATTTTTAGTAAACAGGGGGACCATGGGGAGGTTAATTGATTAATCATGAATGATGATCGTGTGCGATTAATTCATTAATCACGCATGATGATCGCGTGCGGAAGCTGGTGTTACAACATTTAGTCATCTAAATGTCAACAAATTAGGTACAAGGCTACATCTCACAGGAGGTGAGGGAAGACCACTGCTTTCACTTTTCAAGCACTCGCACTCGTGCTTGTGGTGGCATCCACCTTGCGGGAGCGAGCAGTGGCGCGGCCACGTTAATTACAAACAGTGCGCCGCTGCTCGCTCCCGCAAGGTGTATGCCGCCACAAGCGTGAGTGCTTGAAAAGTGAAGACCGATTGCTAAAGGCCCTCTCCCAGGGCACCGCATGCGCACTGCCTAGGCGAGACCTAAAAACCATATGTAAAACAGCTTATTTTCTTTACAAGTTATTTGTAGTATTCCAGTAATTCTAAGAATCTGTTTGGAACTCCACAGTATTTTGACCAATTTCCTTTAAATACAGATTTAAAGGTTTTACTCCCCTGCAGACTAGGGGGATTGAGGACCCACCAAGCCAGTTGATTACTGAATCTTTACTCGTTCAAATATACATGTTGTTAAATATTACTTTTAATAAAATCTTCCTTTCTTTTAGTAGCTATGGGCATGTGCAGAAAATATGCTGAAGTGATTCATATTTATAGCCACCCAGTCTGCAGTCTCGGTTTTGCCTTTGTTCTTTCCATGAAGGGATGAGATCCTTAGTTTCCCACATGCCGAAACACAGTCTCATGAATTGATGTTTTAAGATCAAAGAAAAATGAGTTGATAAATATTTCTGAGGCTTCCTTGTGCCATATGAGCTGGTCACCGTCTAGGCATGACGTCTTTGTAATAAAGTGTTCTCATCTGTTGAATTTGACAGAAGTTTTATTGTGGAATTGATTAGTTTGTTGAAGGCCTTTTTCCCAATGCTGGCGTTCCAAAAGTCTTGAGCACGCAGGTCCTCTATCACCTCGTTTAGATAGCAACCCCAGGATCCTTGAATATTGTGTGCTTTTTGACAATCTATTTCTTTCCAGCACAGATGGTCAATGGAACTGATGATTTCTGATGCACCAGCCTCCACTATAATTTTTTTTTAAACTTCATTTTATTAAAACAATAGTCAGCATTCATAAACATGATCACAGACTATCTTTGAATTACCTTCACATTCAACAGGACACACATATTACAGTGCAAAGACTTATTAGTGAATTGACAGTCTCTTTGAAGGCCCCCACCCAATTCCCTCGGTGCCAGCGCCTTCCCGCCAAACTAGTCGAACCCCCCCGCCCCCGAAATCCCCTCTAAGCTTCCCATCGCTGCCAAATTTTCTCCCATTTCTTGGGGATTCCCTGCTGTCATAAATTGTCTTCTCTGCAGGCACAGCACCAGTCCAAGTCCCTTTTCCACTGGGATACTTTAGGCGGTGGAATTGCCCCCTACACCCCAGCAATATTCCTCTTTGCAACCATTGCTGCCACCTGTAGCCAGATTAGTTGATATTTGGGCCAATTCAGTTCCCCAGACACAACAATATAAGCAATCTGGCATCCAGAGGGACTTCCTGCTCCAACACTTCTGTCATAATCTGGACCACCTTCCGCCAGTATTTCTGTATAATCGGGCAGTCCCATAGGATATGGAAAAACGTTCCCTTCTGCATACACCCCTTCTGACACTCCTCAGTGGAGATGCATCCTAGTTTAAACATAAGTGTACTGGTGCAGTAGGACCTATGTAGGATCCGCAGCTGGACCAATCTAAAATGTGCCTGGATTGCCACCTCCCTGGGACTCTGTAATGCCTCCACCCAATCATCATCCTCTCGTAATCCAAAGTAAGACTTCCACGCCTCTCGCACCTTGGTTAATAAATCTGGTGAGTTGTTTATAATCTTTTTATATGTACAGGACAATGCCTTCTCCGGGGTTGTGTCCAACAATAATCTGTCTTCTAATGGACTATACTCGGGGATCTGGTCTCCATCCTTGAGATAACTGCCCAGCGCCTGCTTCAATTGCAAGTATTTATAGTGTTCCGTGGATGCCAACTGGAATTCTGATTGCATCTCTGCAAACGTCAACACAGCATGTCTCCACCTCACATCCCCCAAACGAACAATGTCAATTAGTTTCCACTTCGCGAAGCCCTGAAGTCGACCCACCTCAGCCTCCAACATAATCTGACAAATGCACCTTTACTCCGGAATATTTGGTTTGGCAGCCCGAACTCAAGACGCACTTGGGCTGGTGATGCACTTTGATGGATGTGAAAAAGGTTTTTATAAACTTTTGTTTGTATCTTATTCAGGGCTGGAATATCACGACCCCTCATTATCATTATCATTATTTCTGTGCCGAAGGTTACAGTTGGCATTTGCTGAGCATGCATGACAGATAGTAGGTTGCCGTGGGATGAACAACTTAATTTCTTTTTTAGTAGATTAAAGCCTTGCTTGCTGTTGTTGTTTGACTACGTGGGTGGTGGTTATTTTGTGTAATCAGCCAGTGTGCTTTGTCATAGACCTGCATGTGTTCTTTGTTATGACCATGCCTCCTTGGTCTTTGCTTGCTGTTGTTGTTTTACCATGAGGTTGGTGGCTATTTTTTGTAGCCAGCCTGTGGGCTTTTGCCAATGGCCTGCACGTGTTCTTTGTTGTGGCCATGCCTCTTTGCTTGCTGTTACTGTTTGATCATGTGGTCAGTGGCCCTTTTGTGTAGCCAGCCAGTATAATTTTGCCATAGGCCTGCGTGTCTTCATTGTTATGGCCATGCCTCATTGCTTGATGTTGTTTTACCATGTGGCCAGTTCCATTTTGTCTAGCCAGCCAGTGTGCTTTTGCCATAAGCCTACATGTGTTCTTTGTTGTGGCCATGCCTACTTGCTTCTTGTTGTTGGTTGACCATGTGGCCAGTGGCCATTTTGTGCAGGCACCCTATTTTTCCAGTTTTAAAAGCCATTTACTAGGTAGATTGATAGGAGCTATGCCTTTTTGTTAATTTTTTAATGTTATAATATTATGCTTGAGGATCAGCGTGGTATATGTATGTTATGAACAGTTTTTTATTTTATATGCATTTTTTTGCATTTTTCACCTGCACCTGCCTTCCAATGGGTTTCTCATGGTCCCCTAGTATACCAGCAATTGATTTGTCTTTGTTAATTTAATTTTTTTTAAAACTTTTTTCTTCCATCCATCCACTTTGACTGACATAGGTGCACCGCCACACACACACGAGCATTCATATTTTTAAGTATTATTCCATTTTTCCCTGGACCCCTTGCTGGCACAGTTACACACATATAACCATTCTTTTTTTAAGAATCATTACATTTTCCCCTGCACCTCCCTAAATGCCGCAGGTGTCTACCTTAGATGTACATAAAGCAAATAGCTACATCTGTATGTTGTTATCCTGATTGAAAATGAAATACATTATGTTATAGTGGTGTGGTGTGACTTTGGAATGGATTCACTATTGTTGTTAATTATATAGGATAATAATGTAAGTAACCACACTAAATTAAATTGTCTTAGTCTGCACTAATTCAAACTTGCACAGTTACAATGCCACATTTCACAAAATGCTTTTCTTGCTTGTTCCCTTTAGGTGCAAGAGACATCACCCACAGTACTGCCAGACAGAAGGCCTCTACAAAGTGACCTGACCACACAACTTGTGACGTGAGTCCTCCAATCTCTTTCGCTTGTGCTGCTAAGTAAATGCCACTGCCAACTGACTGCTTCAAGATGATGCCAAAGAAAGGTGCTGCCAAGAAAGTGGAAGGAGTGTTTTTTTTAGAATGTGTGGTGGCCATCTGCCTGAAATGTAAGGTTTTCAGCTAGACCTATTTTGCCAGAGTTGCTGTTCCAATGCCCTGTCCCAATGTGTTGCAATTGGGTGAACAAGCTTCACAGCAGAGTACTGTTCATTTTATCCATCTAACAGCAGACATGTGACCCAGTTGTCAAGCCACTGATTACATATTTATCACTTTCAACTGGATCACATTTGTGGGGGGTAGGCAATAGCTATCCATAGGTCTCAGATTAGAAGAAACTTTTAAGGGCATTCAGTGTCATGCAACAGTAACCATGTTCGCCATAAAGAAATCCCTTACAGCTGCAAACATTTGGAAGACAGCAAGGTGTTTGAATAGCTGTTACCCAGAGTTCTCAGAATTGGATTTGTTGCCATGGACAGTAGCAGAAATATAGGCAGATGATGACTATTTCAGGGTACTGTATTTGGTGCAGTGCATCAACCTAATTGTGCAGGTCCTTCTAAAAAAAGAAGACATAATCAGCAGCTTACCGACCATCTGCAAAATAATCTGACCTCATTTCAGCATTTCCTTTAAAGTCTGAAAGCAGTTGAGGATCATTAAGCATGCTAATAGAGTACCAGTTAAAGCCCTCATACAGGAGGTGCCAACAAGTTGGAACTTGACCAATTTCATGTTGTAGGCCTGGGTGGTGAACTCCTCTCCATTCGCAGAGTTTTCTGCACTCCTTGCTCCACGGAGCTCGCGGAGTGCAGAAAACTCCACTTCGCGTAGTACAGCAGAGTTTTTTCCTATAAACGGTAATGTTGCATGTCGATTTAGATATCATATCTAGATTTCCCGATTCATGCTCTTATATAGGTATAATTCACATTGCCCTTATTTAGGCACATAAATCCAGTCCTTATTTAGGCATGCTCATGCTAACCAAATACAGGCATGGTCAACTACATCCGATCCTTCCCTTTGCTTGGATATTAATTTCTCCAAGAACTCATTTATTATGCATGAACGTCTATTCCTTAGGGGTTCATTCATGACGTTCTTAAGCCCGACTTTTACGTCAATACTGGCATTCCTAAACACCTTCAAGGTAAAAAAAATGCCTTCACTTGCTATGGCAAGGCAAAATGCAGTTTGACTACCTACTTGCACGACGCGACTCGCCACAGCAAGTCCCGAATGAAGTCAAGTCCCCAACTGACGCACTGACCAGACGATGTCATACTCCTTGCAGAGAATCCAGCTCCAGTGCTTTTGACTCCCCTTAGAGATCGAGTCCCGGGAAAGAGATACCAACCTCTCTCATTCTAAGGTATGGAGCTGATTAGAACCTAGAGATACGTTTGGCAACTCTTGGCATAACTAAACCAGACTAAGACAGCACCTATTTCTTCACTCGTACTACACTTAGGTTAGGTACACAGTGGTAGGGTTATTTTAGAAGCACAAGTTGAGTATTTTAGCCTGTTTTATTTATGTATGTATTTTAATGAATATATGTCATAGCTACAAGATATGCTATTACAGTATTATTTTATCTTACTGCTAACGCTGTATATTTTATACTTCGCATTCTGTCTTACGATTGTAGCAGTTCATATCTCTTGCATGAGAAATATTACTGTTCAATAAACCCTTTTTATTGACACAACTGTCTCTCTATTTCTGTGCAACTCTGTAGAAACGAAGCATGCACGATTGCCTAAGTGAAACGGTTATCTATTGTTTCCACGACTCTGAAGATACTGTTCCGATTCTAGGGGAAACAAAGTTGTCATGTTTATGCGGTTGTCAGGAACTAATCCCTTGTTCATTCCAGAAAGTTTCTAGTGACCTCTGAGTTAGCTGGCACACACAAGTATTTATGTTTAATGTACTAAATAGAGACATACTGACCTCAGTCCTATGTCACAACTATAGTGTATATTATTCCAATGCGCAGAGCCTATCAGGGATATAGGAACTACACTACAGTAAGTTCGCGAGTGCAAGCTGCAGCTCGGGTAGAATTTCTACCCGAGCGTCAGAAAATCCAGAATTAGCAGCAGTTCGCACAGCACTCCACCGCTTGCTGAACTTTGCAGAGCTTTTTTGTCATTTCAGGGAGCTCTGCGTAACAAAACTCCACGAACTACACCCAGGCCTGGTTGCAACATCTGTTTGAGCAGTACAGACTGATCAATGAATATGTCATTCAAAGAGGAAGGGACGAAACTATTAAAAGCATGACCATTGGGATTGACAATTGGGCCTAGTCAAATGCGGGACAGAGACGCCACTTCTTTTTGAGGTTTTCACTGAGTAAGTTAACAAGGAGGACAGCACAATGGGCCAGGCTATCCAGTTTTTGCATCTGCAACAGGACCATTTTCAAATGGTGTCGGAAAGGTTTGCAGGTGTGAATGAATGAAATAGAAGATATGCACAACTTGGTTCAGAGCTTAATCATTCGCTTGGCTGATAATACAAGACTGCAAAGAGACATTGTGTCATCCAAAGAGTACACCAGTGCCACATTACTTGTTCCATAGTACAAACAAAATACTGGTCCCTTTCATTCCTTTTTGAGAAGGGGATGTTTCAGAATACAAAACATGGATTGTTGAGCGAGCCAGAGACCTGGAAGAAGAATCGCTGGAAATTAGAGTATCACTTCTGAGCACTAGCTTAGGGGTGCCACCTTCAACTTCCAGAGAGGGCAGTCTTGTTGTCTCACAGCTCACAGCAGCCAACACCAGCAACAAGAAAACCAGCGCCAATAACAACAACAGTAACACAAAATAATTGACTCAACATCTGCATTGCTTGGCTTCAAGTGGCACATCTTAAGTCCAGTGCAGAGGTGAAGGCAAAAGAGGTTGAGTTGGTGGTAGCACCAATGACCATTCAGAGAATGTTCAGGGACTATCTGGAAGACCCAAGAGAAGTCTATGTGGATCAAAACTCATTAGTGTATTGGTATGGGAAGAAGTGCCAATGGCAAGAGCGCAGCAGGCTGGCAATATTGTATCTGGCTTGTCCGGTAGCCAGAGTGTCTGCTAAGTGTGTGTGTTCTGTGCAACTGGCTCAGTTTCCACAGTGAGAAGGACCAGTCTCTCACCTTAAAAGGTAAGGAGATTGACCATGATCAAAACGAACCAACACTTCATACCACACAATTGCACTATTCCTGCAAACCACAGGAGGAGGATAAGGGTGATAGGTCAGACTCACGTGTGTTAGCTGACCAACATCTGGGTGAGTTTGAGGATGAACTCTACTTCTTTGACTGAGAGTAGACCACCACAGAACGTTTTAATTTTTTATTGTCAAACTGCTTTGCCAAACAAAAAAATGATATAGCTAGTGGAACATTATGTTTTTGCCTGACTTATGCAGCCCCACGATTTCTAGGCACGTGGATGGTCAGATCGGAGCTGGACAAGTGTAAAGAATCCTCCCCATTCCCTTCAAGGACATTGGAGACAATGCCTTCCTACCTCTGAGGCCTAGCCCTCTTTTGTCATCCCCTAACAGAGCTGCCCCAGCAAAGAACATTTGATTTACAAGACTGCCCAATTCCAATGTGTTGCCGGCATCAAAGAGAAGAAACAATTGTTTACCTACCACCGTGATTCGATTGGAAAAAGTAACTAACTATTGCACCAATGAGTGATATAATATTAAGTGATTGTGTGTGATGATTGATGATTCATGTGGTGGCAGACAGTGAGAGAGGGTATTCAGCTAAACTAATAATTTGCAACATTGATTTTAACTATTTGCAATGTATGGGTCCTGACGGGTGGTCATTTTTGCTGAAGGTGATTGGCCCTCTCAGGCTTAGCAAGATTTACTCGTCAGATCCACTCCTTGTTTCTGGTACTTCAGTGACCAGGCCAGTCACTTTAGTAAAAAGGAAAAGAAGCGCCCCTAGGCAACAGCAGGCCCCCAAAGC
This sequence comes from Lissotriton helveticus, assembly GCF_964261635.1. Lineage (NCBI taxonomy): Eukaryota > Metazoa > Chordata > Amphibia > Caudata > Salamandridae > Lissotriton > Lissotriton helveticus. The sequence goes on along the minus strand of NC_136059.1, from coordinate 1,360,246,001 downwards.
AAGGAAACCGAAAAGGGGCCAGTAGCAGAATATGTTCCTCAGCCTCAAATCCAGGGTTCTTATATTGAAAACTTGAATGGCATATATTAGATTGGAATCCGTATTGTTAACTCAGCTTCAGCTTTTGATAACTCGACTGTAGAATACAGAGCAGAGCTTAGTGCCACTAATTGAGCATGGTGGGACAATACAGGAAAGTGTGTCTATTGTTGTCCCTAGCGTTGTCTCGAGTGTTTTTAACATGCATTCCAGGAGATATGAACCAAACCAGGGTAATGGGATTATGGGGCAGGGGGCAGAACAGTGGAATCACAGCAGTTATTTCAGTAAATACCTACACAATTGCCTGTGCCCCAAAGAGCAGGTATACAGTATTAAGATAGACCCCCTAAGAGGTGGAGGAGGAGGAAGCAACGAATGCAAGACTGTAGGTATAACTGCTTATGATAAGCCGCCACATTGAAGCAAACAGCCCCTATGGCAATCCAAACACTGAACCCGATGTGATTGACGAGTGTAACCCATATACCAGCTAAGCCTTCTAGCATGCCTGGGGATTAAGACGGGTGAAATCAAGGGAGGTGGTGGATAGGGAAGAACGTGTTCTGTGGGAGGTGGAGGAAAAAAGGGCCCAGGTATTATGTTCACCACCCGCAGCATGCCCTTATGTGCTTATTTTGGCCAATGTACCGGAACTAAGTAAGCCACTGTCTGAGTCAACAGAGCAACTCATGGATAAAGCACTTCATTGGTTGACCAAATTTGCTAGAATGGGTGTGTATATAAATAGTCACTTCCGCATTGCAAGGAGAGTTGTGTGGGTCGGACCAGCCTGAAAAACGATCTCTGTAAATTGTATTGTGGTACACTTTGATAGCCCAGGATTAGTGAGGAACTTGCCAGGGCAATTACCCATTTCACTAAATATAGCATGTTACAACGCATGCTTTCCCATCGCGGTCCTTTACAATGCAGTCGTTAAACAACTGCGTTGTTGAGCGCGATACCTTTACAATACAAGTCATTAGATCGACTTGTTGTAGGGGGTGCCCTGGACTTAGGAATAGTATAATTTACTATTCGAACTCCAGGCTGTGCAACAGAAGGGAAGGTGTTGGAATATTAAATTATACTATTCCTTATGTTACAGCGCCCCCTACAGCAAGTCAATCTAATGACTTGCATTGTAAAGGCATTGCATTCTAACAACGCAGTCGTTGTAGCGACTGTGTTGTAAAGGAACTGCGATGTGATAACTGCATTGTAAACGCTGTCTCTCATTGCACCATTAATATAGTCTCAGATATATGACCTCCCTCTAGGGTTTTTCTATATTCCTCAAGAAATATGCAGGATTGAGAAAGGGCTTGTTATCAATATGCCTTCTATCCACTCTTGCAGTAATTTGCTGAAAGGAATCACCGAATTCCATACTCGAAATCGGTACACCCTCTGGAGAGCTTTAAAAGCTGTTACTGACACCCTGGGCGGGAAATACAATAGGCAAGGTTGGGGAATGTAGGAAACTCTCAAAAGGGGGGTATGACAAGGAGGTAGTGGGGACAAGCAAAGTTAAGATGATAAGCTGGAGTATAGTAGGATTCAGCCATAAGAGAGATGAATAAAAATAGATAGGAGAGATAGTTAAATACAATATTATATGCCTCCAAGAGACTTGGGAGGTGGCCCCAATCTCAATGGATGGGTTTAGATCTTATCATACTCTGGCAGTTCCCTCTAGATCTGGTAGGGCACGAGGTGGGATTGTGATGCTGAAAGCAAACACCCTTAGGAACTGCTGATCAGTTTGGTGGTGCTGCGCCGGGTCCACCCCACTCCCACACCACCAACGCATCCGTTGGGCTGCCTGCCAGATTATGGGTATTTCTCCTGTCTAGTGGGCTTTTATTTACGTGCCCATAGCAGTCCACTGACAATAAGCATTGCATGGGGAACACCAAAAACAATTCCTTCACCGCATGGACAGTAAAGTCCATGCTGAAACTGTAATGCATGCACATGTTGTGCACACCTGCGGCACCCCAGAGCAGAGGCACAAGGGTGCACTGTAGGGCCCCAATTGTTTCCCTTCCACCAGGGTTTTAATGGCGGAGGAATCGCTATGAAAACTGTGGCAGAGAGGAAACTTGTAATGTCCTTGGCAGGACTGCGGTGGTCCTGCCAAGCATATTGCGGCCTCCGGACTCACGCAACACCACCAGGTGACGGCGGTTCTCAGGCAGCTGTTGCAGGGCAATGAAGTTCCAACTGCCCTAATTGTAATAGGGTGGTTGGAAGACTGCCACCGCGACACACCCATGAGTCTGGCGGTCCGTGGAAGCCAAACTCATAATAGAGCCCTTAGTGTCAAAATGTTTAAATTTTGTAATACCTCTTTTTATTTTCCTTATTTAATAGGTGAAAGACAGTAGGAGACTGGGATATGATAATTATACATTAATATTATAATAACTCTGAGGGCAATATGGAATCTGTGGCAGATGAAATGGACCGGGTGATTAATGATGTTAGTATCCGACACCATAGGCAATTGAAATTCATTAAGATGGGAGATTTTAATATTAGAACCTGTCATAATGTAGGGAAGTCAATGTGTGGGGAAATGAACTGTGATGGAGATTCGATCATTCATTTTAATCATAGTGCACTAAATAGGATTATGGGATTAAGGAATTTGGTGATAATAAATAGGGTAAATCAACTGACAGGAGTCAAGGTTAAGACCTTTGAGAGTGCTGACAAAGGGTCCAGGATTGATTACATAATTTGCTCAGAAAGTTTAAGTGATAGATTAAGTAGCATGCAGGTTACTTTCACAGAAATCAGTGACCATGCTTTTCTCACATGCAACATTAATTGGGTGAGAAATATTAACAAGAGATCAGAGAAAGTTCCAAAACCAGTCATAGCCAGGAAAAATGGATATGTATTAAAATGGAACAAAGTGGATAAGATAGATTTATTATCAAAAGCGATCATAGACAAATACCCTGAGGTTATGACCTGCCTAGATGACAGTGCTATCCTGGACTGGGTGGTCACAGCTTTCGAAGAGGTGTTGATTGGGATTAGAATCAATTGATGCAGCCATGGGTTATCCCTTTGCTCCAGAAATGGCCATACTGTATATGGCTCGGTATGAGCATCGACTTATCAACCACAACAACCCATACATCAACCATATAGTACAATGGTACAGATACATCGATGATGTGTGGTGCATATGGAAAGGCTCCGAGTCATTACTGGAGGAATTCTATATTTGGCTGAACAACCGAAGTCCTGACATCAAATTCAGCATGGCACACAGTAAAAACAAGAATCTTCCCTTCGTAGACGTGAATGTTAAACCAACGATGAATGGGTTAATTACGACACTACATATGAAACCCACAGATAAAAACAATGCTCTGCATTTCAGAAGTTACCACCCCAGAAATTTGAAGACCAATTTGCCCTACGGGTTGTTTTTACGCATAATACATAATTGCACCAGATGTGAAGACTTCCAGCTACGTACTGAGTCATTGGTTAACAAACTTAAGGAGAGAGGTTATCCTCACAAGTTTCTAAAACAATCATGGAGGAGAGCGTGGTTTACGCCCAGGGATCACCTTTTGATTAAAAAAAAAACAGTGACTGATCATATTGCCTTTGTTTCAACGTTTGGACCTCACACCCATTTCCTAAAGAGGATCGTCCGGAGTAATTGGCATCTGATTGAGGGCTCAATTCCAAACATTGGCCTCCCCATTATTTGCGCCCAAAAAGAATCGCAGCATTGGCCAGCAAATTGTACGTTTTTCTGCATCTTCCAAAGTAAGAACAGACATGCTTCGCAGTATGCTCAATCTAAACAGATTCAAGGGCACCACTTATGTGGTAATTGTTCAGTCTATAGTTCCACTATAGAAGGCAACTTGCTTTCAGATGATCAAAAACATTGTCGCCACAATGACTTTACCAATTACAAGGCCAAAAATGTGGTATGCTCCATTGCATGACCTTGCAAAAAAATGTACATAGGGAAAACCAGCCAGGAAGTGTGACAAAGGATTGTTCAACACCTCTCCAGATTGAAGATTAAAGTCTAAACTGCACCGTTAGTGGATAACTTCATTTCATCGAAACATTCTGAAAATTATTTAATTTGGACTGTCCTGTGTGTAATAAAACCGAACCTGAGAGGGGGGCGACCCTGAAGTCCTGTTATCTCAAAAAGAAGCGTTCTTGATAATGAAATTTGACACAGCGATGAGGGGGTTGAATGAAATGTCTGAAATTGCCAGATTGTAGGTTGTGCAATACCAAGAATCACAAAGCATGTCTAAATATCCGCCTGTACTACAATAACAGCATGCACTGTGTTTACATTGAAGGAAAATCCACTCCGGGTTTTACAAATATACCCATGCGAACTAGTGAGAGCTGTGTTTCACCCAGACCGTTTCAGACCGAAGGCAGGAAGGAGCAGTTGAACCGGAGGTGGTATCTGTTAACCCGACGTACGGAAAATTGGAAGCAAAGGAGTATTTTCAGCAGAAGGCAAGTGAATTAGCTTTCATTACTTCTTTGAAATCGGAAGGAGGCCCACAGCGGCTCACGCTAGCTTCATTACCTGTTTACTTATACTATAGAAACAGGCAGCTCTTACTTACTAACGTTGGCCCTGCAAGTGAATTCATTCTTTTATTTATTTATTTATTTATGCGTTTTTATATAGCGCGGACTTTACCCGAAGGTGTCAGAGCGCTTCACAATATGAACAGAACTGATATATGAGAACATTACAAGTGAACAATTTACAAAAGCAAACGTTACATTAAATGAGGCAAAAGTGACAATCGTGAGCAAACAAAATACAAGAGGTAGCAAACGGTGCATTACAGGAGGAAAAAAGTGACATGTGTGCAGGTTACAAAAGCGTACAAAGTACAAGTAGAGGTAAAATACTGCAATAAATGGAGGACACTCAAACACAAGAACAACCTTTATGTAGGCAATGGTGGCACTTGTGCAAGTATCGAAAACAAACAAAATGTAAGACCCCTCCGATTTATGAAGACTTAATAAAGAAAAACGCAGAGATCCGCTTTCATCCAGAACATTTCCAGTGCCACTGGTGTAATTAAGGTACAATTCAGTTCATAATTTCAGTAGTCAGTCCAGAACGAGAGCCCTATTAGTTTCATGGTACTCACTTTACATCTCTTTAATACTTGCAGTAATATCGTCAACTAAGAAGCATTCTTCTTTAACCCCTTCCATGCGTCGGCGGCCGTCCGAGGTCACGGTGGGCGTGTGCGGAGGACGGCCGGGGGCCGTCCGAACCACGCCCACATCGTAAATCACCCGCACCGCGGCAGAATTTTCGCCGCGGTCAAGGGGTTAATCCTTGGGTCCGAAAAGTAGTTGCTGATACTTCTACTCAGAAGCAAGTATTAATCTATGAAACTAGTAACTCTGAGAGACCTTCATTTGCATACCGGGGTCATTTTATTAAAACACATATTTGTCATTATTATTTTCAGTTTTCAAGACCAAGTCCTAGTCCTGAGGCGAACCCCCCAGCAAGATGGCGTTCGAAACGGATTGACTCCACCGATAGGGCGATTAAACATAGGGCGTGTCTCAAAGGAATACCCCATAATTCTGATTTCCCCATTTAGACAACTTCCCTTTTAAAAATTGTCACCCCAAAGCTCATGACACGGGCAGGACAATAGGCAGAAGCCTTTGTGTAACAATTTTGTAAGGTCCACCTAGTGCACTTTTCAACCAAGGACTGGTCGTTTGTATAGTCTGATATTTCTCTTGGAAGACTTTGCACGTTTATTCTAGTTTTGCAATGTTCTGCACCGTGTTGTATTACAATTTGTTTATGCTTTATAATTTTTTTGTGTGTAATTGAACATCATCTGATAATGTTTATAAAACAAAGTGGTGTCTGGTATTTGACATGACACAAATTGCATAATTTTGTGTTGAAATGCTGAAAGCTATGTGAAATAAATCACACAGACTTTAGAAGTACAGTCTAAGGTCTTGTTCAATCATTTATATGTTGCAAATAGTCTATCTGGACACCTTGGTTGTTATGAACTGTGGTCCAGTCCATGTAGTAGAAGGACCTAAGCTTTTTTTTGTTAAAAAACTTTATAAATAGAGAGCATCCACAAAAGTGATGGTTTGATGTAAACTGTACTAAGGCCTCTTCTAACCGGAGTAAAGCATTGCGTAGGGTGCTTAGGGATGCTCTGCTTTAATAGGGTTTACATGCCAGCTATAAGAAGGCGAGGCATACTAGAATAAAAAGTCTGAAAGAACAAGCATTTGCAATGCAATAGGGCTCGCATTATTAAAGTTTGAGCTATTGGCATTGCTAAATAATGCAACACCAATAGCTCCAACTTTAATAATGCGAGACCTATTGCATTTCAAATGCTTGTTTTTTTTTGTTTTGTTTTTTAATCGGTGAATCAAAAAGTCAAGACTGCAACATGTTATTAGTGATTGACAACAAGCACAACCGTCCAGCTAACAAAGCAAGCAAGAGATAAAGGCATACTTACTTCCAATATGGATGGGTAGTCAGACTTGTCCAGTCATATGAGCTGAAAGCAGCAACACAAGAGAATGATTGGTGCCTTCCACTAGACCTATATCATGTTCCAGTGCCAACTGGAAGTGTGAAGTTGAAAAAGCTGCAGTATGCAAAAGGTCAAAGGTTGTGTGTAAAAAAAAGTAATATGCAAAAGTTCGGCAAAAAGGCGGAATAAAAAAAAACTAAATCAGAACTCTCAAACAACAGCAAGGATAGACTTTATAATGACAAAATTGAATTTTTTACATGGACAGGCCCACATAAAGCATATGCAGATGTGCAAAATGTGTTGTTGATTTACAGGTTGTGTTTTTTGCCCTACATAAGCCTCCAGCACAAAATGTGCAATGAATGGGTTCGGATCTCACCACATCAAAAAAATCACCAAGGAATGCAGAGGCATGTGTGCCTGTCGCATATCCTAATCCCCTAAACTGGTGAAGCAGCCAGAGTCGTGTATGACAAAAAGACTGGCATGCAATATTCTGGCCAAAGGATCGTGAATCTAAGTACTATCCGATTATCGTGAAGGAAGCATATACTGATAAACAATTATATCTAGAATTTAAGCTAAGTACTGTAAACCTATACTCACGTAACTTCACAATATCCTGTTAGTCCATATTCTGGTCACAATATTTCTCTGTGGTAATTTGTAAAACTCAATATAATGGTGGGTCACCATCGCAGTCACTCATTAAAGTATAAATAGCCTCCTATGTATGGTCTATTGGTGCTTTCAAATGCAAATTAATAATCAGACCGGATCTTGGGTCTTTTTGGTGGTCCAGTTTAATTAATCTATCGACACGTTTGCACCATACTTTCATACCACACTGTTTATCCTGTAGTCTGCGCTGCAGACACTGGCAGGCCGTAGCAGGTTTATACAAATGCTGAATGTTTTGATGCACTCAGTTCAATACAGATTTACTTACGTTTTAATTTATTTAACTGCTTTTTAAAATAAAAATCAGTATAGGATTCCCTGGAATTAACATGAATGACGGGTTTGTGCAGATTGTTAATTTTGACTGCAAAATCTCTCACAAGAACAAGTAAAACCATATTGAATATGAAAACTCTCTGGTCGCAGAATGACGATGCCAGTGTTTGTTTGGCATGAAACTAACCCCTGGATATATATTGTGCATTGTATTTATACCCGCTTCTCCCAACGCCGGCACTGGGCCCTCCTCTTGCGTTACTGGGAGCGCTGCATGCTGAGCCGGCGGCAGTGTCGGAGCGTAAAGTGGGAGCTTGACCCAGTGAGACTGAGTGAACCTCAGGTCAGATCTGACGCCACGACTCAAACCTGGTTCCACTGCTGCACAGTTGATAGCTTTGGCAGCTATGCTACATCCTCTCTGCAGTGAGCAAGGCAAGGAGTACTGGATATATATTATTCCAATCTGCGATTGGATCCTTTACTTTTAGTGGTCATTAATTATTTGTGGAAGTTTTGTTTTATTTCCATTTTATTGAAGATTGCCATCTAGTATTGCAGCCTAAGTATGCAATAATAATAGTGGTAAAATGAAACAGGGATCAGTATGGTCATATAAGTATTGGTCTTACTGTACTCTTTATTTTAGCACTATGCTTTTAACCTTCGGGAATGTCAGTGAATTTATCGCAGCTACTGATTAAACACTGGAGGGCAGACATGCACACAGTTGTTTTATTGGCAAAAGAGTCCAGGAGTTAAGTCATTGTTCCTTACTTGAACCCGACAGGATCAGTTCATGTTTTCACTCTTGCAAGGCGAGTAAAATAAAGGGCAGTAACAAAATATGAGCACCTATTTTTACTGTGCTTAAAAATGCTGAATACGGTGGCATATAGCGCCCTTTCTAACAAAGATTTACTAATCACAGAGACTGCCATTGGCAAATAAAAACTATGCTGATGCAATACCAACCAAAACAAGCAAAGTCCATGTTTCTTTGGAGAAATCCTTAAGAAAATGCATGTCTTTTCATCTGTGTCTTGCTTGGCAATTGGTCTTGTATTAAATCGAACAGCACTTCTTTGGTTGTTTTGTTCCTCACTGTCTGTAACTCTGTTTACAAGCGGTGCACGGCGCCACGAGCTGAACGCTGCTGTTTAGTTCTGATCCGATGACCGAAAACATTGGGCTTTACCGTCCACCTCCGTGCTTTCTTATTTTTACAAGGAGTGCGCTCTTCATTCACACTCCTTTTGAACTTATTTTTAATGGCAACGAGAACGACTAATATTAAGTCCTTGTTAATTATTTCTACAGAATTTAGGCTACACACCGAGCTGGTTTGTTTTTGGTAAAGCTATATGGCGCCAACGCAGCTCGGATGTATGGGAGCGCTTTACATGAGCAACAGTTACATTGCATAATATCACATTCATGTTTTTAGACACAGGGCGATTGAGTGATCTGCCATGAATCACCCACTCCCCCAGTTCTAAAGTGGACAGCCCCGGCTGGAACGCCACATCCTCTCCGACATAATCGGCTTAAAGAAATAAAAATAAACAAGCAAACAAATCCCCCCCGGCCCTCACTTACCTACCTCCGGCCGCTGGAACACGCTGTGACGCACACTGCAAGTCGGCCTGGAGCGCGCCTCGGCAGAGACGCGGGAGGACAGGAGCGTGATGCGCGTGAACGTGCACATTGACGTTCCCGCGCGTTCACGGACCTGAGTCGGCTCGTTCACAGGTCTAGAGCTGCTCGTTCACAGCTCACACTCCCTTGGCAGGGAGGAAGGTGACTATAGAACTCGCTGGCGGGAGCGCTTCGCGCTCCAACGCCAGGCGAGCCCTAAAAAGCACCTTTCCCACACGTTCCAGTGATCTCTGTTGTGCGTACTGCGTGCTGTGCGGAGCGTGACCCCGTGACCTCATGTGACCGAGGAAGCAGAGCAGAGACACGAACGTGAGAGACGCGAGACCCGAGACCCGACTTGCCATCTAAACCCTCGGCCTCCGGCCAGTGAACCCCGTGAAATCTGGCAAACAGAGAAAACAAAAGAAGACTGAAGGCAAAAGATTCGCCACCCGGTCCGCGGTCCCCGGCCCCCCTGGCCGCGATAGCCGGCACCCGGCACCAGCAGCAAGTAAACAGCAGAGAAAGACGGGGGAACTGACCGGCCACCCGGTACCGTGACCCTCGGCCCCCCTGGCCTGTGACTCCCTGCACCAGTTATAAGTGGAGAGGCAGGGAGAGACGCCCAAAGCCTAAGGGTGTGCATATGACAGGAGTACTGCTAATAAATGTGCTGAATGGTAAAATTTACTGCAAAGAGGAAGCTTGTCCTTTAGAAGCCTCCTCTAGGTGCAAAATACAGAAGAGCATGGTCACGGCGCAGGTACACGCACAAAGCACAACAGAGGTAAGTGGGAATAAGGGAGTTTCTCCTTCCCTCCCTTTTCTTTTATCTCTTTTGTTTTATTTGTAATACTTTAACTGGCCACTCCTGTCCTGAGGACTGTGTTTTGGAATTAAGGGGTTGGACCAGTTGGGGTATAGAGAAGTTGTTAAACCGCAAGTTTAAAGAGCTAACTGATGGCTCCAAGGAAGAACAAAAGCGCACTAGGACAGACAAAGGTATTAAAAGACCCCCCAATGGACCAAAATGCATCGGGAGGAAACCTAAACAAAATCTAAACGTATACAGAAGAAAAAAGAGAAAATACCCACCGCAAGTGGGAGAAAAGGGGGGTATAGCATCAAACGCCCTGAAAGACTTTGTGGGAAAGCACTTCAAAAGGGTTTTCTCACCAGTCAAGCCCCCAGCTCCTGACTCTGAAATAGCCGGGGAAGAACCATGGAAGGGAGGTTCCTCCCTTATTTTTGAAGAAAAAATGATGGATTCTACAAACTTAATTAACCAATCCATACAGTCTTTAATAGCCTCTAATGGTCCTGCAATGACACCTTGACTTTCCTCGTCACCAAGGCTGTCCTTACCTCATGGCCCTAAGGAAATAAATAGTGAAAACCTATGGCAAGAGGAGGAAGATGGTTCTGCCATGGACAGAAGCGTGAAGGGATACGAAGTGGTTGAAGAGCATAGTACAGGGTCCAAGAGCACTAATGACTCTAATCAATCGCAGCAGCCTGACTCAGAATCTTCTACAACTCCGGGCTCTTCAATGCTGGAATTAATGCTATTGTTGCTAAAAGGACTCCGGGGGATCCTGGAAGTTACAATGTTAAATTCTAACATTTCTAAAACACAGAATTTGTACCTTTCTAAAATTCAGGTGGAACTACAAGGAATAAGGGGCCAAATGCCTTTATTGTTAAGAGCCATTCCAGACCTCGAGCATATAACCCCAACTGCGGGGGGGGGGGGCATCGGGACCTCAGAACCCCCATCGACCAACCACAATGTATACATCTCAAAATGGCCAATGTTGATTAAAAGAAGGGGCGGCTATATCAGATATGTTAGAAAAGGTGTGCAAAGAAAGGAAATAAGTAGAGTGGTAGGCAAAGGGAGAGAGATGGAGGAATCGCCAGTGGAACAAGTGCCGAATTTAAAGGCCCCAAAAATTATGAGAGAGAATGTGAGTAGAATAAATATAGGAAACACAGAGAAATTAGTAAAGTGCCAAGCTAAAAAAGGTACTTGTAGTAATGAACAAAATTACAAGGAGAAACTGACTAGATGTATAAAATATGCTCCATGCAATACAACTCGAAAACCTGCTACAACTGTTGCCTTTAAAGAGCGGCATCATTTGGGCAATATATCAGTGGATGGGGCCAGATCTAATACACAACAGCCACAGAGGGGGGCAAAATCAATAGGAATGGAGGTAAAAGGAAACCAGTGGCTGTACTTCGAACAAGTGAAAATGGGAAGGGGCGGGAAAAAAACGAAGAAGAGATCGTACCTAAATAGATCACTTCTCCTAAATTCATTTGCCCATTGCCCCCAACTTAAAAGGAATCGGCTCAAAAGATCTCCGACTGGTGGGCTTTCAATCAACCCTTGATGGAAAAGAGCTAACCAGGGTACAAGTTTACTCAGATCTGGTAAAAATTGCCATAGAGAAAGCAGAGGGTGAGATACCAAATGCAGGGGTTCGGCTAGTACCCATTGAAGAAGTAAGGGTAGAATATAATAACCAGCAAGAAAAAGCCTTTCTAAAACACCATGCAGGACTTGGAAAAAGACAAGTGAGACTACTAGAAAGAGATGTAAGTCCAGGCCTGGGAAACCTTAATATAATGATAAATAATTCAGCTCCTGATGATTCCTGGAAGAATTGGAGCCTTATTACCGGTTCCCCAGGGCCTTCTCATCGCAACCTTGAGGAATCCAATATGTTTGGGCCCCTTAGTGATGTAGATTAGGGTATTAAGATAGAATATCGACGGGAAAATATCGACTAGCATTAATATCGTGGTAAGAATATCGAAAAAAAAAAATATCGTCGTAGTAAATATCGTTGTAAAAAATATCGTTTTGTTAGAATGATATAAATATCGTCAAACAAAAATATCGAAGAATAGAATATCGTTGACTAAAAAATCGTTGTAAATAATATCGATAAAAAAATATAATGTGTAAAAAAAAAAAAAATTAATATATTTTTTTAAAATTTAGAAAAATACTTTTAATAATAATAATTATAAAAAAATATTTTTTACAAAAGATTTGTTAAAATTTTAGTAGCGGGTTATTGGTATTATAGGGGATAAGGGTGGGTAGTAATTTAAAATGTAATATAAAATATGAACAAATTATGAATTTAATCAGATTTCGAAATGTAAAATTTCTAAATACAAATTTTCACGAAATTTAAAAATAAAAAATTTATATATTTTTTTAAAAATTTAGAAAAATACTTTTAATAATAATAATTATAAAAAAATATTTTTTAAAAAAGATTTGTTAAAATTTTAGTAGCGGGTTATTGGTATTATAGGGGATAAGGGTGGGTAGTAATTTAAATTTAAATATAAAATATGAACAAATTATGAATTTAATCAGATTTCGAAATGTAAAATTTCTAAATACAAATTTTCACGAAATTTAAAAATAAAAAAATTATATATTTTTTTAAAAATTTAGAAAAATACTTTTAATAATAATAATTATAAAAAAATATTTTTTTAAAAAGATTTGTTAAAATTTTAGTAGCGGGTTATTGGTATTATAGGGGATAAGGGTGGGTAGTAATTTAAAATGTAATATAAAATATGAACAAATTATGAATTTAATCAGATTTCGAAATTTAAAATTTCAAAATACAAATTTTCACGAAATTTAAAAAAAAAAAATTAATATTTTTTTATAAAAATTTAGAAAAATACTTTTAATAATAATAATAAAAAATTAAAAATGTTTACAAAAGATTTGTTAAAATTTTAGTAGCGGGTTATTGGTATTATAGGGGATAAGGGTGGGTAGTAATTTAAATTTAAATATAAAATATGAACAAATTATGAATTTAATCAGAATTCGAAAATTAAAATTTATAAATACAAATTTTCACGAAAATTAAAAAAAAATAATTAATTTTTTTTTTTAAATTTAGAAAAATACTTTTAATAATAATAATAAAAAAAAATATTTCTAACAAAAGAATTGTTAAAATTTTAGTAGTGGGTTATTGGTATTATAGGGGATAAGGGTGGGTAGTAATTTTAAATTTAATATAAAATATGAACAAATTATGAATTTAATCAGAATTCGAAATTTAAAATGTCTAAATAAAAATTTTCACGAAATTTTATTTGTAATCATTAATTAATAATTTATATTTAAATTTTAGTAGTGGGTCATTGGTATTTTAGGGACTAAGGGTGGGTATTAATTGAAAATTATTAAAAAAATAAGATAAATAATAAAAAAAATAGAAAATAAATTAGAAATAGAACTTTAACAATAACATTTAGAAATTTAAATGAAATTATTTTTGTAATGATAGTGAAAAATTTCATATTAATATTTTAGTAGTGGGTTATTGGTATAATAGGGGATAAGGGTGGGTAGTAAATTAGATAATATGTATTAAAAAAATCGAAAAATAAGAACAAATTAGAAATTTAATCAGATTTCGAAATTTACAAATCAAAATTTGAAATTATCACAAAAATTTAATTGTCATATGTATATTGTTTATTATCCAGCACTTTCCCTGAATTATGTTGGATTGGAGTTAGAATAGTATATTATTATGGTTTATTATCCAGCACTTTCCCTGACTTATGTTGTTTTGGAGTTAGAATAGTAATTTAGTATGGTTTATTATCCAGCACTTTCCCTGACTTATGTTGGATTGGAGTTAGAATAGTAATTTATTATCCTTTACTATCCAGCACTTTCCCTGACTTATGTTGGATTGGAGTTAGAATAGTAAATTATTATGCTTTACTATCCAGCACTTTCCGTGACTTATGTTGGATTGGAGTTAGAATAGTAATTTATTATGGTTTACTATCCAGCACTTTCCCTGACTTATGTTGGATTGGAGTTAGAATAGTAAATTATTATGGTTTATTATCCAGCACTTTCCTTGAATTATGTTGGATTGGAGTTAGAATAGTAAATTATTATGGTTTATTATCCAGCACTTTCCCTGACTTATGTTGGATTGGAGTTAGAATAGTAATTTAGTATGGTTTATTATCCAGCACTTTTTCTGACTTATGTTGGATTGGAGTTAGAATAGTAATTTATTATGCTTTACTATCCAGCACTTTCCCTGACTTATGTTGGATTGGAGTTAGAATAGTAAATTATTATGGTTTATTATCCAGCACTTTCCCTGACTTATGTTGGATTGGAGTTAGAATAGTAAATTATTATGGTTTATTATCCAGCACTTTCCCTGACTTATGTTGGATTGGAGTTAGAATAGTAAATTATTATGGTTTATTATCCAGCACTTTCCTTGAATTATGTTGGATTGGAGTTAGAATAGTAAATTAATATGGTTTATTATCCAGCATTTTCCCTAACTTATGTTGGATTGGAGTTAGAATAGTAATTTAGTATGGTTTATTATCCAGCACTTTTTCTGACTTATGTTGGATTGGAGTTAGAATAGTAATTTATTATGCTTTACTATCCAGCACTTTCCCTGACTTATGTTGGATTGGAGTTAGAATAGTAAATTATTATGGTTTATTATCCAGCACTTTCCCTGACTTATGTTGGATTGGAGTTAGAATAGTAATTTAGTATGGTTTATTATCCAGCACTTTTTCTGACTTATGTTGGATTGGAGTTAGAATAGTAATTTATTATGCTTTACTATCCAGCACTTTCCCTGACTTATGTTGGATTGGAGTTAGAATAGTAAATTATTATGGTTTATTATCCAGCACTTTCCCTGACTTATGTTGGATTGGAGTTAGAATAGTAAATTATTATGGTTTATTATCCAGCACTTTCCCTGACTTATGTTGGATTGGAGTTAGAATAGTAAATTATTATGGTTTATTATCCAGCACTTTCCTTGAATTATGTTGGATTGGAGTTAGAATAGTAAATTATTATGGTTTATTATCCAGCACTTTCCCTAACTTATGTTGGATTGGAGTTAGAATAGTAATTTAGTATGGTTTATTATCCAGCACTTTTTCTGACTTATGTTGGATTGGAGTTAGAATAGTAATTTATTATGCTTTACTATCCAGCACTTTCCCTGACTTATGTTGGATTGGAGTTAGAATAGTAAATTATTATGGTTTATTATCCAGCACTTTCCCTGACTTATGTTGGATTGGAGTTAGAATAGTAAATTATTATGGTTTATTATCCAGCACTTTCCCTGACTTATGTTGTATTGGAGTTAGAATAGTAAATTATTATGGTTTATTATCCAGCACTTTCCATGACTTATGTTGGATTGGAGTTAGAATAGTAAATTAATATGGTTTACTATCCAGCACTTTCCATGACTTATGTTGGATTGGAGTTAGAATAGTAAATTATTATGGTTTATTATCCAGCACTTTCCCTGAATTATGTTGGATTGGAGTTAGAATAGTAATTTATTATGGTTTACTGTCCAGCAGAATTTTTATTATTTTTAATTCAGCAGTATCTATTTATTATTTTTAATAAGAATCAAATATGTTATGTAGTAATATTCATTTCATAAAAATACATTAAAAACATTTTTATAACATTTTTACATTAATATGACAAGTCAAAATTAAGAAACAATTTTTATAATTTTTTTTTTTTATTGAGAGTTTAATTTGGTATTGCAAAGATATTACTATTTTTCAAAAAACATTTAACATAATTTTTGGTTACAAATTATATAGCATTTTTTAACATAAATACTGTTTGTATTATACATAAATTATTATATTAAATTTTAATAATTATTATTAAAATTTAATATATAACATATTTATTATGGCATTTTTTTTATCAAGATATGTACATAACATAAATTTACATTTTGTAATAATTGAGAAAAATATTTAACAATGAAAAACATTTTTTAGATAAAAAACAATTAATACATAACTCATTTAAACATATTAATGTCTCTTTTACAATATTCATATGTTTTTTAACAAGAAAAATAAAATTATTAATACATATTGCATATATTATGCTATTTAATACTGTTTATATTTTTGTTCAAGGCTATTTTGTCCTATTTTAGTTTTTATTATGCAGCCATTTCACTTTTTGGAACTTCACTTTTTATTCTATCAACATCGTTGTTTGGGTCATTTTAGAAAACGGAAGCTCGCGGTTGGGAGCTGTTTCTTGGTGGTGAAGGTAAGTTTGTTTCGCTTTACTTTTAAAGATATTTAACTTAATTTTAGTGATAGTTGTAGTGTGTACGTGTAGATATGTGTAGTACTTTACATATTATGTGCGAATTATGTGTTATTTTGCGTCGTTATGGAGAGCGTACTTTGTGAGGTAGTTCGAACAAAAGTAACGTTTACTGTTGTATTAATGGATGAATTTAGATTGTTTTTATGTGTGATATGCTATGTGTAGGCTATGCGTATTTCCAATGTTTTGAGGTTTGTTATTTTTTAGATAATTTACAGGTCTTCGTTTTGGTGAGCAGATGGAATGTGACGTTTTTTTTTTAAGCAGGTACATATTTTTGAAAATGTACTGCATTTTCGGGGTCTCTACTTTTTTTACTCGTGAAGATTTATCTACTTTTTTATGGTTTCTAATTCGAGAGGATTGCAACGGGAGTATTATTAAACAGTTGTATTTTGTGCATTTTGTTGGGATTTTTCGATATTGGATATGGATAGCTTTTGGTCTTATTCCTGTGGAAATTATCACCATGGAACATATTCTACAGCAGCAGAACCGTAACTAAAAGTGATATTTACTTTTGTGTTGAATTGTGGTATAGTCTACTGTTTAGTTAAATGTTATATTATTATATCTTGTAAAAATATATTATTGAATATTTTACATGAAATAATATTACGATATTTAACTACATATTATCTTTAATTGTCCTTTGCTCACTTTTTGGGAATTTATATTTAAAGGATTGATTTAGCTATTAGATCTAAGTATGCTAGACCTTCTATACTTGGGTACATTCTAGTTTTTTGCTGGAGATATTCGTACATGTTTAATGTTTGCTTACTTAGTTTAGGCCCAATTTTTGAAAGTGATTGCTCTATTCTGAGTTCTTGGTAGCTTTGCTCTTTTTTAATGCTTTGGATCAGTTTGTGAAGTGTTGGTTGACTTCTTCCTAAAGTTGCTTGGAAGGCATTATGCCAACCTTCAACTGCGTTATTAGTTTTAGCTTTCTGGGCTATTGTACTAGCATAGACATTCCACCATGGAATTTGAAATTTAGGTTGTCTACGGTGGCCTGAACGATGTAATCTTCCAACCCATGTATCTTCAAAGTAGTCTAAGAAGGGAGTTAGCTTTTTTTCATTGGTGCGGTAGAAAGGGCTGTCAATTAATAAATTGTAGTAGTTAGCTACTTCTGTTGTTGGTACATATGCTAATGCTATCAACTTCTTTATTTGATAAGCAAAGTTACTGTTTGTACAATATTCAATGCTTAAAGTTGATTTTTGTAAGTGCCTCCATATGCTTTGGTTGTAGTGATAATAACAACCTTGTATGGAGGTATGGGGATATATTTTAAGGATAGCTTGAATCATGGCCATTTCAAAGTCAATTACAATTCTTTGAGGATAGTAATTATCAGTTAATTCTTTGATCGTTGTTAAAAATTCAACGTAGGTAGTATTTGTTTTGTTTGGCAGCAGAGTATAAATTAGAGGTATATTTGTATTTTGGTATTCCCCATGAATGGTGTAAAGTTGATAGAAAGGTTTGGGACAAACTTTAAAAGTCCCGTCCATCATCCATGTTTCACATGATTTAAGTTTTTGCAAATTACTATTAGTAGCAAAAAGTAAAATTCTTTTGTCATGACTGTTGTTGTCATACATTAAGAATTTATCCTCATTATGTGTAATGGTATATTCTGGATATATTTTTATATCCTGAAAACTTGCTGGTGTTGGTGGAGTTGGGTCAGAAGCACGTTTAGTTTTAGCAATTAATCTCTTTAAGTTGGGAATAGAAGGTAGCTGTCCTGTCACATGTTCAGGTACTTTGCTTAAAACATTTTTCAAAATGCTAGTGCTTGTTTCTTGTGATCCTGTACTAGCATCTTTCAATGTTTCTAGTGCTTCTCTCACTTCCACTTCAGTTACATTTGGTGGGTGGTTATGCTCATGTACATTTACCACATTGTTATCAACAGTTGTTGCTCTACCATAGCATGCATTAGAGTAATATTTACTACATTTCCAATGGGTCTTATTAGCTTTCACTCTTTCTTGGGTGTAGGTGTAACCCATGTAGCTCAGCATTAGTTTTCCTTTTTGCGAACTAATGAAAGTAGCTCCAGTTGCCATGTCTAAGGTAGATCTGTGGAAATATATATATGTCTTTTTTAGAACATTGAACACCATTTTAGAGGTGTGTATAAGACTAGGCAAAAGTGTAAACATATACTTACTATGTGGCTTCACTGGTAAACCTTTATTTTTATTTCTTTATCAGAATTGTCTCCCTTTTACGTTCTGTAGTAGTGTTAAAGAATAATAGAAAGAAATACTTTAGTGTAATAGGTGTATCATTTTACTTTCTGAATTGTTATAGATATACAGACTATACTTACTTGATGTAGTAGAGGATGTTGGTAGTGTAGTTGTAGATAGGCAAAGAATTTTGTAGAGTCTGTGGAAAAAATTATCATTGTGTTATTTGTAGTATTTGGATGATAATAGTTGGATACATATTATTTTTTTTGTACATTTAATTAGCAAGTTTAAACATTTTTTATCAGCTATCTAAATAGACATGGATAAGGTAGTTTATAAATGTTTTTACATCTAACTGTATTGTCGTTGTTGATAAGTTCAACATGTTTAGTTTTCACTCTAAAGATCAACAGTTTTTAAAATATGGATTTTATCTATTTATAGTAACTTCGAAGAAAAAATGGTATTTAACTTACTTGAAGTGTAGTGTGATGTATTGTAGTTGTAGTCGTTGGTTTGTATTCTCTTCTCTCAGCAAGGTAACCGTTTTTCTCCAAGGTTGGGCCAAAAATGGTAAATTACGTTAAGTGTGTCATTGTATTTATATTAGTGAGTTAATTAATGGTACTTTTTGATTGGTTTAATTAGTGAAAATTCAAAATCATTGGTTGAGAACGTTAATTGGCATGGGAAAACCGTTATTTTTGTTATACTATGTTGTTTCACTGTTTGTTTGTAAAAGAATATATGAAAATGTGTTATAAGTTACATTTTTGTGTAATATTTAAATTGTTTATATGTTGCATTTAGAGTTCTATACAAAACGTCGATATTTTTTGTATATTTTTAGAGCACATAGGTCGTCGATGTTAGTATAGTCGATATATATGTCAAAGGTAATGTTATTTAAAATAAAGTCGATAATGTAGTAGTCGATATTTAAGTAGTCGATATTAGTGTGAACGATATTAGGGTTGTCGATAAAAAAATATCGATATTTGTGTGAATTCTAGTTTAAATATAGGATGACGATATTAATGTAAACGATGTTTTAGTGACGATATTTTTATCTGACGATATTTATGTTAACGATATTTGAACATGGAACCGTAGATTAGGTAACAGGGCAGCGACATGGCTTAAAAATGGCCCCCTGGAATATAAATGTATTAGGAAATCAAACAAAGCTAGAATGGATAAAAGAATTGGCGTAAAATAACGAGACCATTTGTATCCAGGAGACCTGGCTATGTGGGGAGACCCCAGTAGTGGATGGGTTTTGCCAAGTATATCGTCCGGCAGTAAAATCTAGGGCCGGCCGCCCCGCAGGTAGCTTACTGATATTACTATCCACAAATCTAGTGAAAAAGGTATCCCAGCTCACTGTATCATGCAAATGGCTGCTTTGTTGTAGAATAACCCTAATTGCTGCTGGTAATATGATAGAAAATGTGTTGATCCTAAATGTATATATGCAATGGGGCACTCAGGAGGAATATGGTGTAGAAATGGGATCTTTTAAGAATGAATTAGATTTATTGTGTGAAATGTATGATTCTGATTTGATTCTGTTGGCAGGGGATTTTAACCTTAAACTAAACCTAAAGCGGCAATATCTTATGTTTTTTGAAATTCTAGAGTCCTACGGTATAAACCAAGCAAATTTTTCTGAAAGTCTTTGCTCAATGCATGATGTAAGTTTGGGAAATTATCTAGCAACCAAAAGTCTTTTCTGCTTGAATGGGAGGCTTCCCCAAGACTGCCCGGCAAAGAAAACGTTTAAACAAGGGACACAAAATTGACCCATAGATTATGTTTTCATGCCCGCATGGAATTTTAACTTAATTACGGGCTTTAGAGTAAATCATAGAGAAGGTAGTGAACATAGTATTCTAGAGTTGGAGCTGGTATACCTCCATCAGTCTGCCAGTGAGAAAGTAATCATACAATAGATGGATTACCCAAGGCGTATTTCAACACGGTTAACAGAAAAATATATAGAAAAGTTAACCAGGTTGCAACAAAACATTATTCTAGGCACTGTAGATGGATTAAACCTGCCTTGGTATATTGAAAAATAAATCAAGTGGTACAAAGTATCAAGGTGGAACTTAGAATAGACGAAAAGGCCAGCAAGAGTAAACAAATTACACAGGCCAAGCAAGGCAACTGGTTTAATATAGACTGTCTAAACAAGAAAAGAGAACTAAGGAGAGAACAGCGTAGCTTGCGTAAAAAAATTGATAAATCTAGGGCAGAAAAGCTTGCCTAATTAAAGAAAGAATATACTACACTTCTCTACAGTACAGAAAGAGTCCATAAGGAAACCTGCTGGGGAAAATTGTTGGAGGCGATCGAATCAAAGAACATTCGATTGTTCTGAAAACTAGTACAATCAGCAACAGAGCTTCCTGTCGCTTCCATGAATTGTGTAGTAGAAGAGGGTGCCTGGGAGGATTCCCTGAAGGAATTGTATTCCTCGGGGAGAGAAATTGAAGAGGAAGTATTAGGGGTCTGGAGCGGTCTGGTAGATGATCTAAAACCAGACTTTTCAGTAGAAAATGTTCTAATTTCGATAAAAACCCTAAGCTTAACAAGAGCTGCTGGACCAGATAACTTGCCAGCTTTAATAATAAAGGCACGGACATCATGGTGGGCTGAATTTTTCTCTCTAATGTTCACAGTAATCCTTGACACAGGGATGATCCCGATCAATTGGAAGGGTGCGATAATTAGGCCAATCCATAAAAAAGGGGATATCAATGCACCCAGGAATTATAGACTAATTAACCTACTGATATTGGTGAAAAGATATTTGCTAAAATAATATTAGGTAGGCTAAAGAGGTGGGCAGAAGAGGGATCAATTATCCCAGTTGAACAAGGCGGATTTAAAGAAGGCCATTCCACAATAGATCATTGTTTTGCCCTATGGGCCCTAGCTCGGAAATCGATAGAGCAAAATGGGAAGTTACACTGTTGCTTTGTCGATTTTCAGGCAGCATTTGACTCTGTGGACCGTAGTAGACTCTGGGAAGACTTGATAAGATATGGAATCCCGGATGGCTTATTGATGATCTTAAAAGAGTTACGTAGTGGGAATTGGGCCCAGATAATCAGAGATACCCAGGGCTCATTAACTCATAAGATAACAGTCGGGAATGGCCTAAGACAGGGGTGCGTTTTGGCACCCCTGTTATTTTCATTTTTTTTGGCTGATCTCCCTGCGACATTAGAAGTCGAAAGAAATGCTAGCCCCAGAATGAGCGGTTGCAACGTGTCTTGTCTCCTATATGCAGATGATTTGATGATCCTGGACCAAACAGATGTAGGTCTCCAAAGAAAACTAAATGTTTTCACACATTACTACGGTAGGAAATTATTGACTGTAAAAATGAAAAAAAATAAGGTTCTATGTTTTGGGAAGAGTAGAAAGAATTTTAATTGGTGCTTAGGCCACGACAAACTGGAGGCAGTTAAAGAATATAAATACTTAGGCCTCTGGTTCGATAGTGCGCAAAAATGGCGCACCCACTTGGAGGCACTAAAAGCAAAAGCCTTTTCGTCAATATGTGGATTAAAAAAGTTTAATAAAGAATACGGCGATATGACACACAGACCAATGCTAAAGGCATTTGAAGCAATGATCCCCCCGCAAGTATTGTATGGGACAGAGGTATTATACTTGAGTGGTAAGCAGGGGTGGGATCAGGAAGAAGGACACATTTTAAAAATATTAATGTCTCTACCTAGCTGCACAATGGTTCAAGCAATCAGAATGGAACTAGGGATAACTTCCTGGACATTGCAGTCTCAAATGGCATTGCTAAGATTTTGGAAACGCCAGGACCCAGGAGTTGCACAGAAGGTCTCACAATGGTGTAGGAAGGAGATTCAATTAAGTAGCCTTGGTTGGCCAAAGGATGTGAGAAGAACCCTCCAGAAAGTAGCAGTGTGCCTTAACGTGAGATTCTCCCAGCACTCCTTGGTGGCCGATTTTACAAATAGAATGCCTAGGGAACAAGGTCAGGCTTCCTCAAGGGCCCAAGACCTTGACTATATGTTTTTGAAAAAATCGGTCCAGTGGTTAAAGAACTCATGGGAAAATGAAGCCTGGTTTCCGTGTTTGGACATATTGCCCAACAAAGGGTTAAGAAATGAAATCTTAAGGACCCGAGTTGGGATTAATCCTTGGAAGATTGACGGAAAAATAAAGTCTGTATTGATTGGCCCAGATGGTATATATAACTGTGGGCTAGGTCTAAGAAATGAATTTCATAAACAAACTTTTCACAAGTAGGAAACTAAAGTTTTTTACTTCAGTAATTTTACAAGAATCAAAGTATGGTGAATGAATTCAAATAAAGTTCAAAAAAACGATAATCTGACAGGTTTCACAGAATGAAAAAAGTTAAACACATATACATTCTTTGTGAATTAACATCCCAAAACAACATTCATCAATAACCCAATGCATTTCGGGTTCAATCTGAACCCTTCATCAGGGGTATACATATTCTAAACAACCTAGTATAAATTCAATTTGAAGTCTTCGGAGTCAGTCAGGTTGCGAATCTACAAATAAAAGTTACACTTCCCTCAGTTATAACAATAATGAAATACAATGCAGATAATGCTCAACAATATGCATATAGCTGTGGGTATTTACATTCTTAAACCTACAGCTATATGCATATTGTTGAGCATTATCTGCATTGTATTTCATTATTGTTATAACTGAGGGAAGTGTAACTTCTTTTTGTAGATTCGCAACCTGACGGACTCCGAAGACTTCAAATTGAATTTATACTAGGTTGTTTAGAATATGTATACCCCTGATGAAGGGTTCAGATTGAACCCGAAATGCATTGGGTTATTGATGAATGTTGTTTTGGGATGTTAATTCACAAAGAATGTATATGTGTTTAACTTTTTTCATTCTGTGAAACCTATGAGATTATTGTTTTTTTAAATTTATTTGAATTCATTCACCATACTTTGATTCTTGTAAAATTACTGAAGTAAAAAACTTTAGTTATCTACTTGTGAAAAGTTTGTTTATGAAATTCAGGCCTTAGTGCCATTAAGCTGTGCAGGGTTCAGTCCCGGGGTTTCCCTGGACTCACTTTTTAGTATTTTACCCAGGAGATAGGTACACTCTCCTACAACACTGCACGCAAATAGAGTAAAAAATAGTGTTCACTATATTTTAGTTTGACTAAAGACGGTGTGCAGACCCACCCACATATTATAGGTCTAAGAAATGACATGTTGCACATATTGCTTGATTGCACATTTGTCCTTGCCACACGGAAACAGTTTTTACATCCAATATTTTTATCACATAAGATAAATTCACGTGCCCAAGCGGTTTGCTTACTTACAGATATGCCCTTGTTGGAAATAGCAATAGGATTGGGAAAATTCCAGAAGGCGATAAAAGAACTTGTAAGGGAAAAACTTTAGAAGGGGCAATGATTTTTAATTGTTTATAGGACTCCCATAAAATGTGAATTTTTCTTCTATTAGAAACTTAGGGCCAGATGTAGGTAGGGTTTTACCGGTCGGTAACGGCCGAATTCGGCCGTTACCGACCGGTAAAAGGAATTTGAGATGTAGGGGGCAGAATCGGTAAATTTACCATTTGGTAAATTTACCGATCGGTAATTTTACCGAATCTGTAAATATACCGGTCGGTAAATTTACCGACCGGTATATTTACAGAATCTGTAAAATCGATATGTAGGTGGGACTCTTATGAGTCCCACAAGGCCTAAGAAATCGGTATTTTACCATCAAATTCAATTTGATGGTGAAATACCGATTCAGGTGTGCATGCACATGTGTGCATGCACACCTGTGCCATATGACAGGCAGACCTGCCCTTAGGGCAGGTATGCCTGCCATATGGCCCCCGAACCTTTTTTGGGGGTGCTAGAGGGTGTCAAAGTGACACCCCCTGCACCCTTGCCAAAAATCGGTATTTACCGATCGGTAAATACCGACCGGTAATGCCCCATTCATTCCTATGGGCTTCAAAGCCCATAGGAATGAATGGAGCATTACCGGTCGGTATTTACCGAATCGGTAAATACCGACTTTTAAAGAATCGGTAAATCCACATCTGGATTTACCTACATCTCGGAACTTCATATTTACCGACTCTTAAATACCGAATCGGTAAAATTCGGTATTTAAGAGTCGGTAAATATGATTTACCTACATCTGGCCCTTGGAGTGTTCAGTAAACTGTGTTTAATGAAGTGTAGGTCCTGAGGGTGTTACCTTCTTTTAATATGTACTGTATTTTAAATATTTATTATGTAGTAGAAATTAGATTGTTTACACTATTTGATCTTGTTTGCGTTTTGTACTGTTTAAAAGGCTGAGGTCTAAATAAACAAAGTTTCTCTCTCAGAGATCCCTATTAGTTTCATGGTACTCCCTTTACATCTCCTTAATACTTGCAGTTATATCGTCAACTAAGAAGCATTCTTCTTTAATCATTGGGTCCGAAAAGTAGTTGCTGATACTTCTGCTCAGAAGCAAGTATTAATCTATGAAACTAGTTACTCTGAGAGACCTTCATTTGCATACCGGGGTCATTTTATTAAAACACATATTTGTCATTATTATTTTCAGTTTTCAAGACCAAGTCCTAGTCCTGAGGCGAACCCCCCATCAAGATGGCGTTCGAAATGCATTGACTCCACCGATAGGGCAATTAAACATAGGGTGTGTCTCGAGGGAATACCCCATAATTCTCATTTCCCCATTTAGACAGCTTCCCTTTTGAAAATTGTAACCCAATAGGTCATGACACGGGCAGGACAATAGGCAGAAACCTTTGTGTAACAATTTTGTAAGGTCCACCTAGTGCACTTTTCAACCAAGGACTGGTCGTTTGTATAGTCTGATATTTCTCTTGGAAGACTTTGCACATTTATTCTAGTTTTACAATATTCTGCACAGTGTTGTATTACAATTTGTTTATGCTTTATATTTTTTTTGTGTGTAATTGAACATCATCTGACAATGTTTATAAAACAAAGTGGTGTCTGGTATTTGACATGACACAAATGGCATAATTATGTGTTGAAATGCTAAAAGCTATGTGAAATAAATCACACAGACTTTAGAAGTACAGTCTAAGGTCTTGTTCAATCATTTGTATGTTGCAAATAGTCTATCTGGACACCTTGGTTGTTATGAACTGTGGTCCAGTCCATTTAGTAGAAGGACCCAAGCTTTTTTTTGTTCAAAAACTTTATAAATAGAGAGCATCCACAATAGTGATGGTTTGATGTAAGCTGTACTAAGGCCTCTTCTAACCTGCGTAAAGCATTGCGTAGGGTGCTTAGGGATGCTCTGCTTTAATAGGGTTTACATGCCAGCTATAAGAAGGCGAGGCAATCTAGAACAAAAAGTCTGAAAGAAAAAGCATGGGAAGATTTCAGGCAGGCAGTAGAGAGAAGGGATAGCCCAGAGTTTTGGAAGGTGGTGGATGCCCCATTCTGAAGGGATCAGGGGGGCCCTCATTAGACATCCACATAGAGAAGGGCTGATGGGTCAAATCATTCCAAAATATATTTTTAAAGATGAAAGAGATCGCAAATTATGACCATAATAAGAAGGAGCAGAAAAATATTCATTTAAGTTTTGAGGTGGGACAAATAGAACGAGCCATGGAGCAGACATGCCCTTTATAGGCGCCTGGACCTGATGGGCTGTCTTTTGATATCTTTCTTGAGACCCTGCACTGACAAATGTATTTAACATTGTAAACAAACTAGGCCCTCTTAGATTGTGTAAGCACTCTATATTTGTTACTATATATAAAAAGGGGGATAGATCAGACCCAACAAATATAGACCCATATCCCTAATTGATAGTACAGCAAAATTGATGGAACGAGTACTGCTAAATAGGCTAGAGGAATGGGTAAGAGACAGGAAGGTCCTGCCTGAGGCTCAGAATGGCTTCAGAAAGGGCAAAGGAATGATTGATCAGTGTTTAAATCTGACAATGGTAATCTCCAAGTTCACGATGGCCAAAAATGGGCAACTTTGTATGGTCTTTCTGGATCCCACTCCCGCATGTGGTTGTGTGGCCCACTGTAAATTATGGGCTATTATGGAAATTATGGATTTGGACCCACCCAATTATTACTTTTTTAAAGCAGCTATACTCGGGTGCAACCGTGTGCGTCCGTTATGATAGAGAAGGGGAGTGCACAAAATCCTTCAATATTGAAAGAAGTGAAGATCTCCCCTCAATTAGTCGTCGGCAGATACCAGCTTTGTTATACGCCGACGACGAGGTTATCCTAGCAAGAACTCCTGTTGAGTTGCAGCGAGCACTAGATAGATACTGTGCCTTTATGAAAAGTCTAAACCTGACCCTGAATGTAAAAAAAACCTTTACAATGCATGTGGGAAGTAAAAAATCTGCAAAGATCAAAAGTATATATGTGAATGGGGAGGCGCTGGATAGAACTGCAACATACCCATACCTAGGAATTGTAATTGACGAAAAATGTAAATGGAAGGCAGCGATCAATGCAAGGAAGCTGGCCTTTCTAAGAGCAACTACAGCATTAAAATCGTTCGCACAAAAATTAGGCAAGAGACCTCCATTAGAACTATTGAAAATATACAACGCAAAATGTGTCAGCACTCCCACTTACGGCACTGGGATATGGGGCCTTGCAAATGTGGACGAACTGCAAAAAATTGAAAATTCCTTTGTTAGATACTTACTTGCAGTACCGAAGAGCTCTCCCACATATGGCTGCCACCTAGAGCTGGGCATAGATTATATATCTGACACTATAAAAATGCAACCAGTAATGTTGTGGCACCGAATTTGGGTAACTGAACAATGCCATTTAACAAGATCAATTGTACAAGATATCAAGACACTCGATCACTGTGGTAAGATAAAATGGCTGGCATATGTCAAGGCTCTACTAACAGACCTAGGCTACGAAAAATTCTTTGCTGAACCATTAACAATAGCTGAGATCTCAAAGGCAGATTTGAAAAAAGCATGCCTGGCACACCTGGGGCAGGTCCGCTTACTAAAAGAGATAGGGAAACCTTCTGCCCAACAGGGTTTATTAGCTCAGACTGTGTTTTCTATTGAACCTTACTTGTTGTACAGATTAAGTCAGTTTGAAAAACTATTGTTAACACGTTTCAGACTCAATATGTTTCATCAAATTGTTTCCTTTCCCTCTCAAAACGACTGGCCATCAAAATCGTTCCCATGCCCTTGTGATTCTGTTTCGACACAATCGACCATAACGTAATACTTTTTTGCAAATTTTATACTATTCCACGAAGGCGTTGGATATTATGGAGTATGGAGAAGCGTGGCTCAGTGGTTAGAGGCGGCAGACCGGGAAGCTGAGATCGACCGTGGACCAGGGTTCGATTCCCCGCCTCGGAGGGTCTCGGGCTCAAAAAATTCCACGGACTCGACAATTCTCGCTCTGGTGCCTACTCAACTCACGGGGTCACACTCTGCGACTCTGGGCAATAGCTTGCTTAATCTCCACTACGGCCCCTCGCGGCGGGATGCCTGGCTTTCACCTTGTGGACACCCTGCCGGGGTTTCTCACAGGGGAATACCAGGATGGGTTCCCTAAGCAAGCGCCGGGACGCTCACGGGCAGCCGTGCGCTTTACAAATCCAGCACATTTACATTTACATATTACCCATATTGAGAAACTGGGGTACGCGCCAATGCCGTCCAGCATTCCTGGCGCTTCAGTACCTTGAAGATGAAATAATAGCAAAAGCGATGGCATGCTTCCTTAAATTTTGTATTCGTCATCGCCTGAATCTTTGATAAAGATAAGTCATCTTGTTTACACATCAGGGAACTGAACAAATCTTTGTAAAAATTGTAAGTTACGTTATGGTAATATTTTTATGAATTGTCATTTATATGCAAATTTCGTTCTATTCTATAGCAATAATTAATATCATATTTTAACTGATTTTAAATGAGAAAGTGTATAAAATGTATTTTATGAACTTTTATGGTATTTCTACAATGATGAAAAACCGAATAAAGTTGGTTTTGATTTGATTTGAAAGAAGTGTGAGACAGGGAGGCGTCCTTGCTCCCTTGCTGGTCATCCTTTATACAAATAGGTTAAATGCTGTAATGGGGGACAGCGGCAAGAATGTACCATATGTTGAGGCAGTCCCCTCCTGATACTCCCCTATGCTGTGCTCTTGGCTCGACCCCTATGGCACTGCAGAAGCCCATAGAGGATTATATGAGATCTATGGTCTGTTTGGACCTACATGTGAACAATTCGAAATCATTTGTGTTAATTGCAGGGACAAGCCCAAAGTATGACCCAAGATTTTATCTAGATAAGAGGAGGGTAGAAGTTGTAGATACATTCTCATATTTGGAATGCTTTTTAATAGAAAATTACCTTGGCAAAATATGGTTGTAAGTAGAGTGACCCTGTTGGAAAATAGCATTGCGGCAATTTTTAAATTTTCTACAAAAACTGGGATCCAAACCTGTTCATATAATTTCAAACATTTATCTAGCCAAAATAAAGGCCATTATCCGTTATGAGGCAGCAGTCTGAGGTACAGTGGAAGTTGAACTATTGCAGCTCATGGAGGATGCGTTCTGCAATAGACAGCTATCATTGCCCCATACCTGTGCAAACCATATTTCCCATAGTGAATTAGGCTTACCATATCTTGGGGATTTTATTAGATTGGCCCATTATTACTATGGCTCTTGATATGGAAAAGAGAGAGTGTACAACATAATCAAGCGGTACTCAGGGATTGTCCGAAAAAGGATTATGCCCACAGGATACCATTGTTGAAGTATATAGGCCTCCGAGTCTTATTTAATTCTCCGCTGATGTGTGCCAGTCTTCCGAAGACCTACTTTAAAAAAGATTTTCTTGACAAAAACTGCAGGGGATTGATGGGAGCAAAATAAAGATAAAAGCACCGTAGCATTGCATCATATGCTGCGAAGAAGGTAACACAGGCTAATTTGACTTTTGTCCAAAATCCCCAGCATCGATATGGGCTAACAAAGTTTCTCTTGAATTATATCCCGCATGTGCTTGGTTTTCCTGCTAACATTCATTAAATGTTAAACTAGATATTCTTTTCATAACAGAATCATGGGGGGACGCGGCCACGCCTGATGGTTTCTGTGTGGCAAGATTTGACAGATTGGTAGGCAGGGGAGGCGGCCTAGCCATCATTTATAAAGCCATATATCCGGTTACAATAGAACCTATCCAGCACGCTGACTGTGAGGCTCTTGCTTATTCTATATCCCTTAACCACAATCAAGCCTTTAAAGGCATTCTGCTATATCGCCCCCCGGTCCTCGCACACACTTTCGTGCTTCTTTAGACCATTTCACAGAGCTATCTCTAGAACCCAGTGACTTTACCATCCTCGGAGATTTTAACTTTCACCTAGAAGCTATAGGCGATAAAGACACTACCCACTTAATTGCCGATCTCCAGTCAGTGGGACTTCGTCAATTAGTCAGCT
Organism: Lissotriton helveticus; assembly: GCF_964261635.1. Classification (NCBI taxonomy): domain Eukaryota; kingdom Metazoa; phylum Chordata; class Amphibia; order Caudata; family Salamandridae; genus Lissotriton; species Lissotriton helveticus. The sequence goes on along the minus strand of NC_136059.1, from coordinate 1,360,215,806 downwards.
GCCCCACCCATCAAGCAGGACACACTCTTGACGGATTATTCACAAACAACCAGGACATTTCGCTGCTCACTGTTCTCCCGCTAGCATGGTCAGACCACTTCGCAGTTGTCTTTACCATACCAGTTCATAATCCTAACCCTCTTCAGCCTAAAACGCACGTTCCCATAAATACCAGAGTTTGGAAGAACCTTGATATCCCACTTCTCTCTGCCACCCTCAATAATGCCCCCTATAAAGCCTCTCCCGACCCAAGTTTAGGGTCCATAAGGTATCAAGAATGGATCCTGGAGGCGGCCAATCAGTTAGTCCCGACCAAACGTATTTCTCCCAATCGCGCAGTGCCATCTGCGCCATGGTTCACCGAGGACCTCAGACTTCATAGACAGTACTGTAGAAACCTCGAGAGACACTGGCGAAAACATTATTGCCCCATAGCGAAGCTTACTTATAAAAACGCCTTGGCAATATACAAAAGATCTATTGTTACACACGAGCACCTATTTTTCATCTCAAATTGAGTCTGCTCAGAATTCAGCCAGGAAGTTGTTCCAAGTTGTCAACTCCCTCTCTAATCCCCCCCACAGGCCCCTCCATTGAGGCAACACAAGATCTTTGTAATTCTGTAGCCATCTTCTTCGCATCCAAGGTTACTAAAATATATTACACCTTCCCCCCCCCTAAATGTCCTGAAATTTCCTATGCCCATTCCCTGTCTCCTTCACCAAAATCCACCTTCTCTGTCTTCCAAGCAGTTTTAGCACAAGAAATTAGTAAACTCACCACTGCCATCAGGTCAGACTCCCCCCTGGACCCATGCCCATCCTCAATATCCAACTCCATATCAGAGGTCATCACGCCTCCTCTGACGGATATCTGTAATTCCATCTTCCAGACCAGGATCTACCCAGATATATGGAAAAAAGCAGTTATCAGACCACTGTTAAAAAAACCCTCTCTTGACCCGGGAGAGTCAGCCAATTATAGACCTATTGCCTGTCTCCCCTTCCCTGCCAAAATCTTTGAATCTCTGATGAATCAGCAGCTCTCAGAGTTCATCGACAGGCATCAACTCCTGGATGACACGCAATTTGGTTTCAGGAAGGGCCACGGCACAGAAACCGCCGTGATAAAGGCCTCTGATGAAATTAGGGCCATCTTAGATCAAGGTGGGGCGGCAGTCCTTATACTTCTAGATCTGTCTGCCGCCTTCGACACGGTCGATCATTCCATACTGATCGAGCGTGTCGCATCTCTGGGGGTTAAGCATCTGACCAAAAACCTTCTCACATCCTTCCTGGCCAACCGCACGCAGGCGGCCAGGTTGGGGGAGTTTTACTCACCCTTCTTCACCTTACCCTGCGGGGTGCCCCAAGGCTCCTCGTTAAGCCCTACATTATTTAATATATATGTAGCGGACTTAGCGAGGGTCATAAAGGCACACGGTTTGTCTCTAACCACCTATGCAGACGACACTCAGTTGGTGCTGGCCGTACATAAGAATGGACCAGCAGTTGCCTCGAGATTCCAGGAGGGGATTCTAGCCATCTGCTCCTGGATGTCGGGGAACTGCTTGAAACTTAATTCGGATAAGACCGAGGTGATGACCTTTGGCAACCTCTCTCCCGACTGGTCTCCCACTTGGTGGCCGAAGCAAATGGGATCCCCCACAGTCCCGGTTGCCAAGGTCAGAAACCTGGGAGTCATGTTTGACAACAAGTTATCTTTTAAACATCATGTCAACACAGTGGTCTCATCCGCTTTCTTCATGCTGAGGAAAATTAAAAAACTACTTCCATACCTTCCAGCCTCAGCAGGGAAAACATTGGTTACCACCCTGGTCTTCTCCAAAATGGATTACAGCAACGCCCTCTTCCTTAATTCACAAGAACAAATCCTAAATAAATTGCAGTCGGTTCAAAACGCGGCAGCAAGGGTCCTTCTTGGTATCCCTAAACATCATTCAACTTCCTTGACCATACGCCATCTCCACTGGCTACGAGTCAGGAGCAGAATTAGGTTCAAGGCACTCTGTATCGCCTACAAGGCCATACATGAGAATGGGCCTCGTTTCCTCAGAGACGCCTTTAGGATCTATGCCCCCAAAAGATCGCTGCGATCAGCCTCCACCTTCGTACTACCTGTTCCCCGTACTAGAACATCTCCCTGGGGAGACAGACGTTTCCTGGTGGCAACTCCCAGACTCTGGAACTCTCTACCCATAGCTATCAAAACCTGTCCCACTCTCATGGCCTTTCGCAGATCCTTGAAAACCTGGTTATTTGATCAATGATTCCACCAGCTGGCCCTTGCCCCATGAAGTTTTAAATGGGCCGAGACACCTCTGGGTATTTGTTGCGCAATACAAATCACGAAAATAAATAAATAAAAATAAATAAATAAATGAGTTACCCTCTTGCCCATGTGATGGGAGGACAAAATTATATACAACAAGGGGTGGTGATGGACAGAGTCTCTGAATTAAGCAGAGTACTCTCACCCAGTCAAGAGATCAGGGCTAGATCCAACACCGTTTTTTAGCTCATTGCACCATCCCAGTTTCAGAACCTGGCTGTATGCAAATTAGTCTGTCCCTGGCCCAGTGCATCATGGGAACAGGGCAGACCAGACTACAAAAGCCAATTCTTACACTGGGAAGGAAACAAGCTTCCGGGGACCGGTTTCTGCCATTTCAGGCGTCTTCGGCCCGGCTTGCTTGAATCCTGATGGTGCAATGAGCAAGGGACTCACATCTGAGTATACCCTTCCACGCTTAGGGTGGACAAAATTATATACAACAAGGGGTGGTGATGGACAGAGTCTCTGAATTAAGCAGAGTACTCTCACCCAGTCAAGAGATCAGGGCTAGATCCAACACCGTTTTTTAGCTCATTGCACCATCCCAGTTTCAGAACCTGGCTGTATGCCAATTAGTCTGTCCCTGGCCCAGTGCATCATGGGAACAGGGCAGACCAGACTACAAAAGCCAATTCTTACACTGGGAAGGAAACAAGCTTCCGGGGACCGGTTTCTGCCATTTCAGGCGTCTTCGGCCCGGCTTGCTTGAATCCTGATGGTGCAATGAGCAAGGGACTCACATCTGAGTATACCCTTCCACGCTTAGGGTGGACAAAATTATATACAACAAGGGGTGGTGATGGACAGAGTCTCTGAATTAAGCAGAGTACTCTCACCCAGTCAAGAGATCAGGGCTAGATCCAACACCGTTTTTTAGCTCATTGCACCATCCCAGTTTCAGAACCTGGCTGTATGCAAATTAGTCTGTCCCTGGCCCAGTGCATCATGGGAACAGGGCAGACCAGACTACAAAAGCCAATTCTTACACTGGGAAGGAAACAAGCTTCCGGGGACCGGTTTCTGCCATTTCAGGCGTCTTCGGCCCGGCTTGCTTGAATCCTGATGGTGCAATGAGCAAGGGACTCACATCTGAGTATACCCTTCCACGCTTAGGGTGGACAAAATTATATACAACAAGGGGTGGTGATGGACAGAGTCTCTGAATTAAGCAGAGTACTCTCACCCAGTCAAGAGATCAGGGCTAGATCCAACACCGTTTTTTAGCTCATTGCACCATCCCAGTTTCAGAACCTGGCTGTATGCAAATTAGTCTGTCCCTGGCCCAGTGCATCATGGGAACAGGGCAGACCAGACTACAAAAGCCAATTCTTACACTGGGAAGGAAACAAGCTTCCGGGGACCGGTTTCTGCCATTTCAGGCGTCTTCGGCCCGGCTTGCTTGAATCCTGATGGTGCAATGAGCAAGGGACTCACATCTGAGTATACCCTTCCACGCTTAGGGTGGACAAAATTATATACAACAAGGGGTGGTGATGGACAGAGTCTCTGAATTAAGCAGAGTACTCTCACCCAGTCAAGAGATCAGGGCTAGATCCAACACCGTTTTTTAGCTCATTGCACCATCCCAGTTTCAGAACCTGGCTGTATGCAAATTAGTCTGTCCCTGGCCCAGTGCATCATGGGAACAGGGCAGACCAGACTACAAAAGCCAATTCTTACACTGGGAAGGAAACAAGCTTCCGGGGACCGGTTTCTGCCATTTCAGGCATCTTCGGCCCGGCTTGCTTGAATCCTGATGGTGCAATGAGCAAGGGACTCACATCTGAGTATACCCTTCCACGCTTAGGGTGGACAAAATTATATACAACAAGGGGTGGTGATGGACAGAGTCTCTGAATTAAGCAGAGTACTCTCACCCAGTCAAGAGATCAGGGCTAGATCCAACACCGTTTTTTAGCTCATTGCACCATCCCAGTTTCAGAACCTGGCTGTATGCAAATTAGTCTGTCCCTGGCCCAGTGCATCATGGGAACAGGGCAGACCAGACTACAAAAGCCAATTCTTACACTGGGAAGGAAACAAGCTTCCGGGGACCGGTTTCTGCCATTTCAGGCGTCTTCGGCCCGGCTTGCTTGAATCCTGATGGTGCAATGAGCAAGGGACTCACATCTGAGTATACCCTTCCACGCTTAGGGTGGACAAAATTATATACAACAAGGGGTGGTGATGGACAGAGTCTCTGAATTAAGCAGAGTACTCTCACCCAGTCAAGAGATCAGGGCTAGATCCAACACCAGTTTTTAGCTCATTGCACCATCCCAGTTTCAGAACCTGGCTGTATGCAAATTAGTCTGTCCCTGGCCCAGTGCATCATGGGAACAGGGCAGACCAGACTACAAAAGCCAATTCTTACACTGGGAAGGAAACAAGCTTCCGGGATTCAGGATTCAAGCAAGCCGGGCCGAAGACGGCTGTAATGCCAGAAACCGGTCCCCGGAAGCTTGTTTCCTTCCCAGTGTAAGAATTGGCTTTTGTAGTCTGGTCTGCCCTGTTCCCATGATGCACTGGGCCAGGGACAGACTAATTTGCATACAGCCAGGTTCTGAAACTGGAATGGTGCAATGAGCTAAAAAACGGTGTTGGATCTAGCCCTGATCTCTTGACTGGGTGAGAGTATTCTGCTTAATTCAGAGACTCTGTCCCTCACCACCCCTTGTTGTAAATATTTGTGTCCACCCTAAGCGTGGAAGGGTATACTCAGACATGAGTCCCTTGCTCATTGCACCATCAGGATTCAAGCAAGCCGGGCCGAAGACGGCTGTAATGCCAGAAACCGGTCCCCGGAAGCTTGTTTCCTTCCCAGTGTAAGAATTGGCTTTTGTAGTCTGGTCTGCCCTGTTCCCATGATGCACTGGGCCAGGGACAGACTAATTTGCATACAGCCAGGTTCTGAAACTGGAATGGTGCAATGAGCTAAAAAACGGTGTTGGATCTAGCCCTGATCTCTTGACTGGGTGAGAGTATTCTGCTTAATTCAGAGACTCTGTCCCTCACCACCCCTTGTTGTAAATATTTTTGTCCACACTAAGCGTGGAAGGGTATACTCAGACATGAGTCCCTTGCTCATTGCACCATCAGGATTCAAGCAAGCCGGGCGGAAGACGGCTGTAATGCCAGAAACCGGTCCCCGGAAGCTTGTTTCCTTCCCAGTGTAAGAATTGGCTTTTGTAGTCTGGTCTGCCCTGTTCCCATGATGCACTGGGCCAGGGACAGACTAATTTGCATACAGCCAGGTTCTGAAACTGGAATGGTGCAATGAGCTAAAAAACGGTGTTGGATCTAGCCCTGATCTCTTGACTGGGTGAGAGTATTCTGCATAATTCAGAGACTCTGTCCCTCACCACCCCTTGTTGTAAATATTTTTGTCCACCCTAAGCGTGGAAGGGTATACTCAGACATGAGTCCCTTGCTCATCGCACCATCAGGATTCAAGCAAGCCGGGCCGAAGACGGCTGTAATGCCAGAAACCGGTCCCCGGAAGCTTGTTTCCTTCCCAGTGTAAGAATTGGCTTTTGTAGTCTGGTCTGCCCTGTTCCCATGATGCACTGGGCCAGGGACAGACTAATTTGCATACAGCCAGGTTCTGAAACTGGAATGGTGCAATGAGCTAAAAAACGGTGTTGGATCTAGCCCTGATCTCTTGACTGGGTGAGAGTATTCTGCTTAATTCAGAGACTCTGTCCCTCACCACCCCTTGTTGTAAATATTTTTGTCCACCCTAAGCGTGGAAGGGTATACTCAGACATGAGTCCCTTGCTCATTGCACCATCAGGATTCAAGCAAGCCGGGCCGAAGACGGCTGTAATGCCAGAAACCGGTCCCCGGAAGCTTGTTTCCTTCCCAGTGTAAGAATTGGCTTTTGTAGTCTGGTCTGCCCTGTTCCCATGATGCACTGGGCCAGGGACAGACTAAATTGCATACAGCCAGGTTCTGAAACTGGAATGGTGCAATGAGCTAAAAAACGGTGTTGGATCTAGCCCTGATCTCTTGACTGGGTGAGAGTATTCTGCTTAATTCAGAGACTCTGTCCCTCACCACCCCTTGTTGTAAATATTTTTGTCCACCCTAAGCGTGGAAGGGTATACTCAGACATGAGTCCCTTGCTCATTGCACCATCAGGATTCAAGCAAGCCGGGCCGAAGACGGCTGTAATGCCAGAAACCGGTCCCCGGAAGCTTGTTTCCTTCCCAGTGTAAGAATTGGCTTTTGTAGTCTGGTCTGCCCTGTTCCCATGATGCACTGGGCCAGGGACAGACTAATTTGCATACAGCCAGGTTCTGAAACTGGAATGGTGCAATGAGCTAAAAAACGGTGTTGGATCTAGCCCTGATCTCTTGACTGGGTGAGAGTATTCTGCATAATTCAGAGACTCTGTCCCTCACCACCCCTTGTTGTAAATATTTTTGTCCACCCTAAGCGTGGAAGGGTATACTCAGACATGAGTCCCTTGCTCATTGCACCATCAGGATTCAAGCAAGCCGGGCCGAAGACGGCTGTAATGCCAGAAACCGGTCCCCGGAAGCTTGTTTCCTTCCCAGTGTAAGAATTGGCTTTTGTAGTCTGGTCTGCCCTGTTCCCATGATGCACTGGGCCAGGGACAGACTAATTTGCATACAGCCAGGTTCTGAAACTGGAATGGTGCAATGAGCTAAAAAACGGTGTTGGATCTAGCCCTGATCTCTTGACTGGGTGAGAGTATTCTGCATAATTCAGAGACTCTGTCCCTCACCACCCCTTGTTGTAAATATTTTTGTCCACCCTAAGCGTGGAAGGGTATACTCAGACATGAGTCCCTTGCTCATCGCACCATCAGGATTCAAGCAAGCCGGGCCGAAGACGGCTGTAATGCCAGAAACCGGTCCCCGGAAGCTTGTTTCCTTCCCAGTGTAAGAATTGGCTTTTGTAGTCTGGTCTGCCCTGTTCCCATGATGCACTGGGCCAGGGACAGACTAATTTGCATACAGCCAGGTTCTGAAACTGGAATGGTGCAATGAGCTAAAAAACGGTGTTGGATCTAGCCCTGATCTCTTGACTGGGTGAGAGTATTCTGCTTAATTCAGAGACTCTGTCCCTCACCACCCCTTGTTGTAAATATTTTTGTCCACCCTAAGCGTGGAAGGGTATACTCAGACATGAGTCCCTTGCTCATTGCACCATCAGGATTCAAGCAAGCCGGGCCGAAGACGGCTGTAATGCCAGAAACCGGTCCCCGGAAGCTTGTTTCCTTCCCAGTGTAAGAATTGGCTTTTGTAGTCTGGTCTGCCCTGTTCCCATGATGCACTGGGCCAGGGACAGACTAAATTGCATACAGCCAGGTTCTGAAACTGGAATGGTGCAATGAGCTAAAAAACGGTGTTGGATCTAGCCCTGATCTCTTGACTGGGTGAGAGTATTCTGCTTAATTCAGAGACTCTGTCCCTCACCACCCCTTGTTGTAAATATTTTTGTCCACCCTAAGCGTGGAAGGGTATACTCAGACATGAGTCCCTTGCTCATTGCACCATCAGGATTCAAGCAAGCCGGGCCGAAGACGGCTGTAATGCCAGAAACCGGTCCCCGGAAGCTTGTTTCCTTCCCAGTGTAAGAATTGGCTTTTGTAGTCTGGTCTGCCCTGTTCCCATGATGCACTGGGCCAGGGACAGACTAATTTGCATACAGCCAGGTTCTGAAACTGGAATGGTGCAATGAGCTAAAAAACGGTGTTGGATCTAGCCCTGATCTCTTGACTGGGTGAGAGTATTCTGCATAATTCAGAGACTCTGTCCCTCACCACCCCTTGTTGTAAATATTTTTGTCCACCCTAAGCGTGGAAGGGTATACTCAGACATGAGTCCCTTGCTCATTGCACCATCAGGATTCAAGCAAGCCGGGCCGAAGACGGCTGTAATGCCAGAAACCGGTCCCCGGAAGCTTGTTTCCTTCCCAGTGTAAGAATTGGCTTTTGTAGTCTGGTCTGCCCTGTTCCCATGATGCACTGGGCCAGGGACAGACTAATTTGCATACAGCCAGGTTCTGAAACTGGAATGGTGCAATGAGCTTAAAAACGGTGTAGGATCTAGCCCTGATCTCTTGACTGGGTGAGAGTATTCTGCTTAATTGAGAGACTCTGTCCCTCACCACCCCTTGTTGTAAATATTTTTGTCCACCCTAAGCGTGGAAGGGTATACTCAGACATGAGTCCCTTGCTCATTGTACCATCAGGATTCAAGCAAGCCGGGCCGAAGACGGCTGTAATGCCAGAAACCGGTCCCCGGAAGCTTGTTTCCTTCCCAGTGTAAGAATTGGCTTTTGTAGTCTGGTCTGCCCTGTTCCCATGATGCACTGGGCCAGGGACAGACTAATTTGCATACAGCCAGGTTCTGAAACTGGAATGGTGCAATGAGCTAAAAAACGGTGTTGGATCTAGCCCTGATCTCTTGACTGGGTGAGAGTATTCTGCTTAATTCAGAGACTCTGTCCCTCACCACCCCTTGTTGTAAATATTTCTGTCCACCCTAAGCGTGGAAGGGTATACTCAGACATGAGTCCCTTGCTCATTGCACCATCAGGATTCAAGCAAGCCGGGCTGAAGACGGCTGTAATGCCAGAAACCGGTCCCCGGAATTTTGTTTCCTTCCCAGTGTAAGAATTGGCTTTTGTAGTCTGGTCTGCCCTGTTCCCATGATGCACTGGGCCAGGGACAGACTAATTTGCATACAGCCAGGTTCTGAAACTGGAATGGTGCAATGAGCTAAAAACGGTGTTGGATCTAGCCCTGATCTCTTGACTGGTGAGAGTATTCTGCTTAATTCAGAGACTCTGTCCCTCACCACCCCTTGTTGTAAATATTTTTGTCCACCCTAAGCGTGGAAGGGTATACTCAGACATGAGTCCATTGCTCATTGCACCATCAGGATTCAAGCAAGCCGGGCCGAAGACGGCTGTAATGCCAGAAACCGGTCCCCGGAAGCTTGTTTCCTTCCCAGTGTAAGAATTGGCTTTTGTAGTCTGGTCTGCCCTGTTCCCATGATGCACTGGGCCAGGGACAGACTAATTTGCATACAGCCAGGTTCTGAAACTGGAATGGTGCAATGAGCTAAAAAATGGTGTTGAATCTAGCCCTGATCTCTTGACTGGGTGAGAGTATTCTGCTTAATTCAGAGACTCTGTCCCTCACCACCCCTTGTTGTAAATATTTTTGTCCACCCTAAGCGTGGAAGGGTATACTCAGACATGAGTCCCTTGCTCATTGCACCATCAGGATTCAAGCAAGCCGCGCCGAAGACCGCTGTATTGCCAGAAACCGGTCCCCGGAAGCTTGTTTCCTTCCCAGTGTAAGAATTGGCTTTTGTAGTCTGGTCTGCCCTGTTCCCATGAGGCACTGGGCCAGGGACAGACTAATTTGCATACAGCCAGGTTCTGAAACTGGAATGGTGCAATGAGCTAAAAAACGGTGTTGGATCTAGCCCTGATCTCTTGACTGGGTGAGAGTATTCTGCTCAATTCAGAGACTCTGTCCCTCACCACCCCTTGTTGTAAATATTTTTGTCCACCCTAAGCGTGGAAGGGTATACTCAGACATGAGTCCCTTGCTCATTGCACCATCAGGATTCAAGCAAGCCGGGCTGAAGACGGCTATAATGCCAGAAACCGGTCCCCGGAAGCTTGTTTCCTTCCCAGTGTAAGAATTGGCTTTTGTAGTCTGGTCTGCCCTGTTCCCATGATGCACTGGGCCAGGGACAGACTAATTTGCATACAGCCAGGTTCTGAAACTGGAATGGTGCAATGAGCTAAAAAACGGTGTTGGATCTAGCCCTGATCTCTTGACTGGGTGAGAGTATTCTGCTTAATTCAGAGACTCTGTCCCTCACCACCCCTTGTTGTAAATATTTTTGTCCACCCTAAGCGTGGAAGGGTATACTCAGACATGAGTCCCTTGCTCATTGCACCATCAGGATTCAAGCAAGCCGGGCCGAAGACGGCTGTAATGCCAGAAACCGGTCCCCGGAAGCTTGTTTCCTTCCCAGTGTAAGAATTGGCTTTTGTAGTCTGGTCTGCCCTGTTCCCATGATGCACTGGGCCAGGGACAGACTAATTTGCATACAGACAGGTTCTGAAACTGGAATGGTGCAATGAGCTAAAAAACGGTGTTGGATCTAGCCCTGATCTCTTGACTGGGTGAGAGTATTCTGCTTAATTCAGAGACTCTGTCCCTCACCACCCCTTGTTGTAAATATTTTTGTCCACCCTAAGCGTGGAAGGGTATACTCAGACATGAGTCCCTTGCTCATTGCACCATCAGGATTCAAGCAAGCCGGGCCGAAGACGGATGTAATGCCAGAAACCGGTCCCCGGAAGCTTGTTTCCTTCCCAGTGTAAGAATTGGCTTTTGTAGTCTGGTCTGCCCTGTTCCCATGATGCACTGGGCCAGGGACAGACTAATTTGCATACAGCCAGGTTCTGAAACTGGAATGGTGCAATGAGCTAAAAAACGGTGTTGGATCTAGCCCTGATCTCTTGACTGGGTGAGAGTATTCTGCTTAATTCAGAGACTCTGTCCCTCACCACCCCTTGTTGTAAATATTTTTGTCCACCCTAAGCGTGGAAGGTTATACTCAGACATGAGTCCCTTGCTCATTGCACCATCAGGATTCAAGCAAGCCGGGCCGAAGACGGCTGTATTGCCAGAAACCGGTCCCCGGAAGCTTGTTTCCTTCCCAGTGTAAGAATTGGCTTTTGTAGTCTGGTCTACCCTGTTCCCATGATGCACTGGGCCAGGGACAGACTAATTTGCATACAGCCAGGTTCTGAAACTGGAATGGTGCAATGAGCTAAAAAACGGTGTTGGATCTAGCCCTGATCTCTTGACTGGGTGAGAGTATTCTGCTTAATTCAGAGACTCTGTCCCTCACCACCCCTTGTTGTAAATATTTTTGTCCACCCTAAGCGTGGAAGGGTATACTCAGACATGAGTCCCTTGCTCATTGCACCATCAGGATTCAAGCAAGCCGGGCCGAAGATGGCTGTAATGCCAGAAACCGGTCCCCGGAAGCTTGTTTCCTTCCCAGTGTAAGAATTGGCTTTTGTATTCTGGTCTGCCCTGTTCCCATGATGCACTGGGCCAGGGACAGACTAATTTGCATACAGCCAGGTTCTGAAACTGGAATGGTGCAATGAGCTAAAAAACGGTGTTGGATCTAGCCCTGATCTCTTGACTGGGTGAGAGTATTCGGCTTAATTCAGAGACTCTGTCCCTCACCACCCCTTGTTGTAAATATTTTTGTCCACCCTAAGCGTGGAAGGGTATACTCAGACATGAGTCCCTTGCTCATTGCACCATCAGGATTCAAGCAAGCCGGGCCGAAGACGGCTGTAATGCCAGAAACCGGTCCCCGGAAGCTTGTTTCCTTCCCAGTGTAAGAATTGGCTTTTGTAGTCTGGTCTGCCCTGTTCCCATGATGCACTGGGCCAGGGACAGACTAATTTGCATACAGCCAGGTTCTGAAACTGGAATGGTGCAATGAGCTAAAAAACGGTGTTGGATCTAGCCCTGATCTCTTGACTGGGTGAGAGTATTCTGCATAATTCAGAGACTCTGTCCCTCACCACCCCTTGTTGTAAATATTTTTGTCCACCCTAAGCGTGGAAGGGTATACTCAGACATGAGTCCCTTGCTCATTGCACCATCAGGATTCAAGCAAGCCGGGCCGAAGACGGCTGTAATGCCAGAAACCGGTCCCCGGAAGCTTGTTTCCTTCCCAGTGTAAGAATTGGCTTTTGTAGTCTGGTCTGCCCTGTTCCCATGATGCACTGGGCCAGGGACAGACTAATTTGCATACAGCCAGGTTCTGAAACTGGAATGGTGCAATGAGCTTAAAAACGGTGTAGGATCTAGCCCTGATCTCTTGACTGGGTGAGAGTATTCTGCTTAATTGAGAGACTCTGTCCCTCACCACCCCTTGTTGTAAATATTTTTGTCCACCCTAAGCGTGGAAGGGTATACTCAGACATGAGTCCCTTGCTCATTGTACCATCAGGATTCAAGCAAGCCGGGCCGAAGACGGCTGTAATGCCAGAAACCGGTCCCCGGAAGCTTGTTTCCTTCCCAGTGTAAGAATTGGCTTTTGTAGTCTGGTCTGCCCTGTTCCCATGATGCACTGGGCCAGGGACAGACTAATTTGCATACAGCCAGGTTCTGAAACTGGAATGGTGCAATGAGCTAAAAAACGGTGTTGGATCTAGCCCTGATCTCTTGACTGGGTGAGAGTATTCTGCTTAATTCAGAGACTCTGTCCCTCACCACCCCTTGTTGTAAATATTTCTGTCCACCCTAAGCGTGGAAGGGTATACTCAGACATGAGTCCCTTGCTCATTGCACCATCAGGATTCAAGCAAGCCGGGCTGAAGACGGCTGTAATGCCAGAAACCGGTCCCCGGAATTTTGTTTCCTTCCCAGTGTAAGAATTGGCTTTTGTAGTCTGGTCTGCCCTGTTCCCATGATGCACTGGGCCAGGGACAGACTAATTTGCATACAGCCAGGTTCTGAAACTGGAATGGTGCAATGAGCTAAAAAACGGTGTTGGATCTAGCCCTGATCTCTTGACTGGTGAGAGTATTCTGCTTAATTCAGAGACTCTGTCCCTCACCACCCCTTGTTGTAAATATTTTTGTCCACCCTAAGCGTGGAAGGGTATACTCAGACATGAGTCCCTTGCTCATTGCACCATCAGGATTCAAGCAAGCCGGGCCGAAGACGGCTGTAATGCCAGAAACCGGTCCCCGGAAGCTTGTTTCCTTCCCAGTGTAAGAATTGGCTTTTGTAGTCTGGTCTGCCCTGTTCCCATGATGCACTGGGCCAGGGACAGACTAATTTGCATACAGCCAGGTTCTGAAACTGGAATGGTGCAATGAGCTAAAAAATGGTGTTGGATCTAGCCCTGATCTCTTGACTGGGTGAGAGTATTCTGCTTAATTCAGAGACTCTGTCCCTCACCACCCCTTGTTGTAAATATTTTTGTCCACCCTAAGCGTGGAAGGGTATACTCAGACATGAGTCCCTTGCTCATTGCACCATCAGGATTCAAGCAAGCCGCGCCGAAGACGGCTGTATTGCCAGAAACCGGTCCCCGAAAGCTTGTTTCCTTCCCAGTGTAAGAATTGGCTTTTGTAGTCTGGTCTGCCCTGTTCCCATGATGCACTGGGCCAGGGACAGACTAATTTGCATACAGCCAGGTTCTGAAACTGGAATGGTGCAATGAGCTAAAAAACGGTGTTGGATCTAGCCCTGATCTCTTGACTGGGTGAGAGTATTCTGCTCAATTCAGAGACTCTGTCCCTCACCACCCCTTGTTGTAAATATTTTTGTCCACCCTAAGCGTGGAAGGGTATACTCAGACATGAGTCCCTTGCTCATTGCACCATCAGGATTCAAGCAAGCCGGGCTGAAGACGGCTATAATGCCAGAAACCGGTCCCCGGAAGCTTGTTTCCTTCCCAGTGTAAGAATTGGCTTTTGTAGTCTGGTCTGCCCTGTTCCCATGATGCACTGGGCCAGGGACAGACTAATTTGCATACAGCCAGGTTCTGAAACTGGAATGGTGCAATGAGCTAAAAAACGGTGTTGGATCTAGCCCTGATCTCTTGACTGGGTGAGAGTATTCTGCTTAATTCAGAGACTCTGTCCCTCACCACCCCTTGTTGTAAATATTTTTGTCCACCCTAAGCGTGGAAGGGTATACTCAGACATGAGTCCCTTGCTCATTGCACCATCAGGATTCAAGCAAGCCGGGCCGAAGATGGCTGTAATGCCAGAAACCGGTCCCCGGAAGCTTGTTTCCTTCCCAGTGTAAGAATTGGCTTTTGTAGTCTGGTCTGCCCTGTTCCCATGATGCACTGGGCCAGGGACAGACTAATTTGCATACAGCCAGGTTCTGAAACTGGAATGGTGCAATGAGCTAAAAAACGGTGTTGGATCTAGCCCTGATCTCTTGACTGGGTGAGAGTATTCTGCTTAATTCAGAGACTCTGTCCCTCACCACCCCTTGTTGTAAATATTTTTGTCCACCCTAAGCGTGGAAGGGTATACTCAGACATGAGTCCCTTGCTCATTGCACCATCAGGATTCAAGCAAGCCGGGCCGAAGACGGATGTAATGCCAGAAAACGGTCCCCGGATGCTTGTTTCCTTCCCAGTGTAAGAATTGGCTTTTGTAGTCTGGTCTGCCCTGTTCCCATGATGCACTGGGCCAGGGACAGACTAATTTGCATACAGCCAGGTTCTGAAACTGGAATGGTGCAATGAGCTAAAAAACGGTGTTGGATCTAGCCCTGATCTCTTGACTGGGGGAGAGTATTCTGCTTAATTCAGAGACTCTGTCCCTCACCACCCCTTGTTGTAAATATTTTTGTCCACCCTAAGCGTGGAAGGGTATACTCAGACATGAGTCCCTTGCTCATTGCACCATCAGGATTCAAGCAAGCCGGGCCGAAGACGGCTGTATTGCCAGAAACCGGTCCCCGGAAGCTTGTTTCCTTCCCAGTGTAAGAATTGGCTTTTGTAGTCTGGTCTGCCCTGTTCCCATGATGCACTGGGCCAGGGACAGACTAATTTGCATACAGCCAGGTTCTGAAACTGGAATGGTGCAATGAGCTAAAAAACGGTGTTGGATCTAGCCCTGATCTCTTGACTGGGTGAGACTATTCTGCTTAATTCAGAGACTCTGTCCCTCACCACCCCTTGTTGTAAATATTTTTGTCCACCCTAAGCGTGGAAGGGTATACTCAGACATGAGTCCCTTGCTCATTGCACCATCAGGATTCAAGCAAGCCGGGCCGAAGATGGCTGTAATGCCAGAAACCGGTCCCCGGAAGCTTGTTTCCTTCCCAGTGTAAGAATTGGCTTTTGTAGTCTGGTCTGCCCTGTTCCCATGATGCACTGGGCCAGGGACAGACTAATTTGCATACAGCCAGGTTCTGAAACTGGAATGGTGCAATGAGCTAAAAAACGGTGTTGGATCTAGCCCTGATCTCTTGACTGGGTGAGAGTATTCTGCTTAATTCAGAGACTCTGTCCCTCACCACCCCTTGTTGTAAATATTTTTGTCCACCCTAAGCGTGGAAGGGTATACTCAGACATGAGTCCCTTGCTCATTGCACCATCAGGATTCAAGCAAGCCGCGCCGAAGACGGCTGTATTGCCAGAAACCGGTCCCCGGAAGCTTGTTTCCTTCCCAGTGTAAGAATTGGCTTTTGTAGTCTGGTCTGCCCTGTTCCCATGATGCACTGGGCCAGGGACAGACTAATTTGCATACAGCCAGGTTCTGAAACTGGAATGGTGCAATGAGCTAAAAAACGGTGTTGGGTCTAGCCCTGATCTCTTGACTGGGTGAGAGTATTCTGCTCAATTCAGAGACTCTGTCCCTCACCACCCCTTGTTGTAAATATTTTTGTCCACCCTAAGCGTCGAAGGGTATACTCAGACATGAGTCCCTTGCTCATTGCACCATCAGGATTCAAGCAAGCCGGGCTGAAGACGGCTGTAATGCCAGAAACCGGTCCCCGGAAGCTTGTTTCCTTCCCAGTGTAAGAATTGGCTTTTGTAGTCTGGTCTGCCCTGTTCCCATGATGCACTGGGCCAGGGACAGACTAATTTGCATACAGCCAGGTTCTGAAACTGGAATGGTGCAATGAGCTAAAAAACGGTGTTGGATCTAGCCCTGATCTCTTGACTGGGTGAGAGTATTCTGCTTAATTCAGAGACTCTGTCCCTCACCACCCCTTGTTGTAAATATTTTTGTCCACCCTAAGCGTGGAAGGGTATACTCAGACATGAGTCCCTTGCTCATTGCACCATCAGGATTCAAGCAAGCTGGGCCGAAGACGGCTGTAATGCCAGAAACCGGTCCCCGGAAGCTTGTTTCCTTCCCAGTGTAAGAATTGGCTTTTGTAGTCTGGTCTGCCCTGTTCCCATGATGCACTGGGCCAGGGACAGACTAATTTGCATACAGCCAGGTTCTGAAACTGGAATGGTGCAATGAGCTAAAAAACGGTGTTGGATCTAGCCCTGATCTCTTGACTGGGTGAGAGTATTCTGCTTAATTCAGAGACTCTGTCCCTCACCACCCCTTGTTGTAAATATTTTTGTCCACCCTAAGCGTGGAAGGGTATACTCAGACATGAGTCCCTTGCTCATTGCACCATCAGGATTCAAGCAAGCCGGGCCGAAGACGGATGTAATGCCAGAAACCGGTCCCCGGAAGCTTGTTTCCTTCCCAGTGTAAGAATTGGCTTTTGTAGTCTGGTCTGCCCTGTTCCCATGATGCACTGGGCCAGGGACAGACTAATTTGCATACAGCCAGGTTCTGAAACTGGAATGGTGCAATGAGCTAAAAAACGGTGTTGGATCTAGCCCTGATCTCTTGACTGGGTGAGAGTATTCTGCTTAATTCAGAGACTCTGTCCCTCACCACCCCTTGTTGTAAATATTTTTGTCCACCCTAAGCGTGGAAGGGTATACTCAGACATGAGTCCCTTGCTCATTGCACCATCAGGATTCAAGCAAGCCGGGCCGAAGACGGCTGTATTGCCAGAAACCGGTCCCCGGAAGCTTGTTTCCTTCCCAGTGTAAGAATTGGCTTTTGTAGTCTGGTCTGCCCTGTTCCCATGATGCACTGGGCCAGGGACAGACTAATTTGCATACAGCCAGGTTCTGAAACTGGAATGGTGCAATGAGCTAAAAAACGGTGTTGGATCTAGCCCTGATCTCTTGACTGGGTGAGAGTATTCTGCTTAATTCAGAGACTCTGTCCCTCACCACCCCTTGTTGTAAATATTTTTGTCCACCCTAAGCGTGGAAGGGTATACTCAGACATGAGTCCCTTGCTCATTGCACCATCAGGATTCAAGCAAGCCGGGCCGAAGACGGCTGTAATGCCAGAAACCGGTCCCCGGAAGCTTGTTTCCTTCCCAGTGTAAGAATTGGCTTTTGTAGTCTGGTCTGCCCTGTTCCCATGAGGCACTGGGCCAGGGACAGACTAATTTGCATACAGCCAGGTTCTGAAACTGGAATGGTGCAATGAGCTAAAAAACGGTGTTGGATCTAGCCCTGATCTCTTGACTGGGTGAGAGTATTCTGCTTAATTCAGAGACTCTGTCCCTCACCACCCCTTGTTGTAAATATTTTTGTCCACCCTAAGCGTGGAAGGGTATACTCTGACATGAGTCCCTTGCTCATTGCACCATCAGGATTCAAGCAAGCCGGGCCGAAGACGGCTGTAATGCCAGAACCCGGTCCCCAGAAGCTTGTTTCCTTCCCAGTGTAAGAATTGGCTTTTGTAGTCTGGTCTGCCCTGTTCCCATGATGCACTGGGCCAGCGACAGACTAATTTGCATACAGCCAGGTTCTGAAACTGGAATGGTGCAATGAGCTAAAAAACGGTGTTGGATCTAGCCCTGATCTCTTGACTGGGTGAGAGTATTCTGCTTAATTCAGAGACTCTGTCCCTCACCACCCCTTGTTGTAAATATTTTTGTCCACCCTAAGCGTGGAAGGGTATACTCAGACATGAGTCCCTTGCTCATTGCACCATCAGGATTCAAGCAAGCCGGGCCGAAGACGGCTGTAATGCCAGAAACCGGTCCCCGGAAGCTTGTTTCCTTCCCAATGTAAGAATTGGCTTTTGTAGTCTGGTCTGCCCTGTTCCCATGATGCACTGGGCCAGGGACAGACTAATTTGCATACAGCCAGGTTCTGAAACTGGAATGGTGCAATGAGCTAAAAAACGGTGTTGGATCTAGCCCTGATCTCTTGACTGGGTGAGAGTATTCTGCTTAATTCAGAGACTCTGTCCCTCACCACCCCTTGTTGTAAATATTTTTGTCCACCCTAAGCGTGGAAGGGTATACTCAGACATGAGTCCCTTGCTCATTGCACCATCAGGATTCAAGCAAGCCGGGCCGAAGACGGCTGTAATGCCAGAAACCGGTCCCCGGAAGCTTGTTTCCTTCCCAGTGTAAGAATTGGCTTTTGTAGTCTGGTCTGCCCTGTTCCCATGATGCACTGGGCCAGGGACAGACTAATTTGCATACAGCCAGGTTCTGAAACTGGAATGGTGCAATGAGCTAAAAAACGGTGTTGGATCTAGCCCTGATCTCTTGACTGGGTGAGAGTATTCTGCTTAATTCAGAGACTCTGTCCCTCACCACCCCTTGTTGTAAACATGTGATGGGAGGGCAGCTCAATCACATGTGAACGTTTTATTCTCCTGTTCTTTTTATGGCCCTCAAAGGAAATGTTTTATAGTGCCCCTTTTACGCAAATATTATTTCACTCAATTGTGGCCAGCCCTATGTTTTATCCAACAGTTGGAAGAGCCTTATGTTTGCTATGCACTTGCATCCTTCCTTTGAGCTGTGCAAGGCGTAGATGATTGCATCTTGAGCTGTGATTGCGGCATTAGCCTGATTACATTAGTGTAAGGTCTTCACTAGTGGGCCATAGTAGTACACTATGATTAGCCATTGTAATATTGCTTTGAGATGTGATGAGTAATATACGATCAAGAATAGGGATAGATACGCTTTCATAAGGGGGAAAATGTACTGTTTTATATATTGTTTTTAGGAAAGTACCCATTCAGGATTTTATGCGGGCGATTTGATATTTGTCCAATGAATTACTATTCGACCTGACATCTTTTGGCATGTTTCCCCTGCCTTTTTGTTTTCTGACCTCCTGTTTTTGATGGTATTCTGGGCTTCATTTTTGATGTTTTAGTGTCTCTGCACACTTTTTCACTGCTATTCAGTGCTAAAGTGTAAGTGCTCCTACTGTAAATTTTGTTATGATTGGTTTTCCTTGATTGATATATTTGATTTAATAGTGAGTCCCTAGTACAGTGCACTGTGTGTGCCTAGGGCCTGTATATCAAATGCTACTAGTGGGCCTTCAGTACTGGTTGCGCCACCCACACAAGTAGCCTTTTAAAGGTGTCTCAGACCTGCCACTGCAGTGTCTGCATGCAGTTTTTACTGCCTTGATGACCTGGCAAGTGCACCCACTTGCCAGGCAATAATCTTCCCTTTTCTTACATGCAAGTCACCCCTAAGGGCGTCCCAAAGTAGCCATGTGGTCAGGGTGCAGTGTATGTGAAAGGTAGGACATGTAGTAGTGTGTTTTACATGCCCTGGTAGTGAAATACTGCCAATCTCGTTTTTCACAATTGAAAGGCTGTATGTCCCACAGGTTAACATGGGAGCTGCCTTGTAATATCTTATAAGTGTAACTTTGCATTGGGACAAGATAAAGAAATGGAGTTTAGCCCCTATGAACTAAGAATTGAATAACACATCTTTTAGGAAAGGTGGGTTTTAAATTGTGTGTTCGAAATGTCACTTTTAGAAAGTGGACATATTTGTTTGTTAACCGTCCTGTGTGCCTCTGCCTGTTTGTGCATTCACTGCCTGGTTTTGGAGTGAAAGGAGCTTGAAATGTACATTTACACTAGACAGTCATGGTGGGGGTTGAGGTGTGTCCTGCCTTTCCTGTGTGACTCATAGCCACATTGAATAGACGTATCTGCATTTAGAGTAGTGGAAGGAGTTTTCACTAACACCTGAATAGGCTGTGTGTGCTCTGTACAACACTGTCTCCACCGCCTGTAGTGAAGCTGGACCCGAGAGGACAGAACTGTTTTTTACTGAGTTCCGAGCCTTTTGCTTAGAAGTTCACGGAGAAAATGTGTAAAAATATTGGGGTCCTAACCCCGGTTTAGAACTCTTTTGGACTAAGGAACCTGCCAAGAAGAAGAGTTGGCAAAGCTGTTAAGAGGAACTACCACTTTGCTGTGTGCTGTACTGGTTTTGCCTGCAGTAGCTACTTCTGTCTTGGGCAGTGAAAGGACTGGACTGGACTTTCTGCAACTTATTTACCTGAGTTTCTCCAAGGGCTACAGGTAGAGCTTGCCTCCCATTCATGAAGTCTCAGGTACAGCAAAGACCTCAAGTTCATCTGCTACCAGCACTCAGAGCTGTGCATTTTGTTCTACAACAGAAGAAAAAGCAACCGCACGCTGTCAATGGAGCCACTGCTAGCTCCGTGATCTGTTGGCACAGCAGAGAACACTGCACCACCTTGCCCCGCAACCATGGTCTCACTGACAATGCCGACCGGCACTGCCACCAAGCTACTGTGACCTGAGGACACCGCAGTTTGCACTGCCTTCCATCATATCGCCGCCCTGGTATCCCCGATGACACCGCTCAATGCCAACCTCAGCGCTGCTGCCAGCACTGTGGCTTGGGGGCACCACTGGTAAGATACTCAATCCACCGCCCGTCCCACACTGCAGCCTTTGCCTTCCGACACTAAGCTCCATCGACTCCAGATCGTCTACCAACAACAGCGATTCAGCAACGATGACACCGCTGCTAGCACAATGACCTGCCAGCACCGTGACGAGCACCACACCAGAGCCCTGGTGTCACCAACACCACTGGACACAGTCACTCAGCCGCTGCCCACACTATGACCTGACGACACCACACGCCACACCGCTGCACTTCACACCACAGCCCCCAGGCCTGCTAATGCCCACACTCCAGACTTCAACTTCACAGAGTTCGATCTGCAATGCGTGTGACTTCAGGGGCCTGATGACTACTGCACCGAGTTCCGAAGCCCACACCTGCGATGCTGCTTCTTCACATCACGTTGCAAGGTCCGTGATACCCTGCATTTCCAAGGTACTGTGTGCAGTGCAGGTCTTCCTGACACCATAGCCGGCCCACGATGTTGCAGTCAGCCTCAACTGTTGCATTGTTTGTTCACAGCTTCATGATAGCCCAGGACGTGCTATTGACTTCAAGGAACTGTATTTAAAGTCTATTTTTGAAATATTAATATCTTTGTTACTGTATGTTGGATTTGTATTGTTTTGGTCTTGTTTTAAACAGATAAATATTGGCTATTCTTCTAAAACTGGTGTGGTGTCCTTTAGTAGTGTTCTCACTGTATCACTGTGTGTAATGTGCAAATGCCTTACACATGTCCTCTGAGAAAGCTGACTGCTCATGCCAAGCTATCAAGGGGGTGAGCAGTTTTTTTTTTTTTAGAAGTATAACCCCTCTTAGCCTGTCTAGAATGAAGTATCCCTACTTGGCCAAGGTGCATACGTCTGCCAACTACAGGCCCCATTTCTAACAAGTACACATTAATTGGAATATTAAAACTATTTGTATGTAATATACATGTCGATTTTTTTAGATATATGTACTTATTTTGCATTGAAAATTGTGGGAAATAAAAAAATGATGATGATGGTATATATCTGACTTAGCAGCACATAAATAATTCCTAACAGTTGGTTTAACCCCTTCGATGCTTGTGACGGAACGGTTCCGTCATGAGCGCCGGTTGGGCTGTGCTTATGACGGAACCGTTCCGTCACGGCCCCGCCCGTTTTTTAGAACCTTCAGCACAGCGTGAAAATTCTCGCCGCGCTGAAGGTGTTAATAAATTCATTCATGCTTCTAGGAGCACCTCTGATACTGGCAAAAATGTGTTTTATGCTTTTTTTGAGAACTGGATAATTGATTATGGTTTTTCAAGTAAAACACAATACTTTAGCATACTCAAGACATCCCATATATACTGTATCCATGGAACTTGTATAAAGTGATCAAGAGACAAACAGTACATGAGAAGGGTTTAGGTGACTGAGGTATCTGCCTTACTCCATATAGTGTGCCTTAAAAGAATAGGCTTCAAATATAAAATGTCCGTGATAAAGGTAAATCCCAGTTCTTTGTGAGGGACCTATGTAGATGTGGCTTTTGGAACAATAAGGAGATGCCAAATGAAATGATTCAGTTGGGTTTGTAAAATAGCTGTGTCACCAAAACCCCACAGGCCCCTCCATTTATAACCATGGATACACATTTGCTTCTATATATAGTAAGCATTTATGCAATTGGTTTATTATCCAGTTTGGATGCAAACCTGAATACACCCTCAATTGACCACATCTTGTTTGTGTCTCATGTTCCCTCATGTTTGGTCCAAGTGTTGAAGGAAGTCAGCTGAAACCCCAAGTAGGAGAAAGATGAAATTCTGTCTGGGGGTACATCTTTGATGTGGTGGGTCTTAGTTGCTTCCTAACACAAATCAGAGTAGTAATAATAAATGCTGTGATTCTTAATGGGTCAATGCTCAGGATTTGTCAGGTAGCAGTCGAGTACAGAGAGTAGTGTTGGTAAGCGCAATGAATTGTGGTGGGTCTTGTTCAGTGGGGGGAACATAGGTGTTGGTGCTCCCGAGATTTCTTGTCTGACCAGCAGGTGGGTTTGCCAGTGTGCAGAGATTTGTGGGTTAAGCAGGCAGTTCTGAAGTTGGCACGAATTTCTATTGGGAGAGAGTTTAGCTCTCTGAGAGGGGGGGGGGATGTGTTCGAATTTCTTTTCTCCGGTCACCATTCTGGCTGCCGCATTTAGGGTCGCTCTGAGAGGAGCAAGGTGTGATTTTGCCATGCTGAAGTACTAGAGAAAATAAGTCTAATAGAGCCATACCCTCCAATAGCCCCAATACCAATTACCAAATATTCAGTCAGTTGGCAGTGAAGAAGTTCCAATCATTTATTCTAAATGGACTCTGCTCAGAGGAGCCTCCCCGTCCACACCCAGTCAGTGTGACAAGAAGACTGCCGGTTCATATTCAAACAGGTCATTATATACTTTCAGTTCAACACACATAATCCCTTGAAAAGGAAGAACACCACTTTGGCCCCTTCGCTCCAGGAAGGAACCATATATGGCACACATGATTAGTTCAAAGCTTAGCTATTCATTACTGGGCAGGTCAGGAACGGTGACTTTCTTTCGTTCTCAGGCACGGGAGTACAGGCACAGCGTCTGCAAGAATGTGCTCATCCCACACGAAAGGCAGATGTAACCTTGAGTTTCCCAAGTTAGAATCAATGGTCCATTCATAGCCCAGGCTGACCTTTCAGGCTCGCTCTCTACTCAGTAGCAGGTCACATGTTTTCCTAGCAAGAGCAAGAGGTACGGGGAAATGAAACCAACATGGTGTTTCTTCAGAAAAGGCCAGATTCTTAATGTGTACATAGGTACACAGTCAAAATATCGAGTTGTAAATATCGACCTACACAAATATCGAGTTAGAAATATCGAAGGTAAAGAATATCGATGTCAAGAATATCGTTGGACAGAATATCGAAACTAAGGTAAGTAATATCGATTTTTTTTATATCGATGTAAGTAATATCGAAGTCAGTAATATCGATATCAAACATATCGATGTTAGTAATTTCGATGTTACTAATATCGATATTTGTACTATTGTTATGTATTTTAGTATGTATTTAATATGTATGTGTTATATGTTTTTTGTTAAGTATTTTACTTGTTTTAAGTTATATGTGAAATATTTTTATATATCTATAATGTTATTTTTAAGTCAATGTTATGTTTTAGTACCTGAGCGGGTTGTGGGTTTATAGGGGAATAGGGTGGGAAGTAATTTAAATATATTAAATTCATTATTATTTTTTAGGAATTATAAATTAATTTTAATTATTTTCTGCGTTTAAGTTCTGTAGCGGGTAGTAGGTTTATAGGGGAGTTGGGTGGGAAGTATTTTAATTGTAATTAAGTAATGAATTATATTTCATTATTGGCATTGATAAATTATGTATTTTTAATTAATTATTAATTGGCAATTAATAATGTTAATTGTTAATGAATTGTTTAATTGGTAATTAATTTTTCTAATTAATTTATTTATTTGGTAATTAATATTGGTAAATGGTAGTTAATGTTTGTAATTGGTAGTTAATGTTTTTAATTGGTAATAATGTATTTAATTTGTAATTAATTTTTGTAATTGGTAATTAATTTATTTAATTGGTAATTAAAACATTTTTTATTTGAAGCTATCTGTAAATAATTGGTAATTAATGTGTTAGAAAAAGTCATTTTTGGTATACAAATAATTTTATTGTTTGATGTTTTTTAATTGGTAATCAATTATTAATAATAATTTTTTGATTTCTACAGTATTTTATTGCTTAATATTTCTTATTTGGTAACTATTATGTTTTAATTAATATTTGTTGCTAATTTATTGTTAATTATTTATTCAAATCTATTTTTTTGTAACATTAATGGGTATTTTGAAATGATGTTTAGGTATTTAAAAATTGTAATATTCATACATTTAAATATACAAATTATTTCTAAGTATGTTATATTTAATTTTCATGGTATCCAATTCTTTACTTACTGTTGTACTCTCTGGAGTGGGAATAGTAATTTTTACCCATACGCTATCCAACGCTTTCCCTACTGTTGCACTCTCTGGAGTTGGAATAGTAATTTTTACCTCTACGCTATCCAACCCATTCCCTACTGTTGCACTCTCTGGAGTTGGAATAGTAATTTTTACCCCTACGCTATCCAACGCTTTCCCTACTGTTGCACTCTCTGGAATGGGA
Source organism: Lissotriton helveticus (assembly GCF_964261635.1). Lineage (NCBI taxonomy): Eukaryota > Metazoa > Chordata > Amphibia > Caudata > Salamandridae > Lissotriton > Lissotriton helveticus. Next base: position 1,360,190,948 of record NC_136059.1, on the reverse strand, counting down.
ATAGTAATTTTTAGCCACCCGCTATCCAACGCTTTCCCTACTGTTGCACTCTCTGGAGTTGGAATAGTAATTTTTACCCCTACGCTATCCAACGCTTTCCCTACTGTTGCACTCTCTGGAGTGGGAATAGTAATTTTTACCCACGCGCTATCCAACGCTTTCCCTACTGTTGCACTCTCTGGAGTTGGAATAGTAATTTTAATCCCTACGCTATCCAACGCATTCTCTACTGTTGCACTCTCTGGAGTTGGAATAGTAATTTTTACCCACCCGCTATCCAACGCTTTCCCTACTGTTGCACTCTCTGGAGTTGGAATAGTAACTTTAACCCTAACGATATCCAGCGCTTTCCTTACTGTTTCACTCTCTGGAGTTGGAATAATTATTTTAACCCCTACGCTATCCAACGCTTTCTCTACTGTTGCACTCTCTGGAGTTGGAATAGTAATTTTTACCCACCCGCTATCCAACGCTTTCCCTACTGTTGCAATCTCTGGAGTGGGAATAGTAATTTTTACCCTTACGCTATCCAACGCTTTCCCTACTGTTGCACTCTCTGGAGTGGGAATAGTAATTTTTACCCACCCGCTATCCAACGCTTTCGCTACTGTTGCACTCTCTGGCGTGGGAATAGTAATTTTTACCCCTACGCTATCCAACGCTTTCCCTACTGTTGCACTCCTCGGAGTGGGAATAGTAATTTTTACCCCTACGCTATCCAGCGCTTTCCCTACTGTTTCACTCCCTGGAGTTGGAATAGTAATTTTTACCCCTACGCTATCCAACGCTTTCTCTACTGTTGCACTCTTTGGAGTTGGAATAGTAATTTTTACCCCTACGCTATCCAATGTTTTCTTTACTGTTTCACTCTCTGTAATGTTAATAGTTATTTTTATGCTATACAATGTTTTCCCTAATTTTGTATTTTCTGGAGCGGGAATAGTAATTTTACGTTTTACGCTATCCAATGTTTTTAATACTGTAGTTTTTTTGGACTTTAAATAGTAGTTTTATTTATTATTTAGAATGAACTTAGATAATGTATTATGTTATTAATTAAAAAAATATTGAAAGTATATTTAATTTTTTTAATTTATTAAAAATAATTATTTAATTTTTTATTTAATTATGTTATGTGTGGAGATCTATTTGTAATTTATATTATTTTTAAACAATTTATAAGTTATTAAAGTAATTATTAAAATGTATTATTAAGTAAATATATAATATATATTTTACATATGTGTTTAATTAGTGTTATATTATCATATATCTATTATTTATTAATTTTAAACATTACTAAATATTTTTAACAATGTTTATTTTATTTATAAGTATTATTTACTTTATTTTACACATTATATTTTAACAGATATATAACGATATTTTTAATTACGATATTTTTAACATCGATATTTATGTTTAGATATTTTTGTACTTACCATGTTGTAGATAGGATGTCGATATACTTGCCTTCAATATTCCAGCGCCGATGTTTCTGTAGGTCGATATTTTGTCTGTCGAAATTCTGTCATAGATTCGTGTACATAATGTGAGTATATTCACAAGGGGGGCTTTCTAAAGATGGTATGCTAATATATTTTGGATACATTGGGCCAATATTACATAATATCGATTTATATTTCTTCAGTGCTTGTGAGGGTCACGTTCCCATAACCTAATCTGGATAGCACAAGAGATTGTATGGCTTGCTTAAGGTCTTTTGGGGGAATGAAGGGTTTCATTTTGTTGAGTAGTTTTAAGTTGAAGAAAGTACATCTTGACGTGTTCTTGATGTTTGACCATGTCTAGGTTAGGATCCAGAGTGATTCCCAGTGAGTTCACTGAGTCGGCTGGGAGGAGAGTGCAGTTGAGAGCGTCAATAGATTTTACCCATTCTATGATTCGGGGGGTCTGCTCTTTGTTGGCTATGAGGAGGATTTCAGTTTTTTTCCTGGTTGTTTCAGATGGTTTTGGGAGAGCCATTGTTGGACATCTATTAGGATGTCAGTATGTCAGCCCTGGTGGAGGTTCCTAGGTAGATCTGGGTGTCGTCAGCATTAAGGTGGAAGGGTATGTTGGCTTTTTTGAGTATGGTGGTGAGGGGCTCCATGTAGATGTTGAACAGTGCGGGAGAGAGAACTGATCCTTGGGGGTGTAGGTCCGACGTGAAGTTTCTAATTTTTATTCTTTGTGAGCGGTTTTGCAGGAAGGAGGTAAACCACTGTAGGACCACCTCTTCTGCTCCAACCCTTACACGAAGTATGTTGATGAGTATCTTGTGGTCAACCATTTCGAAGGCCGCAGATTGGTCCAGGAGTATGAGTAGACAGCAGCAGTCCTTGTCGAGTGAATTGTGAACATCATCAATGACAGTCAGGATTGCTGTCCCTGTGCTGCAACCTTTTCTAAAGCTCGATTGTTGAGGGTCTAGAAGATCACTGTTGCCCATGTGTTGGGTAAGTTGACAGAGAACACATTTTTCTAGAAGTTTGGCTAAGAATGGGAGATTGGAGACCGACCAGAAGTTATTGAGATCGTTTGGTTCAGTGCCCGCTTTTTTCAGTAGTGGTGTTACCTGGCCGATTTTGAGGCAATCAGGCATGTTTCCAGTTTTCAGTGAGCTATTTATAATCTTTGTCCAGAGTGGGGCTAGGGATAGTTTGAGTTTTTTAGCATGTTGGGCAGGGACGGGGTATTTGATGTGTGACGAGGGCTTGGTTCCGGTAGTCAATGCCATCATTTCTGTTTCAGAGATGGGTTTGAATGATTTCAAGTTATTTGAGGGTTGCCTTGGTGGGTTATTGGTTTCTTAGTAGGGTGGGCCTTTTTTCCTCGGTGGGCGGAGGTGGTCTTCCAGTGAGAGCTTGATGTTTGCGATTTTTTATTTAAAGAAATTGTCAAAGTTGTTACATTGGTCTTTGGAAGCCGGAATTGCGGAAGGGGGGGTGGGGTGGAAGTTTGCTGTCTGATGAGATTGAAGAGTTCTTTGGGACGATTTTTAGCATTGCTTAGTGCACCACAAAGGAAGGGGGATTTTTCAATTTTGATGTGCATTTTGTATTTCCTGAGTTCCTCTAAGAGTTGCTCAAGGTGGATTTTCGAAGGGTTGTTACGCCAGCATCTTTCAGCAGCTCTTAGTTGTTTTCTCTCCAAGTTTAAGTCTGTGTTGAACCACGATCTCAATGGAATATTCTTGACTATTTTTTTGTTTCAGGGGAGCTAGTTGGTCAAGTATGGTGGTCATAGTCGCACTGTAATGTGAGTTAAGTTCTGTTGTTGATTTATCTCATGTGATGGAGGGGAGGAGTATGTTTATCTTTTCCTATAGTTCTGCGAGGTGGATCTGGCTTAAGTTTCTCATCCAGTGAAAGGGTTCATTGGTGCGAGGAAGTCGTTGTGCCATTTGATTGATATGAAATAGAATGATATGGTGGTCTGACCAGTCAACAGGGAGGGTAAGGTCGATGGTGATTGAGTCTTCATGTGCTATGGCATCCAGGATTGCGGCTTTGTTTTGGGTTTGCTCGGTGCAGTGTTTGGTCAAATTAATATTGCGAAGGAGCTCATTCAAGGATTGGATCAGGGGGTTGTTTTCATGATTCCAGTGTAGGTTTAGGTTGCCTAGTATTAGGTTCTTCGCGTCTGAGAGTGAGCAGTGTGTTATCACGTCAGAGAGGTGTTCCATAAATGGGGTGGTGTTTCCTGGTGGTTGGTAGAGTAGGTGACAATAAAGCAGTTTGTTGTCTGTCGTCTTAATGGTAGCAGATAGGTATTCAAATGAGTTTATTTGAAGGAGTCCATTTCTGGTATAGAGATGTTACTTTTGTGGATGATAGTGGTCCCCCCACCTTTCTGTTTCTTTCTATCTTTATTGATGATTGAGAACCCCGGAGTACAAGCAGATCGATGATGGGGGGTGAGGATTCATTCAACCAGGATTTTGTGATGAACGTGATATCTATGTCATAGGTTAGGATGGTTTCTGACAGTTGGGTTGCATGTTTGGTCGCAGATCTGCAGTTTGTGAAGATGCAGTTACCGTCGCATAAGCAGTGCACCTCCATCGATGTGGCGACTCCTCTGCTGGATAGCAGTACTCCGTCACTGTCGGGTGGGCGGGTTTTTGCCGAGTCTATTTAGATGCTCCTGTCGTGCTGACGTTGTCATAGCAGCGGTTTCCTGATTGAGTGAGACCCTGGTGTAGTGAAGACCAGTAAGTAATACTTTTTAATGTGTCAATACATATATATGTTGTGTTCGTTTCTAAAATATATGTAAATAATGCTATGTGCCTTTTTTTATATGTTGCATTGCACACAAACAACACGCACACACTATTGAATGCACACCCACAGGCACCACAAGCAAAACACCCACAATCACCCCACCAACATAAATTTTTTTTTAAGTGCCGATACAGGTGTGTTCATTTTACCTTGATAATTTGTAAATGAACACTAATGCATTACACATAAGAAACAAATTGCATGTATGAGCAATGTAAAAACACATGAGGCAAAAGTGATTGTCAACACACGTTTCACAAAAAGACAAGTGTAAAAGAAGTTTACCTAAGATCTTGACGACAACAGAGTTGAGTAGCGTTGTGTACCAGCAAAGGGAGGACCTGTACAGTGGGGTTCAAGATGGAAACGGAAGTTGAAAGCAGGAAAAAATATATGTTTCTACCTCATTTCCTTTGATTCTGTTGACTCAAAGTAGGAGGTGTCTCCGCCACAGTTACATCAATGGAAAGGCACATCATGATTAGCCTGGAGGTAATCTTTGCTGGACTCCCACCGAAAGCCACTTCTGCCTATGATGCCGTCAACGTGGGTGACAATTCCTGGTAGAGTTGGCGGCACTCGGGCAGTCTTTCATCCATGAACCCACTAACATCTAAATAGAGTGAGCAGACCGCCAAGTAGATGGGCAGTGATACCGTTGAAAAAGTGGTGACAGGACTAGATCCCCCAAGATCTGAATCAGGGCTGCAGTTTCCTTGGAAGTTTAGTAAATTATGTTAATTACTTACAGTGTTATATTGCATACCCAATTCCAGAGGCTAGCCCAGCCCAGCCCAGCCTTGTTTAGCCACGAACGAGCACAGATGGGCCCACTCACAGTCGGGTCTTCACCGTGCCCTGCACAGCAGTGTCCCCAGGGTCACCATGAGCATGGTGTGCTGCTGCACTGCCTCCGCCTGGTGGGCAGCAGAGTATTAAGCCCGTATTATGGATAATGAAGAACCTCCGGTGTAATAGCACGTCTTCTTAAAAGTAAAAAACACAGACTGAACGTCGATTATTCTGCATTAATGTGTAATGTGTGTAACTAAATGCATACATACTTATAACTACAATTTGATGGTCATCGAAGACTATGAAATCCGTCGGTGTTACCAATGGCACCAATTTATTGTAGTGGCCGTGGCAAGAATTTGCTTATCTTGTTGCTCGCTGCTGCCACTGCAACATATTGTTGATATTAGGAACACTGACGGAGTGCAGTCTCTTAGATAATGATCAAATTGAAGTTTGATGATTGTAATGGGGGCTGGTGGTCCCCCTGTCAAACAGCAGCTACTCCATTAACTGCGTGTTGCTGCCTCCCGCCAAAGGTGATTGGTGCTTATCGACATATAAGAATATTAGCATACTCGATAAATAAGATCATTGAAGAATAAGACACTTGTTTTTCTATAATCATTATGCATACATATTTTTTCTATGCAGTAACATATAACCGAAATTTAAAAGCACCATGATTGCCTAATGACCTTTAAAGATAGAATGCCCCGCCCTAATTTTTCCAGGAACTCATTAATTCGCCCTCACAGCATTAATTAGTTGGTTACTTGCAACGGAGAGTTCCCAGTCAGATTGTGATGTTGACAGAAGGTGGCAGCCATTTTCTCTTGTATTCAGTGTGACAGGCAGCAAGAACAATATACAAACTCATAGGCCGGCGCCTCACATCAATCCCAAAAGCACTGGCGGTGATAACTCTTGCTCCAGTTAAGCCTGGAGACCTCCGGAAATAAAAACCTCTTTCTGCATTTCAACTTGCAGATGTAAGAAAGCGAAGCAATCAATCAAGCCAGACTGAGCATCCATTTAGCAGACATTGTTCACGAGTACAAGATGAGACCATGCCTTTTCTGTTCTTAGAGTATTTCTGCACAGGGCTGCTGGAGGGAGGAGGAGGAGGGCTAGAAGTGATCAGTGTGAAGTAGTGAGATTTTTTTTCTTCAATTTAGATCTGTAGCCTGGCAAAAGCATGTAGGCATTGGTAAAGTTTTCCGTCAGAATGACTAATTAATTGCTTCGCAAGTGGCTATTAATCATACATTAATGAGATGTTCTCTTAGCTTTGGCGAATGCAGGTTCTGCACACAACCTTTCTCCTTGGCACCCCAACCAGGCTAAAAGCATGTGGGGCTCAATTAATCTCAGGACAGTTCGGGGTTTTAGAAACTGCATGTAGACTGAGAAGAAGCAAATAACCAAGGCATTTAAAACGGTCTGTATTTCACTTTGTACGTTCAGAGACATTTAATCATCCCTCCGTGCGTCCTTTCGTTCTTTGTCTCTGACTGTCTTGTTTTTATTTTAAAACAAGGCTGTTCTGTGAGCGAATCTATGCCCTTACACGTTCCGGATAAATAGCGAATATCACAGGAATGGAGAATTGATGTGCAAGTGATCGCCTGCATGAAAATGAGCATTTTAATTTATCGAAAATCGAGACACACCAAAAGCTGATGCATGCCTCATATTTTTTCCTTTGAACATACTTTCATATCATTATGAGCTTTATTCTGCTCAATACAGAACCATAAAACACATGTTAAAAACATATAGCAATGCAAACCTTCATTTGCAGATATGAGTAAGATACAGTATATAATATTTATACAATTTAGATCAATTTTGTCCTCCGTCAGTGATACACCAATAAATGCCATTCTCTTACAAGGCGGCGAAAACTGCGAGGAATGAATTGGTAATGCAGCAATAAAAGAATTACAATTTAGAATGACTGCATTGCCAGACTATTGACTTACTTCACCTTAATATTTAGATTAATCGTAGCACGACACAATACACAACATAGACGTTACCCTCTGAATTAGCAGCACATACCTGATAATAAAACCGTTTAAAAATTCAATCCTCTCAGCTTCTGCAGAAGCCCAACTGCAAATAAGTAGCGGCACTTTGATACCACAAACTGCATCATCAACCATTACCAATTTTGGAATGCTAGGTTTACGGATTATTGCTGTCTCTCTTGATGCTGAAGGATTGAATTGGCTCTTATTAGGCTCAAACCTTCCTTTCCTGGTATGTTGCGTTATGTTATATGTTATGTTATGTCATGTCATGTCATTTTATGTCATGTCATGTTATGTTATGTTATCAAGCGCTGTCTAGGCGAGACTTAAAAAAGGACAAAAGAAGCGCCCAGCAGAGGAGACTGCAGAGAACAACTGACTTGGCCCCAGGCCTACCGGCCGGTCTGCAGTTTCCGAAGATCCTGCACCAAAAATCGTCTTGTCCTGCAGCCAGCGACCTCCAGAACCCCTGGGAGGACTGATTGCCTTCAACAAAGACCGGATCTCCTATGAACAGCAGCCCTGTACAAATGAAACTCTGAAAAACAGACTGAGCCTGCTGAGGACAAAGAAACCTGACGCCTGAAACTACCACTACGGCCCGAGTTTGAGCGGCTCACCGGTTCCAGCGAGGTCCCCCAGTGCTCCAGAGTTCAAGTCCACCATGGGTTGACCCCTCCAGGACTCCCTGACGTCGCCTGCAGCCTCTGCACGGAGACCCCCACCAACCGCGTGTGTCCCGGTAAGGTGAAATCTGAGCTCAAAAGACACCCCTGCAACCAGCCGCCCTGCGCTCTGGAGAAAAGAACCTGAGGTGCACCTACATCCATGAGCCCTCCAACTTACCTGCCCAGCTGTTGGTTCCTCCCGGAAGTCTTCCTGGACCGAGCCTGCAGCTAAAAACCAAAACCAAAAATCTCCTTTGAAAACAACAGGGTAGCCGACGCCTAAACAGCAGCCTGCACCCAGCCGCCCCTGCTACGCTGCGGGTGCACTTTGGGTGCTAAACCGGATCCCCCTTTGCCCTGAGCCTAACAGCAGCAGCTTGGCTCCCACAACCAAGTGGCCTGCTTATCAACAGCCACCAACCAGAGGCCCCCTCCCACATTGGATAACATTAGGGCTCAACACTCTACACCCGGCCGCCCTGGTGCCGCTGACGGTGTATCAAGAGTGCATCACTGACCCTGGGGGACACCCGAGTCTACCCCCAGAACCTCAATTCCACTACCAAATACTTACCTCAAAACTGATAACCATATTTTCCTCCATAGGATAACATTGACAGTTTTTTTTGGAAAAGTTTCCAAGTGTGGGGTTTGAAAACCTAAAGAAATTCATTAAAATGGTAGCGATTAACAAAAACGATTTTACTTACCTGTTTGCAGTAGATGTCCCAGTGTGCTATCCAGGTATACTACACTGTGTAAGAAAAGTAATCTCAAAAGCAACTTACCTGTAAACACTATTTCCCCCTATAGGATAACATTGACAGTTTTTCTTGGAAAAGTTTCCAAGTGTGGGGTTTGAAAACCTAAAGAAATTCTTTAAAATTGTACAGATTAACAAAAACGATTTTACTTACCTGTTTGCAGTAGATGTCCCAGTGTACTATCCAGGTATACTACACTGTGTAAGAAAATTAATCTCAAAAGTAACTTACCTGTAAACACTATTTTCCTTCATAGGATAACATTGACAGTTTTTCTTGGAAAAGTTTCCAAGTGTGGGGTTTGACAACCTAAATACATTCTTTAAAATTACACTGTTTGACAAAAAATGTTTACTTACCTGTTTCCAGGAAATGTCCCAGAGTAGTATCCAGGCATACTACTCTGAGTAAGAAAAGTAATGCAAAAGGTAATTTACCTGGTATTTCACTGAAAATCCCATTCAAGTCTATGTACTGTATTTACAAATCATTGCATTTCTCTGAAGCAATACTGTAAGTCAAATCAAAGTACATTTACTATTGCAATCCAAACTGTGTACAAACTGCATTACTACTGTAAAGTATTTATTGCTTACCTGTGCCAGGCTTGCTTGGTTCTAGAAAATAAAATCACTAAAAGAATATTTTTATACAAAAACAACTGGTCTGAAGTTCAGTCTTTGAGTGTGTGAATGCATTTGCTGTCTGAGTGTGTACAACAAATGCTTAACACTGTCCTCTGATACTGCCTTATTGCTCCACCACACTGCCACAAATAGATAGTAAGGTTCTATCTAACTTTACCTCTGCCTACCTTTGGGGTTCCACTGGACTCTGTGCACACTATACCTCACTTTGGTATAGTATATACAGAGCCAGCTTCCTACAGTCAACGCCATTGGTTCAAGAGTATTGGAGGTAGAGGCCCAAACCCAAGACCTTCAACAAGCGAGCCACGGATACACACGAATGAGTTCAAAATCTGCATACACAACTACAAATGACCCTGTTGAAAAATGAGGACCTGGAAAACAGGTCACGGAGAGACAATATAAGAATCAAAGACCCGGAGGAGGGAGTGGAAAGACCAGACCTAGAGGCCTTCATTGAGGGTCTCTTTGCCAAAATTTTGGGGCCTCGCCAAATGAAAATCAAACTAGAGAGAGCCCACTGTGTGGGCACCCTATCATTCGGAGAGAGGCGACGCTCCTGAGATGTTCTGTCAAGCTTCACTCCTTCAAAGTTAAGGAAGCCATATTGCCAGTAGCCAGGAAGAAAGATGCGATCTCTTTTCAAGGCTTCAGTTGTACCTTGTCTCAAGACCTGGCTCAGTCCACTTTGCAAAGACTACAACTCTATTGACCACTGACAGCAAAGCTAAGGGCCGACAACATCAAATACCATTGGACTTACCCATTCGTGCTGGCCTTCCACTTCGCAATAAGGCAAGACATATCACAGGACTGGAAGAAGGCCTGGAATTGCTAAGGATACCAAACACACAGGAGTCAGCCACTCCATCATCTTCAAAAGGGAAAGACATGGTACAACCTACATTTTCCCAGTGGAGTAAAATTCGAAAAAGGGAGACAATCCAAAACTTAAAGCAACAGCAGCATCCAGAAGAGACACAATGGCAACCACAGAGACACTTGACCTTACCCACCCAACAAGAGTCTGAGTTTGTTGGTCAAGCCGGCTATTGGAGAATGATTTTGGCTTCAGAGAGAGACTCAACTCCTAACAGCCACAGATCTGATTAAGACACTATACAGATATGTTACATGTATCAAGCATACGAGACAGCTGGGGCAGCGGGCCTAGACCATGGAGCCTGCCAACAGGCCGTTCATCCTGAGAGACTGTGTCGCTGGGGGCCCTCAGGCTTTTCAGAAAAAAGGTTCAGTTATGTTTTGGGTTTTAATAGTTTGGGGGGGGGCAGGGTTCCTTACAGGGGAAGGAGGTGGCCATTCAAGGGAAATAGACAATCCACACAACAATGCTACAAAGGGGAGTGTTCTGATAAAAGTGAGACTGGGGAAACCATGAAGGGCGAGGTGAGAAGATCTGCGACACTCAATTAGGTAGAATCTGGCAGGTGGGGGAGGAGGGACGCGAGTCAGGATGATTAGCATAGCCTCATGGAACGTTAAGGGCCTGAACACCCCTCTCAAGCGCCAAATAATTTGGAAATATTTCGTGGACCACCAATTCGACATAGTGGCACTTCAAGAAGCTCACGTAAAGCATTCGGAAGAACACAGATTTAGGCACAAAAGCTACTCCCTAATATATAGGTCTTCCACTGGGACAAAACAGAAAGGGGAGGCAACACTTTTCTGCAACACTATAAAATTTCAGACAGAAAGCATAAAAACAGATAAGGAGGGAAGAGTGATAATGGTAAAGGGGAAACTGAGGGGAAGGATGTGCACATTTGTCTCGGCATAGGCATCCAACACAGGCCAATCAGCCTTTTTAACCTCCCTGTTAAACGGGATGGCAGGGTTTGCGGAAGACCCAATAGTCCTCATGGGAGACTTTAACCTTACCTGGCATGCGGCAGAGGATAGCATACATCCCCACAGATTACCCGCAGGAAGTTTTCCCAAAGGGGTGAAAGAGACCTTCCAGACGCTGGGCCCTAATGATGCGTGGAGGTCTCTGTACCCAAACAACAGAAATTATACCTTTTTCTCCCACGTAAATCAAATATATTCACAGATAGACTATATATTCATTAGCAAAAGCCTCTTGGGGTCCCTGCAAGTTGCAAAGATCCAATCAATTATTGTTTCAGATCATTGCTTCATCTCGGTCTGCCTGAACTGGGGATGGGCTGCTCCGGCCCCTCCAAGATGTTTTTTTCCTGCGCCTTCGACAAAGGAAATAGTTGTAAGAGACGATCTGTGGGCGGCAATTAAGGATACTTCCAAATGAACCAGCCGCATGCCACTTCCCCTTAAACAACTGGAACGCCTTCAATGTGGTGCTGGGGGGTAAATGCAGCAAAATTAAATGCCACATTAAATAAGCAAAGAGCAAAGGAGTAAGTAGCACTAGAAGTAGAACTCGAGGAAATACAAAAGGGAACACAAAAAGACCCCCAACCGGATCCCACGGCGCAAACTAAGAGCCCTTTAAAGGAAAATCAACGCAATATACACCAATAGGGCGGAATACACACTCCTTAGGCTACGTCCGATATCCTATGCCCAAGGGAACAAAGTGGGATCCCACCTAGTGAGACCTCTTTGAGAAAAAATTGAGAAAGAATATATGGTGGGATCAGCGATGACGGGGGGCACTTAGAACACTCAGATACGGGCAAAGCTAATATATTTGGGTCTTTTTATAGAAATCTCTACCAAGCAGTGCCCATGGATATGACTGCCCAAAAAAATTACCTGGACATGCTGTCGCTCCCCCAGATCTCTCTAGAATGGAGGGAGCATTTAAACGCTCCTATCACCAAGGAGGAGGTGGGGTGAGTGATAGCGGTGTTAAAGCCTAACAAATCCCCAGGGCCTGATGGACTGATGACACATTTGTACAAAGCTAATGCATCTGAGATCACTCCCCAGCTGACCGCCCTTTTTAATGCAATTGTATGGCGACCAAAGGTGACCGATTCAATAGCCGAAGCCATGATAACAGTGATCCCAAAGGCAGGGGAAAACACTCAGCTCTTTGCCTCTTATAGGCCGATCGCCCTGTCAAACCTAGAAGCCAAATTATATCCGTCAATACTGGCAGCTAGATTAGAAAACCCTGATGCCCGACCTAATCCATCCTGATCAATCAGGCTTCATAAAAGGGAAACAAACCCACAACAATATCCGCAGGATGCTTCACTTGATAGAGAAAGCTTCCAAACATAAAATATCAGCAATCCTTGTGGGGTTGGATGCAGAAAAAGCATGTGACAGTGATTAGTCCTTTATGTTTCACACACTGGAAAGCTTCAGATATGGGTGTCCATTTCTCAATATGATTAGAGCTAACTACGCACAACCACTTTCTCGAGTGCAGGTTAACTGGGTGAGCTCACGGCCATTTGACCTAAGCAGGGGGATGAGACAGGGGTGCCCACTGTCCCCACTGCTGTTTGCCCTGAGCATAGAGCCTTTGCAGCATGAATTCAAGCCACCCCAGAGATCCAGGGGATACAATTCGGAGGCGAGGAGCATAAGCTGTCCCTGTTTGTGGATGACTTACTGATGACACTTACGTCCCCCGATCCTCATTGCAAGCCATTCAGGAAGAACTAAAGAATTTGGAAAACGTAGCAGGATTTCAGGTAAACTGAAACAAATCATACATCCTGAATTTCACACTATCAGAAAGAGAGGCGACTCCTACGTGGGGCAACCTCGTTTCACTGGGCCAAACACACACTCACATTTCTGGGAATTCAGATCACCCCTCACTCTGAAGGGTTATTTAGGGCAAACTATCTACCCCTCCTTCTCCAGCTACAACAAGATCTCAAAAGCTGGAAACCACTAGCGACCCTTGACCCTTGACCCTACCAGGTAGGTCGCTCCCGCTCCGCACAGCACCGCCTGTGTCTCCCTGCCCCAGCTGCCGCTGCTTGAGGCCCTCCACCACCCGCAGGCTACCACCTGCGCCTCACCCCTGGTGGCCAGTGGTAGGCCGTAGGTAGGTTTGTTGATCCTCTGTTTTATTGCTTTTATTGCATTGCCTGTATTTTCATTGTTGTGTCTGTGACTCCTGTTGTCTGTCTACCTCGGCTGCCTGTACGTGGTCCGTGCCCCTTTGTCTTCCCTCTGTTCCCCTCGCTGTCCCCGTGCTCTCTCTGCCCGGTCTTTCCTTTTGTACCCCTCGCTGCCCCCGTGTCTCTGCCCGGTTTTCCCTTCTGTTCCCCTCGCTGCCCCCGTGCCTCTCTGCCCGTTCTGCCCTCTGTTCCACTCGTTTTTCCCTAGTTTTTTCTGCCTTTCTGCCCTCTGTGCCACTCATTTTTCCCTCGTTTTTTGTGCCCTTCTGCCCTCTGTTCCACTTGTTTTTCCCTCCTTTTTTTTGTTTCTTTCTGCCCTATGTTCTAATCGTTTTTCCCTTTTTTTTGTGCCTTTCTGCCCTCTGTTCCACTTGTTTTTCCCTTGTTTTTTTGTGCCTTTCTGCCCTCTGTTCCACTTGTTTTTCCCTCGTTTTTTGTGCCTTTCTGCCCTCTGTTCCACTTGTTTTTCCCTCGTTTCTGTGCCCCTTTTGCCTTCTGTTCCACTCGTTTTTTTGTGCCCTTTACCTTCTGTGGCACTCGTTTTACCCTCAATTTTTGTTACCTTCATTGTCCCTAACCGCCCTCGCCGCTGAGTCCCCTGCGGCCCGCCCCCCCTGACTGCCCACTGCCCATTCGCTGCCCCGCCTCCCAGCTGCTCCTCCCTCCCACCTCCTCATATATGCCACCTGGTGTGTACGGCTCCGCCGCTGGCATGCAAAAGGCGCACCTAAGGTGAGCCCGTCTGCGTCCGTCCGCGCCTGGACCGGGCCCAGCACCAGAACCCCTGGCCCCGCACCAACCACGACGACCGCCGCCACTGCGACGCCAGCACTCTGCACGCTCTCAACTCCAGACGGAGCCACACCAGCTTCAAGGCCACCCTGAAACGCACACACGGTCCCTTCACCTGCCGGACCTACAGCTCCACCAGCCTCAGAGTCAATGAACCACCCGCCAAGAAAGACCCCAACCCCCTCCAATGCATACTACTAAAGACCCGCTCCGCACGCAAGCATGCCGTCGAGCTCTGGGACCTGCTCAACACAACATCCCTGGACATCGCCTTCCTGACAGAGACCCGGTTTAACAACTCCTCCACACCCGACATCGCCATAGCCATCCCAGACAGCTACAAGATCACCCTCAGAGAATGCACCAACGGAGTCAGAGGAGGAATCTCCATCGTCCACAAGAACAGCGTCAGGGTCTCGATTAGCACCGACGACGCGCTCAGCACTGCCAAACACATGCATTTCCAGATCCACACAGACCCTAATTCCACCCTCAGAGGCACCCTCGTCTACCGACCCCCCGGACCATGCCCCCAGTTCAGCGACTCCATCGCCGACTTGATCAGCACGCACCCCCTGACATTCACTGACTACATCCTCCTTGGAGACCTGAACTTTCACCTTGAGAACAACGACGACAACAACTCCACAACCCTGATCAATAACCTTGCTCACCTCGGACTGAAGCAACTCATCACAACGCCCACCCACTCTGCCGGCCACTCGCTTGACCCAGTCTTCTCCTCAAGCCCATACGTCTCCATCAGCCACACCACCGAACTCCTCTGGACCGACCACCGCTGCATCCACTTTGCCTTCCAGAAACCCACCACACACCACCGCACCCAACAGATCCCCCACCGAGCAAAATCACCGAAGACCAACTAGACGCAAACCTCGCTCTCAGCCCACCCACCAACCCTCCAACACCAACTACGCTGCACACAGCCTCAGATGCTGGATCGAGGACTGCGCCAACACCCTCGCCCCACTAAAGAAACCCCCCCACAGAGACACCAGCAAGAGGGCCAGCTGGTTCACCCCAGAATTCCTAGCCTCCAAGCAAGCCTGCCGGAAACTAGAGAAGAAATGACACAGTGAACAAACTCCGGACAGCCATGCAGCACACAAGGACGCCATCCGCAACCACCACCCCCTTGTCAGGGCGGCCAAGAGGACCTCCTTCAGAGACCGCCTCGACAACAACGCACACAATAGCAAGGAGCTCTTCAACATTGTGAAGGAACTCTACAACCCCATCTCCAACACCAACGACATCCCGCCGTCGCAAGCCCTGTGCGACTCCCTTGCCACCTTCTTCCACCGCAAGATAGCAGACATCCACGACAGCTTCTACACCCAGACAGCCCCAACAGACAGCAACACAACAGACCCTCCATACACCATCGACCATGACCCCCTGCTAGCCTGGGCCAGCGTGAGCATCGATGACACCATCAAGACCATGCGCTCAATCCACTCCGGCTCTCCGTTGGACCCATTCCCGCACCATGCTTTCAACCGAGCAGGCAGCACCATCGCACCACACCTGCGCAACATCATCAATCTCTCCCTCGAGACTGCGACCTTCCCAGAGATCTGGAAACACGCCAAGATCAACACCCTACTCAAAAAACCTAAGGCAGCCCCAAGAGACCTCAAGAACTTCCGGCCCATCTCTCTGCTCCCCTTCCTGGCCAAGATCATTGAGAAAACTGTCAACAGACAGCTAACCCGATACCTCGAACAAACCAGAATCCTGGACCCTTCCCAGTCAGGGTTCCGCAGCAACCACAGAACCAAGACTACCCTCATCACCACCACTGACATGAGGACCCTGCTGGACAACGGTGAGACCACAGCACTCATCCTCCTAGACCTCTCTGCCGCCTTCGACACTGTCTGCCACCGCACACTACGCGCATGCCTCCACGCCGCATGGATCCGAGACAAGGCTCTTGATTGGACCACCTCCTTCCTCTCTGGCAGAACCCAGAGCGTCCGCCTCCCCCATTCCGTTCCAAAGCCTCTGAGATAATCTGCGACGTACCCCAGGGATCCTCCCTCAGCCTGACGCTGTTCAACATTTACATAGCCCCGCTCGCACACATAGCCCGACAGCACGACCTCAACATAATCTCCTACGCCGACGACACTCAGCTGATCCTCTCCCTCACCAAGGACCCCATTACAGCCTAGACCAACCTCCACAAAGGAATGAAGGACGTCACTGACTGGATGAAGAGCAGCCGTCTGAAGCTGAACTCGGACAAGACGGAGGTCCTCATCCTCGGCTCCAACCCTTCAGCCTGGGACGACTCCTGGTGGCCTACGGCACTGGGGGCAGCCCCGAAACCCACCGACCACGCATGCAACCTGGGAATCATCCTCGACTCAACGCTCTCAATGACCAAGCAAGCCCACGCCGTCTCCTCCTCCTGCTCCAACACCCTCCGCATGCTCCGCAAGATCTACAGATGGATCTCGACAGATACAAGAAAGAAATTCACCCAGGCCCTCGTCAGCAGCAGACTCGACTACGGAAACGCCCTTTATGTGGGAGCCGAGGCCAAGCTCATCAAATGACTACAACGCATCCAAAATGCCTCACACAACTGATCCTCCACATACCACGCCATGGCCACATCACCCCCCACCTGAGAAACCTGCACTGGCTCCCGTCAACAAGAGGATATCCTTCAAGCTCCTCACCCACGCACACAAGGCACTCCACAAGACAGGCCCAGCCTACCTCAACAGACGGCTCTCCTTCTACAGCCCCAACCGCCAGCTCCGCTCCGCCGACCTCTCACTCACCACCGTCCTGCTCATTCAAAGAACAACCACCGCTGGGAGATCCTTCTCCCTCCTCGCCGCCAAGACAAGGAACACCCTCCCACTGAGCCTACGACAGACCCAAGAACTGAGCCTACGACAGACCCAAGACCTGCTGACCTTCAGGAGGATACTCAAGACCTGGCCGTTCGATCAGTATTGGCCCCTCCTCCCCAGTGGCTTGAGACCCTCGCGGGTATGTAGTGCGCTTTACAAATTATTGATTGATATATATCTCCTGGTTAGGGCAGATTCCTGTGATGAAGATGACCGTGTTGCCTAAATTTCTGTATTTGTTCCAGGCCCTTCCGATTGACCTTGAGAGAGACTTTCTCCCCAGACTACGCTCACTTATCACACAGTATATCTGGTAAAATGGGAGAGCTTGCCTCCCGTTTCACACTCTCAGATGGCCAAAGAGAGAAGGAGGAGTGGCTATTCTGGACTTGGGTATCTACTACAAAGCTGCACAACTGAGGTTAATAGTGGAGTGGTCCATGAAGGAATCCGACAAATATTGGTTACATATGGACCGGGCGATAGTTGGGAGGATGATTTGGGATGTGATTTGGAAATATAAGAAGGATAGGCCATCGAAGCCTATTTAAGCACAAGTACGCGGACCACTCCCAGTAAAAGGCTTGGGTGGATGACGTTTTCCTCCCTATACACCCCGATTCATTTTAACCCAGAATTCCCCCCAGCACTTAAGGAAGGGCCATTCGATGCTTGGAGGGAGAGAGCCTAATGCTATTCGACCTCTTACATAACTTTGATATACTTACATTTGAACACTACCAGAGGAACTTTCACCTAGCACCCAGCAAACACTTTAATTATCTCCATCTTAAACATTGGGCTCTTCACCCTCAAATTAGGGAGTCATTTGTAAGGAAGGTGGGTTCACTGAAGGGGGTGATCTCTTCCCTGTATGACCGCTACTTTACATGCTACACGCTCCAAGACCGTGCCATACCGCTTTTTAGGAGGGCATAGTGGGAAGGGAGGTTCTGGAAGGGAAATGGAAACACCTATGGTCAGACATCGCCACGAACAATCACTCATTAGATCTCAGAGAAACTCACTATAAAACTCTCTTTGATTGGTATCTCTACCCCACCAAATTGCAAAAGATATTTCCCCGAGACCTCTGATCTATGCTGGAGGGGATGTGGCCTGCTTGGAGATTTTCGCCACATATGGTGGGACTGCCTCACCATTAAGCCATTTTGGGAGGAGATCCTGGCACTGAGGAAATACATGTTAGGGTACCCCATCCCGACTTCTGTTGAGACTGTTCTCCAGGGTCTTAGGGATCCGGTGTTGGAACACCAAAGAAAGGCAGACAGGGCTATTATGTGGGCATGCCTTGGGGCCGCGAAAAAATGGCAATCGGGGCTGCCTGGAAGAAGGTGGCCCCAGAGAGGCACAGTGGCACTCTATACTATGTAAAATTCTCACCATGGAAAGCCTAGCAGATATGTTTAGAGAAGAGTATAAACATTTTGAATATAAATGGGGTCCACTGGTGTCATATCTTACAAAGGGCCGCCCACTGGCGGTTCTGCCCTCCCACAATGAAAGCAATGCACCTCTTTCAGTTCTAGCTTCGGTGGGCCTTCCCTTTCCGGTACCCTGAATGAGACAAAGAGACCCTACGCATTACAACACTAGATCAGGCGTTAGAACCTACGACCCACTTCCTGAGACACACAATACACCCAAAGGCTAAAGTGGATATAACTGCGGCACCACCATAGTTGTTAGAGGGAGGAATCTGAGGGAGGGGTGGACAGTTGGGAAGTCGTTTTTATAAATTTAAAAATATACAATACAGGAAGTGATAGTATGTTTAAGATGATGGTACCCATGCATGGAGCATCTGTGTTTTCATTAGATAATGAAGGGATTGTGGTAACAAATGTATGTAACATTGCCTCTACTTCTTGTGCAAACTTTCAATAAAAAGAGTTTTGACAAAAAACTGTTTATCAGCTCAGAAAGAGTCGAACCTAAGAAGTAAGAAAAATAGCTTCAAAAAAGGGGCCACGTGCTGCAGCAAGAATATTTCAACTGTCATGAAGGGCTGTGAAAGATATGCATTGTACCTATTGGCATTTTGTGTTCCATTGAGTCCCATCCTTGCCCTTTTCCTGATGGGTGATACTTCTTAGTGTGGGACTTCTGGTAGCATGTAAGGAAAATGGCATGGCTCTTTGGGCAATAGGCCACTGTTTTTCCCCTGTGTCACTGTCTGACTGAATGGATTGCACAAGGATAATATGACATTTATCACCAAACAAAATTAGACCGCTTTGCCCTTCTTTGCAAATGGCAAACATATCTGCCTGACTCTGTTAGCAAAAACAAAACTGTGTTTAATCGTAGTTGATGGCTGCTAACATATGTCACCTAAAACACTGCCATAAACTAAATTCACTAAAAATAGAGTTAATTCTCATCAACAGTAGCAGGTTCCAGATACCGACTGAAGACTGTCCCAACATTAAACTAGAAGTGTTCCCTGGATTTCCACACTAGATCCAAGTCTTTTGGTTTCAAGTCAGGTCCATTCCTTTCACTCAAAGTACATGTAAAGAAGAAATCTAATATGGCTTAGCTGTATCTGCTACGTGGCCCATGCTGGACCAAGACCTTTTCCCCAACAAAGACTTTCTAATCCACCTTAGAAGCGTTTGCCTTCTTGCATTTTAACTGTACAACATCCTTCTCAACAGCATCTTGGAATGATCCCTAACTCCCAAGAGGATAGTCATCCAAGGAGCAGTTTCCAGCGACGGACGTCAATTCACCAGGATGTATGACGTTACAACGCATGCTTTTACATCGCATGCCTTTACAACGCAGTTTTTACATCGCATACCATTACAACGCATATCGCTTTTGGGTGTTGGATAGTGAATAGTTTAATTTACTATTCCAACTCCAATCCCCGTGGACACTAGGGAAGGTTATTGGATAGTAAATTAACCTATTCCCTATCCTAGAGCGCCCCCCAGCGCAATGCGTTGTAATGGTGTGCGTTGTAATGACCGCGTTGTAATGGTAGTGCGTTGTAAAAGTTTCGTTGTAAGTGATGTTTCCCAATTCACCATAATGCCAGGGATATGGGAAGTGACATGACATGTCAAAATACAAAATTGTGGGGGGGTCTATGGGTTAGTTTATTGACCATGGTACCTCACAACCCTGGACAGATCAATAAATACAAAAAGAGGCACATAGTCAAAAAAAGTGTGTGTAAGCTGTCATGGAATGCTGTAACAGTGAAATTACACTAGGCTGAAAAAATTCCCATCAGCCCACCATTATGGCGGAGAAATCGTCATGTGGGATATGAATGATCTATTCCAAATCTCACCCAACACATCTATTGATGGTGTAGAGACAGGAAAGTCACGATAGCCTTCTAGCCACAGTGTATTTCAAACATGGTGCTGATGAGTGTGCAGTGCTCGGTGAAAAAATAAGTACAAAATAGAATTTAAGAATAACTACCAGAACAGAAAATATGTTTATTGGGCACTGTTCTTGGTGTCATGATTAAAATAAGCGCTATACAGTTTGAAAATATAACTATAATATGGCGCAGTGCAGTGTGGTCAACATGTTTCAGCTGTCTTAGGATATTACCCAGCTTTCGTCAGGACCATGATGTCAACGGAGAGGCAACTGCAAAAGTATCAAATAACAATTCAAAGAATAATGATAAACAGTACTCCTACCAGGAACTTGGAGCCCCAAATATTAGCTGGAGGAAACTGTAGGTACATTGTCCATTACCTAAGGAAAAATAGTGCAAGCAATACGTGCAGTTAGGGAACTAATGTCCTTAGTAATCAACAAGTGGCAAAACAACATGACAGCCCTCACACATGTAGTGGAGAGAAAAAATCTCGCCACTGCGTCAAGAGACAATTGTTCTCCTGGTTAACAAACATATAATTATGATGAAATTTGTAATTTGTACTCACCCAGCATTATGTGGGAAGTAGCCTCACCTCACCCGGCATCCGCTCGGGAAAATGAGGCCAAGCTCTGTTAAATAATAGGAAACATAGCTAAAGTATGTAGATTTTACTTTGTGACCAAACTCCAAAGAAAAATCCAGCTATCTGCAGGTTTAATTCCTGTATAAAACATAGCTCAGTAGTCTCAGAAAAGAACAATGGCTCCCACCCTACCAATCCAGGCCAAGGATGGGTCTAACAGTAAATCTAAAAGCTCAAACGCTAAAGCCTTGTGAAGATGTAGTCTCAATAAGAAGATAGCCTTAAAAACAAGTTCAAAAAGGCAGTTTAAAAGATAGCAAGGCGTAGGCAAAGCGAACCGACCTACCTGTCCGTCGGTACCTCGGGCCAGCGTCCGAGAGGAAGTGGAGGTAGCGGACAGGAAGGAGACGCGCCTATTTATACGTGTCTCAATTGGTCAAATTGCGATGATGCGCATACTAACAAGCAATCAGGCCGGTAATCACTCGTTTATCGTTTGTAATGCGCATGCGCTGAACTGGTGCCATTTCCAGCGCATGCGCTGATACCGGTAAAGGATAACGATTTTCGCGCATGTGCCGAATCAAACACGCGTAGAGTTTGCAGCTCGCACATGCGCATTACGAAAAACTGACTCAAGGAGGGAAGTTGCAAATAATCCACTCCGAGCAATGTAACGTATTGTGTTTAAGGTCCATAACTAATGCGCTTTTTGATGGATCAGGAGTGCATAAGATTGATTGCATAATGTTCCTATCTGCCAGTAATGGTAATGAATCAGAATGCGCTGTATAACTCAGGACAAGGTGCACGCGATGGTGATAAGCCCCACTCAAGTATGTATGGGAAACCAGTATGTGAATATATCTAGTCTCAAACCTATTGATATAATAATCCCATAGATGACATAGATGTTTATCAAGTGATAAGACTCACTCAAGTATGTATGGGAAACCAATATGTGAATATATCTAGTCTCAAACCTATTGATATAATAATCCCATGGATGACATAGATGTTTATCAAGTGTTGCACTAGGTGAGCCAAGAGTGAGAATAATTGTAATACTGTCCATACAAGACAGATGAGCAATTGTGTCTATTCTCAAAACCAATTATGTAATAGTGCATGGAATGACATATACGTTTGTACAGTGTCACACAGAAAGGCCCGAGAGTCGAAATACTTAGAGTGCTGTCCATGCAATATCGTCATTCAGACCCCTACTGTCGCTTTTAAGCGAAAATATCAATTTCTGTTCTTTAATGAACAGAAATCTAGATATATCGCTAATATGCGGAGGGATGTATGGCTGTTCCAAAACAACCCACCTGAGGTCTTCTGCAGTGTGTTTTTGATTAATGAAATGGTCCGTAAGTCTGGTCGACTGCTTGTGGCACCGAATGGTGCTTTTGTGTTCCCCAATTCTCAATTTCATTTTCCTGGTAGTGAACCCTATGTACCTCAAGGAGCAATGGCAGGTATTCATGTATATCACCTTGTCTGTGTTGCAATTCGTGTGTTTTTTAAGCAACCACATTTTCCCTGTACCCAGATCTAATTGCTCAGTTTTAGTGGTTTGTGGACAAACACTGCATGAGCCGCATGGGTAATGTCCCTGAACTGGTGGTAGATCCCAGCGCGTAGATGGTCTAGACGTCTCCTGGGATCTCGGTCTTGTGTGTACAAGACTATCTCGCAGACTGGGTCCTCTTTTAAATGAGAACAAGGGTAAAGGAATGTTCTCATTAGTGATATTTAGAATATTCCAGTGTTTGCGTATAGTCTTTTGGATGCTGTTGGAAAGCACACTAAAAGTACTAACGAATGTAAGTCGGTCCAAAGGTGGTTTCTGTTGTCGTTTTTCTAGCAGGGCGTCTCGATGGTTATTCAAAGCGCGTTTCCCTGCTCTCTTGACCAAGTCTTTTGGATAGTGTCTCGCTTGTAGTTGTTGGGATAATTGGTTAGCATGCTCATCAAACAAGACCCTAGAGGAGCAGTTCCTTCTCAAGCGGAGAAACTGGCCAATAGGCAAGTTAGCTCGTAATGAGCGAGGATGATGGCTATTGAACGATAAAAGCGAGTTCCTAGCCATGGGTTTAGTATAAAGCTCGCTCTCCAATTTACCTGCCTCTGGAAAGATAGACAGATCCAGAAATGAAAGTCTCTCTTGGAGAATTCAACGGTAAATTTTAGGTAAGGGTTCTGGACATTCAACCATTGCTGGAACTGTTGTACATCGTCAGATGTGCCTCGCCAAACCACCAGAATATCGTCGATGTACCTCTTCCATAGCAACACATGGTGTAAAAACGGGTTGCTATGGTTGAGGACTCGATCTTGCTCGAATTGGTGGACGTAAAGATTGGCGAGGCTCGGAGCAAAAATGCTCCCCATTGAGGTTCCGGAGATCTGAAGGAAAAACTCGTCTTCAAATTTAAAAAAGTTTTCGGTCATGGCTATTTTGGCGCAGTCCATAATAAAATGAATAGGGGTAATGCTATCGAGGTCTCGCAGGGACAACAGTTGTCTAATAGTCTCTAACGTCTCTAGCTGTGGAATACAAGTGTACAATGACTCAACATCGAAGCTGACTAGTAGGTCAGTCTCGGTATTGAATTCCACTTCATGCAACATCCGTAGGACGTCAGCCGTGTCTTGCAGGAACGTAGGCATTTCCTTTACAATTGGTTGAAGGAAACATTCCACAAAAGTGGAGAGAGGTTCCAAAAGGGAACCAATGCCCGAGATAATAGGGCGTCCCGGTGGTGGTCTTGTTGCTTTATCTATTTTTGGTAAACAGTAAAAGCCAGGTGTAACCGGGGACTGTGTCACCAAAAATCTGGCCTCATGGGGTGTGATCCAACCCTCAACAATGGCTTCGTCTACCAGAGTCTTGATTTCGACAAGGAGACGAGGGGTAGGATCTATAGACAAGCGTCGATAGAATTGTGGGTTATTCAGTTGCCTGAGGCATTCATGTCGATATTGAGTGGTGTCAAGTATGACTGTAGCACCCCCTTTATCCGCTAGTTTGATTGTAATCGACGGATCCTTAGATAGGGTGATCAGTGCACTTTTCTCTTTTCTCTGGAGATTTTGAAAACCCTCTGACATTCAATCATGAAGCCTCATGATGTCATGGGTGCCTGCCTGCTCAAAAGTCATGACATGAGATGGAACCTGATGGCTGAGGGGGGTAAAAGTAGATTTCGGACGTAGCCCAGTATTGGTGTGATCATTTTGTGGACTAGTATCTGTGACGGGTTTGTCCTTAAAAAAGAAGTGAAGGCGTACTTTCCTGAAAAATTTCTCAAGTTCGATCCTGAATTGGAACGGATCGCCTTTGTTTGTCGGGACAAAACCCAGTCCTCTCTCTAAGACTGCTAGCTCGTCTGGTGTCAGGACTCTCGAGCTCAGGTTCACCGTTAGGTTCTGGTTGGTTCTGTACTGGTGCTGTGTTGGGCTGCCCTCCTGCTCCGTGTGTTCGGGAAGGAGGGGTCGGTCTGCCATTGGACAGTTTGTTGTCCTCTCCTTTTGCTGCGGTTTGATCCGCGGCCATGTCCTAAAAAAGACTGGTCAGGGAAGAACTGTGGGGGCTGCATGTAAGGGTTCATGTGTGGGGCAAATTGAGGTGGTTGGAAGCCCCAAGGACCCGGAGGCCACCATGGACCTGGATTTTGGTATCCACCTGGGTAATTACCCTGCATGCCCCCTCTCTGTCTGTTACCTCTTCTGGAAGATCGTTGTTGTCCTCCGCCTCTGGATTGAGGGCCAGGAAAGTTAGAATCATCAGAGTCACTAGAGTCTGTCCCTGAGGTGGAATAGTTAGAACCATTCCGCCTACCTCTGTCATTGGATCCATCAGCCACATAGGTTTCAGTAGTGTAGGGGTACATTTTCACGAGTGAAAAGCGGGCTAAATCTTTCTTAAATTTGTCGATCTTACTGGCAAGTATATTGTCCTTATAGTCTTTATTGGTTTTGTTAGTCTCGTCTAAACGTTTCTTGAAGAGTGTGGTACAAGTAGCCTTAATCTGACCCTCCAAAGTCTGAATCTCAATGAGCATGGCGTCCGCTATCCTCTTGGCGGAACTCACGATCAGAATCAACCAGTCCCGCGTGCATCTCCATGCTATAAGAGACCAGTCTCGGACAAATTCTTTGTCAGTTAAAAATAATCTAGGGGCATTTGTAACAATTAACCCTGTGGGAGCGCACTTTCCTCGTAAGTACTCTGCCATGATGTGTCCATGCACTGCGGTCCGGGACTGCGCTTTTTTAAGATTAAGTAGAGTAGGCCAATCATCCCTCGCGGCACCTGCAGTATCTGGCAAAGAATCCAGAATACAAGGATTATCTTCAAGGATAGAATTGAGATAATCATCATCAAAGGCAAGACCCGCAAAATCAGCCATGATTGATAAGGGAGCCAAAGAACTAGAGAGCAACTGAGTGAGCTGAACAATCAGGGAAACAAGGACCTGATTGTGAATAAAAGGACCCGCAACCGAAGTTGCTCTGAATATCAAAATACAAAATTGTGGGGGGGTCTATGGGTTAGTTTATTGACCATGGTACCTCACAACCCTGGACAGATCAATAAATACAAAAAGAGGCACATAGTCAAAAAAGTGTGTGTAAGCTGTCATGGAATGCTGTAACAGTGAAATTACACTAGGCTGAAAAAATTCCCATCAGCCCACCATTATGGCGGAGAAATCGTCATGTGGGATATGAATGATCTATTCCAAATCTCACCCAACACATCTACTGATGGTGTAGAGACAGGAAAGTCACGATAGCCTTCTAGCCACAGTGTATTTCAAACGTGGTGCTGATGAGTGTGCAGTGCTCGGTGAAAAAATAAGTGCAAAATAGAATTTAAGAATAACTACCAGAACAGAAAATATGTTTATTGGGCACTGTTCTTGGTGTCATGATTAAAATAAGCGCTATACAGTTTGAAAATATAACTATAATATGGCGCAGTGCAGTGTGGTCAACATGTTTCAGCTGTCTTAGGATATTACCCAGCTTTCGTCAGGACCATGATGTCAACGGAGAGGCAACTGCAAAAGTATCAAATAACAATTCAAAGAATAATGATAAACAGTACTCCTACCAGGAACTTGGAGCCCCAAATATTAGCTGGAGGAAACTGTAGGTACATTGTCCATTACCTAAGGAAAAATAGTGCAAGCAATCCGTGCAGTTAGGGAACTAATGTCCTTAGTAATCAACAAGTGGCAAAACAACATGACAGCCCTCACACATGTAGTGGAGAGAAAAAATCTCGCCACTGCGTCAAGAGACAATTGTTCTCCTGGTTAACAAACATATAATTATGATGAAATTTGTAATTTGTACTCACCCAGCATTATGTTGGAAGTAGCCTCACCTCACCCGGCATCTGCTTGGGAAAATGAGGCCCCGCTCTGTTAAATAATAGGAAACATAGCTAAAGTATGTAGATTTTACTTTGTGACCAAACTCCAAAGAAAAATCCAGCTATCTGCAGGTTTAATTCCTGTATAAAACATAGCTCAGTAGTCTCAGAAAAGAACAATGGCTCCCACCCTACCAATCCAGGCCAAGGATGGGTCTAACAGTAAATCTAAAAGCTCAAACGCTAAAGCCTTGTGAAGATGTAGTCTCAATAAGAAGATAGCCTTAAAAACAAGTTCAAAAAGGCAGTTTAAAAGATAGCAAGGCGTAGGCAAAGCGAACCGACCTACCTGTCCGTCGGTACCTCGGGCCAGCGTCCGAGAGGAAGTGGAGGTAGCGGACAGGAAGGAGACGCGCCTATTTATACGTGTCTCAATTGGTCAAATTGCGATGATGCGCATACTAACAAGCAATCAGCCCGGTAATCACTCGTTTATCGTTTGTAATGCGCATGCGCTGAACTGGTGCCATTTCCAGCGCATGCGCTGATACCGGTAAAGGATAACGATTCTCGCGCATGTGCCGAATCAAACACGCGTAGAGTTTGCGGCTCGCACATGCGCATTACGAAAAACTGACTCAAGGAGGGAAGTTGCAAATAATCCACTCCGAGCAATGTAACGTATTGTGTTTAAGGTCCATAACTAATGCGCTTTTTGATGGATCAGGAGCGCATAAGATTGATTGCATAATGTTCCTATCTGCCAGTAATGGTAATGAATCAGAATGCGCTGTATAACTCAGGAAAAGGTGCACGCGATGGTGATAAGCCCCACTCAAGTATGTATGGGAAACCAGTATGTGAATATATCTAGTCTCAAACCTATTGATATAATAATCCCATAGATGACATAGATGTTTATCAAGTGATAAGACTCACTCAAGTATGTATGGGAAACCAATATGTGAATATATCTAGTCTCAAACCTATTGATATAATAATCCCATGGATGACATAGATGTTTATCAAGTGTTGCACTAGGTGAGCCAAGAGTGAGAATAATTGTAATACTGTCCATACAAGACAGATGAGCAATTGTGTCTATTCTCAAAACCAATTATGTAATAGTGCATGGAATGACATATACGTTTGTACAGTGTCACACAGAAAGGCCCGAAGGTCGAAATACTTAGAGTGCTGTCCATGCAATATCGTCATTCAGACCCCTACTGTCGCTTTTAAGCGAAAATATCCATTTCTGTTCTTTAATGAACAGAAATCTAGATATATCGCTAATATGCGGAGGGATGTATGGCTGTTCCAAAACAACCCACCTGAGGTCTTCTGCAGTGTGTTTTTGATTAATGAAATGGTCCGTAAGTCTGGTCGACTGCTTGTGGCACCGAATGGTGCTTTTGTGTTCCCCAATTCTCAATTTTATTTTCCTGGTAGTGAACCCTATGTACCTCAAGGAGCAATGGCAGGTATTCATGTATATCACCTTGTCTGTGTTGCAATTCGTGTGTTTTTTAAGCAACCACATTTTCCCTGTACCCAGATCTAATTGCTCAGTTTTAGTGGTTTGTGGACAAACACTGCATGAGCCGCATGGGTAATGTCCCTGAACTGGTGGTAGATCCCAGAGCGTAGATGGTCTAGACGTCTCCTGGGATCTCGGTCTTGTGTGTACAAGACTATCTCGCAGACTGGGTCCTCTTTTAAATGAGAACAAGGGTAAAGGAATGTTCTCATTAGTGATATTTAGAATATTCCAGTGTTTGCGTATAGTCTTTTGGATGCTGTTGGAAAGCACACTAAAAGTACTAACGAATGTAAGTCGGTCCAAAGGTGGTTTCTGTTGTCGTTTTTCTAGCAGGGCGTCTCGATGGTTATTCGAGGCGCGTTTCCCTGCTCTCTTGACCAAGTCTTTTGGATAGTGTCTCGCTTGTAGTTGTTGGGATAATTGGTTAGCATGCTCATCAAACAAGACCCTAGAGGAGCAGTTCCTTCTCAAGCGGAGAAACTGGCCAATAGGCAAGTTAGCTCGTAATGAGCGAGGATGATGGCTATTGAACGATAAAAGCGAGTTCCTAGCCATGGGTTTAGTATAAAGCTCACTCTCCAATTTACCTGCCTCTGGAAAGATAGACAGATCCAGGAATGAAAGTCTCTCTTGGCTGAATTCAACGGTAAATTTTAGGTAAGGGTTCTGGACATTCAACCATTGCTGGAACTGTTGTACATCGTCAGATGTGCCTCGCCAAACCACCAGAATATCGTCGATGTACCTCTTCCATAGCAACACATGGTGTAAAAACGGGTTGCTATGGTTGAGGACTCGATCTTGCTCGAATTGGTGGACGTAAAGATTGGCGAGGCTCGGAGCAAAAATGCTCCCCATTGAGGTTCCGGAGATCTGAAGGAAAAACTCGTCTTCAAATTTAAAAAAGTTTTTGGTCATGGCTATTTTGGCGCAGTCCATAATAAAATGAATAGGGGTAATGCTATCGAGGTCTCGCAGGGACAACAGTTGTCTAATAGTCTCTAACGTCTCTAGCTGTGGAATACAAGTGTACAATGACTCAACATCGAAGCTGACTAGTAGGTCCGTCTCGGTATTGAATTCCACTTCACGCAACATCCGTAGGACGTCAGCCGTGTCTTGCAGGAACGTAGGCATTTCCTTTACAATTGGTTGAAGGAAACAATCCACAAAAGTGGAGAGAGGTTCCAAAAGGGAACCAATGCCCGAGATAATAGGGCGTCCCGGTGGTGGTCTTGTTGCTTTATCTATTTTTGGTAAACAGTAAAAGCCAGGTGTAACCGGGGACTGTGTCACCAAAAATCTGGCCTCATGGGGTGTGATCCAACCCTCAACAATGGCTTCGTCTACCAGAGTCTTGATTTCGACAAGGAGATGAGGGGTAGGATCTATAGACAAGCGTCGATAGAATTGTGGGTTATTCAGTTGCCTGAGGCATTCATGTCGATATTGAGTGGTGTCAAGTATGACTGTAGCACCCCCTTTATCCGCTGGTTTGATTGTAATCGACGGATCCTTAGATAGGGTGATCAGTGCACTTTTCTCTTTTCTCTGGAGATTTTGAAAACCCTCTGACATTCAATCATGAAGCCTCATGATGTCATGGGTGACTGCCTGCTCAAAAGTCATGACATGAGATGGAACCTGATGGCTGAGGGGGGTAAAAGTAGATTTTGGATGTAGCCCAGTATTGGTGTGATCATTTTGTGGACTAGTATCTGTGACCAGTTTGTCCTTAAAAAAGAAGTGAAGGCGTACTTTCCTGAAAAATTTCTCAAGTTCGATCCTGAATTGGAACGGATCGCCTTTGTTTGTCGGGACAAAACCCAGTCCTCTCTCTAAGACTGCTAGTTCGTCTGGTGTCAGGACTCTCGAGCTCAGGTTCACCGTTAGGTTCTGGTTGGTTCTGTACTGGTGCTGTGTTGGGCTGCCCTCCTGCTCCGTGTGTTCGGGAAGGAGGGGTCGGTCTGCCATTGGACAGTTTGTTGTCCTCTCCTTTTGCTGCGGTTTGATCCACGGCCATGTCCTAAAAAAGACTGGTCAGGGAAGAACTGTGGGGGCTGCATGTAAGGGTTCATGTGCGGGGCAAATTGAGGTGGTTGGATGCCCCAAGGACCCGGAGGCCACCATGGACCCGGATTTTGGTATCCACCTGGGTAATTACCCTGCATGCCCCCTCTCTGTCTGTTACCTCTTCTGGAAGATCGTTGTTGTCCTCCGCCTCTGGATTGAGGGCCACGAAAGTTAGAATCATCAGAGTCACTAGAGTCTGTCCCTGAGGTGGAATAGTTAGAACCATTCCGCCTACCTCTGTCATTGGATCCATCAGCCACATAGGTTTCACTAGTGTAGGGGTACATTTTCACGAGGGAAAAGCGGGCTAAATCTTTCTTAAATTTGTCGATCTTACTGGCAAGTATATTGTCCTTATAGTCTTTATTGGTTTTGTTAGTCTCGTCTAAACGTTTCTTGAAGAGTGTGGTACAAGTAGCCTTAATCTGACCCTCCAAAGTCTGAATCTCAATGAGCATGGCGTCCGCTATCCTCTTGGCGGAACTCACGATCAGAATCATCCAGTCCCGCGTGCATCTCCATGCTATAAGAGACCAGTCTCGGACAAATTCTTTGTCAGTTAAAAATAATCTAGGGGCATTTGTAACAATTAACCCTGTGGGAGCGCACTTTCCTCGTAAGTACTCTGCCATGATGTGTCCATGCACTGCGGTCCGGGACTGCGCTTTTTTAAGATTAAGTGGAGTAGGCCAATCATCCCTCGCGGCACCTGCAGTATCTGGCAAAGAATCCAGAATACAAGGATTATCTTCAAGGATAGAATTGAGATAATCATCATCAAAGGCAAGACCCGCAAAATCAGCCATGATTGATAAGGGAGCCAAAGAACTAGAGAGCAACTGAGTGAGCTGAACAATCAGGGAAACAAGGACCTGATTGTGAATAAAAGGACCCGCAACCGAAGTTGCTCTGAATATCAAAATACAAAATTGTGGGGGGGTCTATGGGTTAGTTTATTGACCATGGTACCTCACAACCCTGGACAGATCAATAAATACAAAAAGAGGAACATAGTCAAAAAAGTGTGTGTAAGCTGTCATGGAATGCTGTAACAGTGAAATTACACTAGGCTGAAAAAATTCCCATCAGCCCACCATTATGGCGGAGAAATCGTCATGTGGGATATGAATGATCTATTCCAAATCTCACCCAACACATCTATTGATGGTGTAGAGACAGGAAAGTCACGATAGCCTTCTAGCCACAGTGTATTTCAAACGTCGTGCTGATGAGTGTGCAGTGCTCGGTGAAAAAATAAGTGCAAAATAGAATTTAAGAATAACTACCAGAACAGAAAATATGTTTATTGGGCACTGTTCTTGGTGTCATGATTAAAATAAGCGCTATACAGTTTGAAAATATAACTATAATATGGCGCAGCGCAGTGTGGTCAACATGTTTCAGCTGTCTTAGGATATTACCCAGCTTTCGTCAGGACCATGATGTCAACGGAGAGGCAACTGCAAAAGTATCAAATAACAATTCAAAGAATAATGATAAACAGTACTCCTACCAGGAACTTGGAGCCCCAAATATTAGCTGGAGGAAACTGTAGGTACATTGCCCATTACCTAAGGAAAAATAGTGCAAGCAATCCGTGCAGTTAGGGAACTAATGTCCTTAGTAATCAACAAGTGGCAAAACAACATGACAGCCCTCACACATGTAGTGGAGAGAAAAAATCTCGCCACTGTGTCAAGAGACAATTGTTCTCCTGGTTAACAAACATATAATTATGATGAAATTTGTAATTTGTACTCACCCAGCATTATGTGGGAAGTAGCCTCACCTCACCCGGCATCCGCTCGGGAAAATGAGGCCCCGCTCTGTTAAATAATAGGAAACATAGCTAAAGTATGTAGATTTTACTTTGTGACCAAACTCCAAAGAAAAATCCAGCTATCTGCAGGTTTAATTCCTGTATAAAACATAGCTCAGTAGTCTCAGAAAAGAACAATGGCTCCCACCCTACCAATCCAGGCCAAGGATGGGTCTTACAGTAAATCTAAAAGCTCAAACGCTAAAGCCTTATGAAGATGTAGTCTCAATAAGAAGATAGCCTTAAAAACAAGTTCAAAAAGGCAGTTTAAAAGATAGCAAGGCGTAGGCAAAGCGAACCGACCTACCTGTCCGTCGGTACCTCGGGCCAGCGTCCGAGAGGAAGTGGAGGTAGCGGACAGGAAGGAGACGCGCCTATTTATACGTGTCCTAATTGGTCAAATTGCGATGATGCGCATACTAACAAGCAATCGGCCCGGTAATCACTCGTTTATCGTTTGTAATGCGCATGCGCTGAACTGGTGCCATTTCCAGCGCATGCGCTGATACCGGTAAAGGATAACGATTCTCGCGCATGTGCCGAATCAAACACGCGTAGAGTTTGCGGCTCGCACATGCGCATTACGAAAAACTGACTCAAGGAGGGAAGTTGCAAATAATCCACTCCGAGCAATGTAACGTATTGTGTTTAAGGTCCATAACTAATGCGCTTTTTGATGGATCAGGAGCGCATAAGATTGATTGCATAATGTTCCTATCTGCCAGTAATGGTAATGAATCAGAATGCGCTGTATAACTCATGACAAGGTGCACGCGATGGTGATAAGCCCCACTCAAGTATGTATGGGAAACCAGTATGTGAATATATCTAGTCTCAAACCTATTGATATAATAATCCCATAGATGACATAGATGTTTATCAAGTGATAAGACTCACTCAAGTATGTATGGGAAACCAATATGTGAATATATCTAGTCTCAAACCTATTGATATAATAATCCCATGGATGACATAGATGTTTATCAAGTGTTGCACTAGGTGAGCCAAGAGTGAGAATAATTGTAATACTGTCCATACAAGACAGATGAACAATTGTGTCTATTCTCAAAACCAATTATGTAATAGTGCATGGAATGACATATACGTTTGTACAGTGTCACACAGAAAGGCCCGAGACTCGAAATACTTAGAGTGCTGTCCATGCAATATCGTCATTCAGACCCCTACTGTCGCTTTTAAGCGAAAATATCCATTTCTGTTCTTTAATGAACAGAAATCTAGATATATCGCTAATATGCGGAGGGATGTATGGCTGTTCCAAAACAACCCACCTGAGGTCTTCTGCAGTGTGTTTTTGATTAATGAAATGGTCCGTAAGTCTGGTCGACTGCTTGTGGCACCGAATGGTGCTTTTGTGTTCCCCAATTCTCAATTTTATTTTCCTGGTAGTGAACCCTATGTACCTCAAGGAGCAAGGGCAGGTAATCATGTATATCCCCTTGTCTGTGTTGCAATTCGTGTGTTTTTTAAGCAACCACATTTTCCCTGTACCCAGATCTAATTGCTCAGTTTTAGTGGTTTGTGGACAAACACTGCATGAGCCTCATGGGTAATGTCCCTGAACTGGTGGTAGATCCCAGAGCGTAGATGGTCTAGACGTCTCCTGGGATCTCGGTCTTGTGTGTACAAGACTATCTCGCAGACTGGGTCCTCTTTTAAATGAGAACAAGGGTAAAGGAATGTTCTCATTAGTGATATTTAGAATATTCCAGTGTTTGCGTATAGTCTTTTGGATGCTGTTGGAAAGCACACTAAAAGTACTAACGAATGTAAGTCGGTCCAAAGGTGGTTTCTGTTGTTGTTTTTCTAGCAGGGCGTCTCGATGGTTATTCGAGGCGTGTTTCCATGCTCTCTTGACCAAGTCTTTTGGATAGTGTCTCGCTTGTAGTTGTTGGGATAATTGGTTAGCATGCTCATCAAACAAGTCCCTAGAGGAGCAGTTCCTTCTCAAGCGGAGAAACTGGCCAATAGGCAAGTTAGCTCGTAATGAGCGAGGATGATGGCTATTGAACGATAAAAGCGAGTTCCTAGCCATGGGTTTAGTATAAAGCTCGCTCTCTTTCAGCCTAGTGTAATTTCACTGTTACAGCATTCCATGACAGCTTACACACACTTTTTTTGACTATGTGCCTCTTTTTGTATTTATTGAAGTGACATGACATGCCCTTTGACCTTTACTTTCTCTCACACACACACATGCTTACACATACACATGCTTTCACACCTACACACAGTCTCTCTCACATAAACGCACTCTCACCCACAAGCACACACACAACATACGTTTAAAACCATTTTCTACTTTCCTCAGCTGCCATGGAAGGTCATATTGCACATAATTGAGATGTAATAGTAAATCAGCACCCTGCACTGCAATCCCGGGGACTCTAACTTGGCATACAGTACTGCTTCCTAGGGACACTAACATGGTACACTGTACTACACTAACATGGCTACACTATATGGTTGTATGACGGCACAACGCAGGGAAATACTCTGCATGTCTTTCCACACATTTTTTACCCAGCATTTATTTAGATTGCATATGATTTTACAACATATGCCTTTAGCACTATATATGTATATATATGTATATATATATATATATATATATATATATATATATATATATATATATATATATATATATATATGTATATGTATATATATGAAGAAAGCAGCCCCTGCTCCGCCAATGCACGACGGAGTAAACGAGGATATATATATATGTGTGTGTGTGTATATATATGTATATATAAACAATGTATTTGTAGGGGGAGACACCCTGCACCCCCGAAGTTACCTTAAATGCATGGTAAAGGTATACGTTTGTAAAAGTATATGCAGGCTGAAAACATGTGTTGTAAAAAACTGCACAGTAAAGGTACAACGAGGTCAAAACCTCGTTGTAAAGGCTGTTTCCCCACTGTACTACATCCAGTGAGAGTAACGCAGCAAACTGCTCTACATCCTATGGATACTAAAATTGTACACTGTAATACACACTATTGAAAGTAATCAAGTACACTATACTGTGCCCTAGGGACACTAACCTGGTACATTGCACCAAATTCTAGCAACAGTAATGCAACACATTGCACTACATCATAATGACACTACCTTGGCACATTCTACAACACCCAGTGAGAATAACTCAGCACACCTTATTGCCTCAGAGGGTCACTAACCTGACACATTGAGACATTCAACTATATCCCAGCCAGGGTAATCCAGCGCTCTGTACTGCCTCCTGTGGACACCAACCAGGTACACTGTACAATATCCTAACAAGAACTTCATTTTTATTACAATAATAGTGAGTGACATAAGATAATTATAACAAAACAATATCATTCATTATTTTTGTAAAAATAAATTGACAAAAAACAGAGAGTGAAGCCCCAACCAGCGTCCATAAGCACGAGCTACCGACAACTGATCTACGCAAGTAGGCACAATAGAAGTATCTTAAAAGCAGCACATGAAAACCCTAAAGAAAACTAAACCTACTGTACCTCATACAGAAGAACTGAGAGAAAGTTGGCCTCTTTCAAAGCAAGATTATTCACAGACATGGAGACCACAGAAGTGCGTGGTCTCTGGACTATGTAAAAGTACTGCTTTTATTACTTCACCTCTTCAAAAATGTGCCTAGGAGGTGTCAGAGCTGGTGCAAGCTACGTGATTAAGGTTTAGTTAAGAGATGCTTGGGGTTGCTCTAAATGTTTCAGAACATGCTCCCCTGAAAACCCTTCTTGAAATTGTGCAAGAAACATCAACTGCAGGTCTGAGAATAGAAACATTAACTAAGCTCATTATTGACCAGATGGGTCTCAAGGTCATGGCCCTTTGTCTGGATGTCCAGCTATGATGCTGATGTGACCCTTTGGGGTCAGCTTGGTCCACACTTTTAACTCGCCAGGATACATGAGTTTTCTCCATATTTCGGACCTTTATGCTTTTTCATATGCTCATTAGACTCCTGCCTCTTGAAAGTGCCCTTTAGATTGACGATCCAGGATGCATGACACTTTAGTTCAATTTTTGGAAACTTTATAAGATTTCTAGGAATCGTGTACGATTTACTGTAATCCTGTTTCCTGTGAAATTTAAGAAACCCTTTGCTCTCTGTTTCCTAATAAAGCCACACCAGTCGGATTTCCACTGCTTTTCCTCCTTATCGTTTATAGGAAAAAACTTGATCTTCCTCTGTGTGGTCCCATGACGAAGCACCAAATTGCTTGTATGCCGTACGGGGCAAAAAATTAATGAAAATATATGATTGGTAGAGGAATGGTGGGTATATAGAAGTAAGGATGAACTGTGGGAAAACTATATGAGTATGAAAAGACAAGTACATAGTGAGAGTTACTTGGCTTGATTGAAAAAAGGGTTATGTTATACAAATCAATGATACAGTTCACAAAAAACGAACTAATATTGTTTTAGCGTCTTTGGAGTTCAGAAGATTAAAAGGTGTGTTCCTCATCAAATTACTTTATTAAAAAATGTGCAGTGCCATGATGAAGAGATTTTATGAATGTCTCCCCACTGAAATACTGCATCAGCGGTTACTTTTGGAAGTTTACCCTTCATGACATCAAGAAGCTTAAATAGCTTTTTCTGTGCTCCTCATGGCTTCAGAGTCATCAGGAGTAACAGAAATTGGCCATATTCATCATTATATCACACATCGCTAGCAGTCACCTAGCTGAGCTGTGTGATCGGGAAAGGGCAGGAATGTGCCACACTTCACATTATATGGTGCATTCCTGCATCCAATCGTGGCACACAATATGCTGCCTAGAGACAACACATTGCATTGTTAGCAGGATTGTTTTTGCGCAGAAAGGGGCACCTTCCTGCTGACAAACAATCCCCTGAGGAACTTTACTCTATGCAGCACACATAGAAAGAGGACAAAAAAGAGAAGAAATAAACATATTTCTCCGAGTTATTCCTCACCTGAGGAGGTCGCGCAGTTTTGGCACATTCCCAACTACCACTTATAGTACATTAGGGAACGTGTCAAATTTCTTTGCTTTTTGGGTATTTACACCCACACACCACCCATGGAACACCTCTCTGGGGCAGAGTAACTCAACGCAGTGATTTGCGCTACATTGGGTTACTCTGGATTGATCAAGCCATTCAGGACCACGCAAGGGGATCTTGCATGACTTGATAAATCACATCTTAAGGGTTGCATTGTTTTGCACTCAATTGTGTGGTGCACGAGCAATGCAATCCCTTGATAAAAATGGCTCGTTGTTCTTAGAAATTGAGATGTATTGGACAAATGATGTTTAAGTGCTGGGGGGCTTTTGAAGTGTGACAATAGATATATATTGGATAATGTGTAAAAGAATACTTATACGTATGGATGATGTTTTGTACAAATGATTCATTTAATGGTCAGCATTGCATGCGTTGTCTCAATTTGTGAATGAAGCCCCAAATAATGTTGATTGATAATTAATTGATAGGCAAGGGTTTTTCTGTTTTTTTTGGGAGGTTGACTGGATACCCCTCTCTGTTACTGTAATCCGGTGTTCCCCTTGCAATACATTTTGTACTGCAACTGCACCTTCACCTGTAAGAGACTTCAGCTGGATGGCAAAAAACAATAGAGAGCCAGTCTTCCCATTAGACTAAAACACATGTATTATTATACATGTATTATTCTCAGTTAACACTGAAACTCTCAAGATAATGTTGTTGAGGTCACTGTATAATGAAGTGCATCCATTGTTCACTGGTAACCTTTAATAAGCAATGAAGCTTTTTTTTAAAAAAATTTTTAGTCCTCTTTCTACAAAACATGCTTGAAATTCAAGAATGTAAAGCCGGTCGGTCCGATATACTCCAGCCCAGTGTAACAATGAAAAATGAAGAAGCCCTGTCTCTTCTCATTGAAGGATGAGAAAGTTTAACCCCCGGGCACTTTTTTCAACAGGGCTTGTCAGCGAAGACCAGGGCTCCTCTTCTTTAATGGGCCATTCACACCTAGCCTTAGCTAGTTTCCCAACGTTTCGGCCACACAAGCACATTCATAATCATTGGACCACTAGGTATAGTAGATATAAAACTAACAAAACCAGGTGTGTACACGTCAGGAATCTGTGCAAAAAGAAGAAAATACAAAAAACATATTCCCGTAAAGGATAACTCTGGCAGTGTTAACAACCCAAAGTGATAAAGACAATTTAACCAAACTAAGTGAAGGCAAAAGATGTGAACCAGCTATACCATAAATCCCAGAATTTTGTTTTTTTGGCCCTTCTACTTGCTCGATCAAGGGTTGAAATATGTTGTACCAAGCTTATCCATTCTGATTTAGTAGGTGAAACGGGTGAGATCCATTTAATACAAATCTCCCTTCGTGCCTGAAGAATCAAGACAAAGAGTAATGCCCTCTGGTTTCTTGAGAAAGCAATAATATCTATCTCACTTGAAATTAGCACAAAGATAACTGTCATTGCTGTTAACCAAACCTTTCTCCCCATATTTTCAGAGATGATATTACTCACGTGAACCCAGAGGAGCTCGATCGAAGGACATTGCCAGAACATGTGTACCTCGTTTACATTGATGTCATCACACTTTGGGCACTGCCTTGTCACTCCATTCCCCAACTTAGATAATTTCAGGGGCGTCCATAAGCTTTGTGGAGAGTGAAAAGATGATTTCTTTTTAGAGAGGCAGCTTTCACATATATTACAACAACACAAAAGTGCCTATTATTATGGACTATGAATATACAAGTGACAATGTCCCTACTTACTAAAAACCACAATATGGAAAGATATGTGCTTACAAATAAGGTCAACAGACTGGAAAAGAAGAGAAGAAAATAACTCATTTCTTAAAAGAACCCTCACTCACCCTAATGGTGACATGCTTCATCATGGGGTTCCCACAGGAGGGACCGAATGCCCCCCCTGTGTGCTGCGACGCCTGCAATTGCAGCGGAGCGGGTTATTTTTGAAAATGTGTTTCAATGAGGAGTGTTTTGTGATATGAGTGAATGTTAAAAGATCACAGCTGGACCCAAAAAAAACTTTAATAGTGGACCAGCTGCTCACATTAAAAACAGTGAGGCCACATGATGGTTTTTATTAGAACCACAGTGTCCTGGTGTGGATGGTCAACATGTTTCTGCTGTTTGGTGCGTATTAAGATCAGCTTTCTTCAAGACCAGTGAATGAAAAGAAAAAGAAAGGCCCCCGGGGGTCCACGCGCACTAAGGTGTGTTCACTCCGTGAGGACAAATGTGAAAAACAAGGAGGAAACTCTTTCCTTATTTAACTCATGGTTTTACCCGCAGCAAGTACTCCTGGAATTCGCCTGGAGACTATATCGCTCGCAGTTTGAGCAAACCGCATGGACTGTCAGTGCGGCAATTTCTTCACGTTGTGCTCCTTTTCGGGCACAGCGACTCGCCACCAGCAACCTAGATATCAGGCCCCTGCAGTCCGGAGCTTTCACATATAACCAAAGTGTAGACATGGATACTTGCCTGGGAGTTTCGAGGTCTTCGCCCGGCATGTCCTTCTTCCAACTCTCTGTAAACAGAATTGATTTTTTATCTCCAAACTCATTCATTTGTCAGTACCATACTGCTACTTCCTTTTGTGTTGATCTTGCATGAATTGTTTTTATTAAGTCCCCATTCCCGGCTAATTCTTTACTCATTGCTTTTGTCCATCCGAGAAGTTGCAGATATTTGAATCTTGATACCGAATTATTTGTTGAAGCAGACAGACACTGCCATGGGATTAATTCATTTTCTACTAGTAGTTCTCCCCATCTTACTATCCTAGCTCTACGTAGAGGGAGGGACAGGGCATCTTGCAGGCAAATTGGTGTACCCGGGGAGTCCCAGATCAGCTTTTCTTGGTCATAGTATGGTATATCAAATAGTGCCCTCACTTGAACCCAGATTCGAATGGCAGCTCTAAGAATCTTCGCCCTAACTTTCTTAAAGAATTTGGGGTGACCAAATTTTTAAAGAAAAAAATCGGCTTTTGTGTTATATACCTTTGTTAGAGCTTTAAAGAGAGGTTGGAAAAATTGTCTGTCGTTTAAGAGTTGACGTGAGTTTTTGAGATGAAAAGCACAATAGTAAAAATTTATGTAAGGTGTGGTTATACCGCCATTAGGTTTTTTTCTCCTGAGTTTTTTCGGAAAAATTCTAGGGTTTTTTCTACCCCATATAAATGAGGAGAATAGCCCTTGCGCTTTCTTAAACCAGATGTTAGAACATTCCGAGGGGATGGTATCGAGAAGAAAGGTAAACCTAGGCAAGATAGACATTTTTAACAGGTTAGATCTACCTATGATAGAGAGAGGTAGAAGCTCCTATGCCTGTAACTGCTGTCGTACACCAACCATAGTTTTATCAAAATTTAGTTGAGCTATTTTATCTATGTTCGTGGTGATTTGTACTCCAAGGTTTCTTATTTGTTGTTTTTCAAGCTCGCTTTTGTACGGAGAATTCCATAACATCAGGTCGCTCTTCTGCTGATTTACAGAATACCCAAAATTCTCCAACTGATTCCAAATCTCTGGAAGCGCTTGTTCTAAGTTCCCGGTCAGGATCATAAGATCATCTGCATAAAGACCTATTTTTCCCCCAACCCACACAGCTGAAGGGGGAAATAGTTTGACTTAATCTTAATTTACATGCCAAAGGCTCAATGTAAAAATTGAAGAGAAGGAGCGAAAGGGGGCACCCTTGTCGGGTCCCTTGCAATATTTTTAGTTGTTTTGTTAAGTTTCTATTAACAAGAACCCTTGCTGAGGGGTTTTTATAAAGAGCCTTTACTGCCGCCACAAATGTTTCTCCCAGATTGAAGTGATGAATTGCTTCTATTAAGAAGATCCAGTTGACCCTATCAAAAGCTTTGGCAGCGTTGAATGTTAAAACTGCCAATGGAATCTGATATAAACTTGCCAAGTCTATCGCCCCGATAAGGTCATGCATTAATTCTTTCAGCTGCCTTCCCTTCATAAAAACCCTTTGGTCAGAATATATAATGGAACCTGCCACTTTATCTAATCTTTTGGTGAGGATTTGGGTATAAATTTTATGATCGCTATTTAAAAGCGAAATAGGTCTCTACGATTCACAAAACCGTGGGTTTTTATTTGGCTTCAGGATTATTGTAATTGTGGCCTCATTCCAGGATGCCGGTACTGCCTGTGCGCCTGAGTACACTGAATTAAAAAGTTGGAGTAGAAATGATGCTAATTCATCTTTCAAGATGATGTATACTTCATTTGGGATGGCATCGGGGCCTGAAGCTTTCCCTTTTTTAACGTTTTAATAGTTTGCAGCACTTCTTCTAAAGAAATATGAGGCTCAGTTTATCCCTGTCAGTAGCTGGTAAGGTGGGAAGTTGGAGATCCCAAAAGAAGGCTCACATCATGTCTTCAGATGGAATTAAATCTTCAGAATATAGACGCGAGAAGAAATGAGCAAAGACTTGCTCAATCTCCAAATCCTCTTCAATGATCCTCCCCGTGTTTGGGCATTTCAGACTTTTCAAGGTATTTCTGACGAGGTCAGATTTTGATTTCCATGCCAGGAATTTTCCGCACCCTTCTCCATACTCATGGTAGGCAAGTCTACTTGCCTCCCATTTTTTTGTTTAATGCCTCTAGTGTCAGGATTTTATGCCTCCGGTAAGCGCTGACCTCTCTCGCGCTAAACACGGAGGTCTATGGCCCTAAAGACTACATTTCCCAGCATGCCCTGGAAGCAGGTCACGTTGCAACGCGAGCAGCGTAAACACAGGAAATAAAGATCATGTCGGGGAAGCCGGCGTTGCCGATTATTCCTACCAAAGTATTCTCGCGGCTGGTATTCTACCGGGAAGGCAGTAAGAGTATTGTTGTGACCTGTTCTGGCCAATCGGTACCCCGTTCTGGGTTGGGTACGCATTTCTTAGACTTGCTGAAGTAATCGCGTAGCGAGTGTTATTTTTGGCTTGCATTTCGTGTCTTTGCTGATTTGGCTTTGGGCTCTCTCGGATGAGCGAGCTCTTTTCCCCGTTGGCCAAGAGAGGCAATCCGCTGTCTTGATGCGGGGAAAACATGTAAAGATGTATTGAAACCTTGTTGGAGGTGACTACTATCCCTGTTTGCTTACGGGGCAGTGGTGGTCTTGGTGATAAGTACTTTACACGGTTTGGGCTCAAACTGTACGTTTGGAATTCCCACGGATTACCTGAAGTCTAGGTCAGCCTAACGGTGGCTGGAGTACTTTTGGATTTCAGGAACCTTGTCGTGGTGCAGAAAACGTTCAGGATTTATTAACCATGTCTGCTGTTCATATCTGATTTCTCTCCACAACCTTTCTATTTTGTTTCTACCACAGAAGAGAGAATTAACGCGTGTCATATCTATGGGATTTATCTGACTTCAGAAGATACATATTAAGTGTTTGGTATATTGTGGAATCTAGCTCATAAGACGAAATAACAGACACAGCTTCAGTATTTCCAATGTGTTCTTTTGTCTCTTTTTACAGTTGGTATAATCCCTGATATTTCCCTACTCTCTTCCTATATTTGAGGCATCAGTATATTCCTTTACAGGTAGGATTGTGGGGATGGAGTCTGTTGTACAGTAAAGGAGGGACAAAGGTAGTCAAGTTACATGTAAACATTTAGTGTGTGTACTTAGTGTGTTTTGTTGTAATTTCAGATCTCCCTCCCCGCTGTTCCCTTCCTTTCCTTCCCTCGCTTGACTATCCCGGCAGTCTGTGTATATCACTTCAGACTCTGGGGAGGTTGAGAGGTGGAACCCATATAGCATCAGCGCAATCCCGAAGATATCGGAAGAAGGAGCCTGACATAATAATCGGCCCACGATTGCTTTCTCTTCTTGATTGCGCTGAGTTAGACATATGGCTACCCTAGAAGACGTAATGGCAGCACTGGCGTTGG
The DNA here is from genome assembly GCF_964261635.1 of Lissotriton helveticus. Classification (NCBI taxonomy): domain Eukaryota; kingdom Metazoa; phylum Chordata; class Amphibia; order Caudata; family Salamandridae; genus Lissotriton; species Lissotriton helveticus. The sequence goes on along the minus strand of NC_136059.1, from coordinate 1,360,148,222 downwards.
TGCAAACTGAGTTAGCGGCCTCCAGACAAGAAGTAGCCGCTTCGAGAACAGAAACTGCGCAACTACAAGCCAGGGTAGACAGATTACAGGGAAATCTCTTTAATGCAAGTGGGAACCAGGCCCCTTCTACCTCAGTAGTTGTTGAGATGCCAGCACAAATACCCTTGCTCCCCCTGAGAGGCTTTTTGGGGATAACAAAAAAGTGCAGGTTTTCATGACTCAGATGTTGCTTCATTTCATGTGCAAACCCAAAATGTTCTCTACCAACCAGGCCAGAGTGGCTTTTCTGATTTCTTACTTGGGGGGCAAAGCAGCACAGTGGGCAGTCCCTGTAGTCAGACATGATGACCCTTTGCTTTACGATTGGGATGAATTTAGTCTGGAATTCGAGAAGACATTTGACAGGAGAGCAGAAACATTTTCTGCTGACAGAGACCTTTTGGAACTGAGACAGGGCACTTCTGATTTGGTGACATATCTTTACAATTTCCATCGGTTGTTGGCGGAGACGGATTGGCCCGAGTATAAACAATCTGCTATTTTCTATCAGGGTCTTACTGACGAATTAAAAGATGTATTGGCCCACATCGATCCTCGCACCTGCTCCGCTCTCATAGAACTTTCCCTACGTCTTGACCATAGGATGAAAGAGCGAAAAGGAGATAACAAGAAAAAAGAACGTCTTGTTCAGCCCTATGAACGTTTCGGGCAAGGAGAGAAAACAGCGACATCCATGGAACCTATGGAAATAGGAGCTATAAGGGCCTCATTGACCTTGAGTGAAAGGGATCATCACCGAAAACAATGGCTGTGTCTTTATTGCGGCAAAAAAGGGCATTATCTAAGAGACTGTCCTGTAAAGCCTAAGCCTAGAAGATTTAGGAACGGACAAGCCGCGGCAGGAACCACTGAGTAGGGGGCGGAAAACTCCAAAGCTTGAAGGTGGAAGAAGGGGAACCCTCGAGCAAAAACATCATCCCTTCGATAACCCCGGGTTGCGATCAAGAGAAAAACCACTTGTTTCTCGAAATGACTATGATTATAAATTCCAAAGAAAAAGACATAAGCGCAATGGTGGATTCCGGAGCCACAGGATGCTTTATGGATTTCGATGAAGCAAGGTGGTTAGGAGCGCTCCTTATAACCAAGAGCATACCAGAAACAGTGTACGCAGTGGATGGAAAGGAGCTGGAAGCAGGACCCATCAAATACAACACCCCAGAATATGACCTTACCTACGATGGCTATCATCATGAGAAGCTGTCATTTAACTTCATAAACGCACAACACAATACGGAGTCATACTGGGTCTTCCATGGTTACAAAGACACGAACCTTCAATACATTGGACCTCCAAATCCGTGCAGTTTACATCCACGTATTGCATGAGTAATTACAACCAAGAGCTGAGCAGTCCCTCTTTGGGGTTAGCCTCCATACAACATGTTGCCACCGTGGCAGTAAAGGCTGTGGTTCTGCCTACCGTTTACGAGGCATATGAAGCAGTATTCAGTGACACGCAGGCAGAGGTCCTCCCGCCTCACAGGGAATACAACTGTAAAATTGATCTTCTCCCTGGAGCCGTGGTCCCCAGCGGAAGAATTTATGCCCTCACTATACCTGAGAACGATATTCTGCGTAACTATCTGGATAAATATCTTGCTGCGGGGTTTATACGTCCTTCAAGATCCCCTGCGGCATCCCCTCTGTTTTTCATCCCGAAGGCGAATGGTGAGAAAAGGTGCTGCATTGACTACAGGGCTCTCAATACCATAACGGTGAAGAACCAATATCCGTTGCCGTTAATCCCTGTTCTACTGGAGCAAGTGCGAGCGCCCAAGATATATACCAAACTCGATCTAAGGGGCGCCTATCACCTTGTTCGTATACGTCAGGGGGATGAATGGAAGACGGCATTCAAGATGCGGTATGGGCTTTTCGAATACCTGGTGATGCCCTTCGGGCTTTGCAATGCCCCGGCCGCATTTCAATTCTTCCTAAACGAAGTGTTAAGGAACACCTTGACCTGTACGTTGTTGTCTATATCGACGACATTTTGATCTATTCTGCCACAACTGAAGAACGCGTGGAACACGTGAAACGGGTTTTGCAGGCATTACAGGACAATCATCTTTACTGTAAGATCACCAAGTGTGAGTTTCATGTCACTACAGTAGTGTTTTTAGGGGTGATGCTTACACCGTCTGGTCAGGTTATGGCTGAAAGAAAGGTCAAGGCAGTAAAAGAATGGCCTCGTCCCTGCAACGTTAAGGATGTTCAGAGTCTGTTGGGCTTCGCCAACTTCTACAGGAGGTTTATCCGGGGATTTTCTGAGATGGTGACTCCGTTAACCCGGCTCACTAGGAGAAACACTCCTTTAGGGTGGGATAAGATAACCCAGGAAGCTTTCGACCAGTTGAAAGCAGCGTTTTCTTCAGCTCCGGTTCTCACACATGCCAACCCAGAGATACCCTTTTTGGTGGAAGCTGACGCATCCGAAGTCGCTTTGGGAGCAGTCTTGTCCCAAGGAAACGAAACCACAGGACATTTGCATCCGATTGCATTCATGTCTCGGAAATTGCATCCTGCTGAACGTAACTATACAATCGCAGAGAAGGAACTCCTGGCTATCAGGGATGCATTCCTGGAATGGAGGCATTGGCTCATGGGTGCACAACATCAGGTTACGGTCTAAACAGATCATCGTAATTTGCAATTCATGCGAGCCGCTCGTCATCTTACACCACGGCAATTACGTTGGATGCTGTTCTTTGAGGAATACTGATTTGTGGTCACCTACAGGCCAGGTGTGAATAACAAGAAAGCGGATGCATTGACACGACAGGAAAACCCAGCTATACATACCATCATGCCAGAAAGAGCCATCATTGAACCCACTAAGGTTGTGTGTGCTACGCAAACCGGGGATTTCCTGTTGGGCATAAAAACAGGAGTACAGACCTGTGTATGGAGAACCTGGCTTAGGCACCACAAAGAATGGAAGATAAAACAAGGCATACCAGTGAAAGGACCACAAGTGTTGGTGCCTACTAAGGCCTTAAGAAGAACCGTTTTTCCATGGTGTCACGACTCGCCTTGTGCTGGGCACACTGGATATGCAAAAACATTGGAGAAGGCGCTAAGACAGTTCTGGTGGCCTTCCATTCGACCTGATCTACAGCGATGGGTGAAAGAGTGTGCAATGTGTGCCCAAATGAAAACTGATTGACAACAACCCCAAGGGTTGTTACAACCCATGCCCACTCCGGAACTACCTTGGGAAAGATTCTCTGCTGATTTTATAGTCTGTCTCCCCAAAGATCAAGGTAAAACAGCTATAGCCGTAGTCATAGATTTCCTTACCAAGATGGGACACTTCATTGCTTGCAACCGGGTTCCCACAGCAGGTCAGTTGGCACACATCCTTTTTGTACACATAGTACGGTTACATGGACTCCCAAGGGTTATAGTCTCTGATAGGGTGGCCCAATTTACAGCACGTTTTTGGAAAACCTGGTGCACTGAACTGCGAATAACTTCTTCTCTCTCAACTAGTTTTCACCCCAAAATAGACGGTCAGACAGAGAGGTTAAACCAGACGCTCAAGCAATTCTTGCGTGGTTATGTTCAGGGTAACACCGAGTCCTGGGTGGATTGGTTATGGGTGGCGGAGATTGCTTATAACAGCACACAACATTCCTCCATGCTTCACACTCCCTTTTTTAGTTCCTATGGCCATCATCCTAGATTCAACCCACTGTTGCTCCCAAGTGCCAACGCCAGGCTGACGGACGTCAAGGAGAGGTTGTTGCGTGTCCGCAGGATTCTGCTTGCCACACGTAGGAATCTTATACGAGCCAAGGCTAGGTATAAAACACCAGCGGATGAACATCGTAGACCTTGTCCTGTGTACAATAAGGGTGATCAAGTGTGGTTATCCACGACAAACATATGATTTAAGAAATACAGTGTATTTAACCCCAGGTTCATTGGTCCATATCGTGTCATAAAACACGTTAACCCTGTGGCAGTGAAATTGCACTTGCCGGCGCATTTCAAGATCCACCCTGTGTTCCATGTGTCTCTCCTGAAACCCTCTCATTGCCCAGTACGACGTGCTCCTTTGCCTATTTGGGTGCAACAGGATCAAGAATACGAAGTCCAGGGAGTGCTAGATTCTAAGCTAGTGAGGGGGCGGTTGCATTATCTGATTTCCTGGAAAGGGTATGGCCCGGAGGAGAACTCGTGGGAACCTGCCGGGGCAGTACATGCTCCTCGTTTGGTGGCGAAGTTCCACCGCTTGTATCCGGATAGGCCTGGTGCCGGTCAGCGTCCCTTGTGAGGGGGGATGTACTGTCAGGATTTTATGCCTCCTGTAAGCGCTGACCTCTATCGCGCTACACACGGAGGTCTATGGCCCTAAAGACTACATTTCCCAGCATGCCCGGGAAGCACGTCACATTGCAACGCGAGCAGTGTAAACACAGGAAATAAAGATCATGTCGGGGAAGCCGGCGTTGCCGATTATTCCTGCCAAAGTATTCTCGCGGCTGGTATTCTACCGGGAAGGCGGTAGGAATATTGTTGTGACCTGTTCTGGCCAATCGGTACCCCGCTCTGGGTTGGGTACGCATTTCTTAGACTTGCTGAAGTAATCGCGTAGCGAGTGTTATTTTCGGCTTGCATTTCGTGTCTTTGCTGATTTGGCTTTGGGCTCTCTCGGATGAGCGAGCTCTTTTCCCCGTTGGCCAACAGAGGCAATCCGCCGTCTTGATGTGGGGAAAACATGTAAAGATGTATTGAAACCTTGTTGGAGGTGACTACTATCCCTGTTTGCTTACTGGGCAGTGGTGGTCTTGGTGATAAGTACTTTACACGGTTTGGGCTCAAACTGTACATTTGGACTTCCCACAGATTACCTGAAGTCTAGGTCAGCCTAACGGTGGCTGGAGTACTTTTGGATTTCAGGCACCTTGTCGTGGTGCAGACAACGTTAAGGATTTATTAACCATGTCTGCTGTTCATATCTTATTTCTCTCCACAACCTTTCTATTTTGTTTCTACCACAGAAGAGAGAATTAGCGGGTGTCATATCTATGGGATTTATCTGACTTCAGAAGATACATATTCAGTGTTTGGTATGTTGTGGAATCTAGCTCATAAGACGAAATACCAGACACAGCTTCAGTATTTCCTATCTGTTCTTTTGTCTCTTTTTACAGTTGGTATAATCCCTGATATTTCCCTACTCTCTTCCTATATTTGAGGCATCAGTATATTCCTTTACAGGTAGGATTGTGGGGATGGAGTCTGTTATACAGTAAAGGAGGGACAAAGGTAGTCAAGTTACATGTAAACGTTTAGTGTGTGTACTTAGTGTGTTTTGTTGTCATTTCAGATCTCCCTCCCCGCTGTTCCCTTTCCTTTCCTTCGCTGGCCTGGCTATCCCAGCAGTCTGTGTATATCACTTCAGACTCTGGGGACGTCGAGAGGTGGAACCTATATAGCATCAGCGCAATCATGAAGATATCGGAAGAAGGAGCCTGACATCTAGATAGTCAGTCAATTCATTTGTAGCTAGGGATAACTGTATTTTAACTGTGTCAGTTGGCATTAAATTAGCAATTTTTAATTCCATTATTTTAATAGCTTCCTTTATATTTTTTTTATTGTGTATAATACAGGGGGAAGTTAGTAGGCCTCTCAAAAAGGCTTTGTATGAATCCCAAACAGTGGGATGGGCTGCTGAGTTTACATTGATTGAGAGGAACTCTTTTGTCGCTATTTTTAACTTATCGATAATTGACGGCTCGAGAATTATTACACAGCTCAAAGTCCATCTAGGTGGGTGGGACAATGAGTTAAAGTGATTTCTAATAAGACAGCGGAATGATCGGATAAATGCTCTGGCAGATGGGTCATTTTAATCGTATCTCTACTGGTAGTAAGATCCACCAAAAAGAAATGAATTCTTGAACGGTGGGCATATTTCTTATTATGATAGGTAAAATCTCCCCCTGTCGGCCCCCGGACATGCCTTTTTTCTCCCCATACATCCAGGAGACCACCCTCTATCGTTAAACATTTCAAGATTTTTCGGGTTTTCGGTGTGGTCTCCGCAGCTTGTTTTTGACGTGGAGTCGAAGTTGGGGTTTAACACGACATTAAAGTCCCCTCCAATTATATTTGATCATTTACATCTCCCAAGTGAAGTAATAGGGACTGGAGATAGGATGAATCGTTGATATTAGGGCCATAATAGCTAACAAAGGTTACCCAAGTTAAATTGATCTTAGCCCTGGCATTTACCCATCTACCATGAGTGTCTGCCACTACCTTCCCAATAAATAATCGGTTCATTTTCCTAAAAATAATAGCTACTCCCTTTGTCGGAACCGTCTGTGTTGCGACAAAACAATGCTCTATCCATTTATGCTTTTTTAGTATTCCTGCCCACTCTTCTTTTACAAGATGTGATTCTTGGATAAGTATAATATCGTAGTTTGTAAGTCGTAGATATTCCAGGACTTTCTCTCTTCTGGCAGAGAACCTAAGCTCATTCACATTCCAAGATAGGATCTTTAAAGCTTGAGAGCTACCCATAATTACTAAAAAGACAGTATTCAGTAAAAAAACAAACTTCCAGCCATAAAATCTTACTTCCTAATGCATTATTTTGTGAGTGAGGATTTTTTTTTCCCAAAATGCTCCCCCACCCTGTGATTAACATTATTTCTTTTGTGTTTTGTCTTTGGTGCTTTCCCTTAACCCTTCTCTCCCTGGGGAACCCTCCCTCATCTCTAGAGGCATACTAAAAGCATCTCTTTTTTGTCTCTCACCCTACGGATAGGGAAATTGAGTAAATATTAAAAAAACTTAATTGGATGAGCTTTGACCTGCAGAATCCAGGAGCTAACCTCTTCAGGATCTCTGAAGTTATACATTTTGTTTCTCCTCATCACCTTCAGGGAGGCAGGGAATTGGAGTTTCACAGTGGTCCTTAAGCTATTCAGCTCCTTTATCTGTTTTCCCAATTCCCACTGCCTGTCCTGTGTGGTGCGTGATATATCTGATCGTATGCGGAATGACCAGTCTTCCCTGTTATAGACTCCCCTTTTTAGCCCCTGAGAGAGAACCACTTCTTTTATGGAGTATGACTTAAAATTCACAAGTATTTTCCTGGGGGTTTTCTTTCCTGCCCGTCTACTAAAGGGGTCTCGGTGGATCCTTTGGATGTCATTTTCTAGGGTCGCCTTCTTGATTTCTGGGTGAAGGTCATTGAGGAGATCAATTATAAAGGTTTTAATATCCCCCCCTTCAAGGTCTTCCGGAATATTTAAATGTAAATGTAAATGTAAATGTATTTCGATTTATATAGCGCACAAATCACCCAGGGGTCTCAAGGCGCTTGCTTAGGGAACCCGTCCTGGTATTCCCCTGTGAGATACCCCGGCAGGGTATTCACAAGGTGAAATCCAGGCATCCCGCCGCGAGGGGCCGTAGTGGAGATTAAGCAAGCTATTGCCCAGAGTCGCAGAGTGTGACCCCGTGAGACGAGTAGGCACCGGAGCGAGAATTGTCGAGTCCGTGGAATTTTTGAGCCCGAGACCCGCCGAGGCGGGGAATCGAACCCTGGTCCACGGCTGATCTCAGCTTCCGGGTCTGCCGCCTCTAACCACTGAGCCACACTTCTCCATTTAAGATCCAAAGGTTATTACGTCTGTCACTATTTTTTTTCAAACTTTCCAACTTGTCTGCCCAGAGTTTATCTTTCAGTTTTAGTTTCTTGATCTCCACTGTATTTTCTGTGACCTTTTTCGAAAGATCGACTACTGTCGCTTTTACCACTTCCACCCGGCCCATAATGTTGTTTATTTTTACTTCCAATGCCTCACAGGTCCCCTGAATCTTCAGTTGATTATTTTCAGAAATTGTGATTTTTTTTCTCATCTCCGAGATAAAATGATAAAATTTAGGAACAGGTTCTCCGTTGTAGAGCTGGCCCCCGCTATCCGCTCTCCGGGCCCACTCCCTTGATCAGCTAATTGCATTGGTGATCCAGCTAGAGTTGAGTCAATACTCGGGGAGGGGTTCAAAAAAGAGGTAGAAGGAACGGAGGTAGCAATTGTACTGGGGTTTGTGGTAGCGGAGGTTTGCTGCGCCGTTTCTAGTTCGATACAGCCATTTTGTAATAAAGCCGTATCCTCCGCTAGACAATAAAAGCTATACTCCAGTAGAATCGTGTTATTTCCCTGCTCCTTAGCCCCTGAGTCTCTTCTGGCGCTAGGTTTTCTGGGGGGCACTATGTATGGACTCTCAAGTTTCTCTAGGTTTTGGTTTACCTGCGTACCTGGAGTTCTGTTTTGAGCTTCCACTTTAAAATAAGTGCGCAGGGAAGGAGTGACGTGGAAGATCCCTGATTTAGTTAGTTTAACCTGTCTGTTTGTGGTCACTTTCTCCACTTGTATTATTTTAGGTGGAATACTGCCTGGGAGGCTCGCTGTAGGAGACAAATCCTGCCCCCAAATGCCTTTGCTCCGAAGAGTGTATCTATTTAGGCTGCTGCGTAGGCTGCAATTGCTTATTTGGGGTACACTGCAGCCTCCACTATCGCCTTCTGCTGATTTCAGACACCCCTCTAGTTGGTGTGGCATGGGGGCACCTGGTTTACTCCCACTGGGCTTGTTTGTAGTGCTATTGCCTTCTAAAAAGAGCCTCAGTGCCCCCTTCCTCTTTCTCCTTACCGGGGTCATCGGCGGGGACTCTCATTCTCCGCCATTTCCTTTTCGCCACAGTGTTGCCAGCCGACCGCGACCTAGACCGGTAGCGGGCTCCTCGTGTTGGGAAACCCCACTCTAGCCGCCGCCCACCGTCCTCTCACCAACTGCAGTACCACCTCCGCCCATACTCCACCTCGTGGTGATGACGCAGCAGCCTCCCCAAACAAAGATCGAAAAGACTCAGCAACGAGACCGCAGGTATGCCACAAAACTCCTAACGCTGCTCTGCTTTAGGTACGCCCATCCTGCTTGCTTAGTTCCCCATCCAATAGAGAGGTGAGAGCTCACGACCGCCAGCGCTTACTGACGGCCGCCATGTTCCCCCTGTTCACCTCTTGCCAATAAGCAATAAAGCTTAAAGAAGACACATCCTTTGCTCAAGCTCTTCTTACAACAAAAAACAGCTAAATGAGGTTTTACAGAAACAAACTTGTAGATGTTTTGTTTAAGGTCAAGCATATGGCTTTATCTTCCTCAACTATACAGAAACAAACTACACTTTCAATATCCAATCCCACTCCTCGGGTGGTCAACAGACATGCAGCATAGCAAAGACCTCACAAGTCTTCAAGATATAAGCTACTCAATAACACTTCATTGTTTATCTTTCTTGACAGTGACAATTCAGTCAGCAATGATACTGGGATGAGAAAGGTCTCTGCATGGTATATAGCATGCCCTTTTGTACTGAGTGCACCACTGCAGGCAAAATAGGTATTCTGGCGTATCTTTTGTTCCTGGCATCACGCCAATCTATGTCATGCGCAAAGAGGTCTAGGTCTGGCCCTGACTATTCAGGGTCCAGAACATTTCCTTTGACCTAAAGGCGTGAACTAATAATGTCCACAAAATGGATAGAAGACTATTGTCCCTGTCCTGGGCATTGCATATAAAGCAAAGGGGACATCATACCATAGTTTGTGATTTTTTTTAGTTCACCAGACCTTTTTATTTACGTCAATGAGAGGGCAGCCACTGACTCCAGTAAAGTATGCTCCACTATTATGGGAAACCCAGAACCATGTTCTTGCATTCTATGTGCATGTGAAGTATGTGTGTGTGTCGGGGGGGCGTGGCCACGGGGGCAACCAAGATGGCCGCCTTAGCTTGAAGCTCCGCTGGCCGGGCTACAAACATCCTGATTTCTCCGATGTAGGAGCGTCCCCGCTCCGGCAGACACCCTCCATCAGCCCCCGGGGACCGACAGGAACAGTTTGATGCCCGTCTTTGATTTCGATGAGGGACTGGGTTGGCGTGCCTCAGGCCGGCACGGAGGATGGGCGCGGCCCTGCGGCCTTCCCCGACGGAGGAGCTGACGGTGGCGGTGGTGAGTGGGGCCCTGATGGGTACCCGGCGCTGATCTGCGCTTTCTCCTCGCTCCTTCCTACGGGCTTTTCTCCCCGCCCCCCCTGCTGTGGCTGACGGCTGGGTTCCGTTGTGTGGAGAGCGCTTGCGGGGCTCCAACGGCCTTGTGGGCATTTCTGCGCTGGGGCCTGGCGTTGTGGTTCTGGCGGGGGCGAGGCGGGTTTGTGAGGAGGTCCTTGTGATCTGATCTGGAGCTGCCATGGTGCTGGGCCTCGTCGGGTGATGCCGCTCCTCCCCCCAACCCCCCGGACACTCACTCACCACAGAGATGGGCAGCTCGACTTGTGGAAGACCTACAGAGGCGTGTGCATGACGCTGAGATTTCTCCCTTCGATATTGCTGCACTGAGGTCACCACTTGCTCCTGATTACCGGGCTCTCCCCTGAATGTTGGCGGAAGCTGGGGGGTTTAGCTGCCCAGATCAGTTTGACTCTGCTCTCGCCTCTTCGTGGGTTGGTTTTCCACCTGTGCCCTGTGGACTACGCTTGGCAATGCACTCTATGCTGATCGGCTCAATGCCATCACGCTGCTTCGAAGGCCCACGCTCTCCTTGTGCTTGTTCTGGGACCGGCGACTTGTCTGGCGCTGCTACACCACCACTTTCTGAGGGGGTCGGTCTGTCCTCCATCTGCTGACCAGCGTTGCTACAGCTGCCACATTGCACTGGCCGCCATTTGCTGATCTCGTTGCTTGGCTCCTTGGTGGCGGTGTCCCTGCCCATTCATCCTATGCTTCTTGGGTCATCTAGTATCGCTACAGCTGCTGAACCACTGTAACACCGTGCGGTCTCCTTTCCCATCCTGAACAATGGGGAAGAAGGACCCTAAGCAATGCATGTTGCAATTTGATAAGGCCCCCGGCCTTGCCTCGGATGTCCCTCCTGATCTGGCTGATGGGGCTATGGGCACTGACAACACTGAAAATGTTGCCTTTCTAACGGTGGCCATGCTAAACGAAATGAGGGCTGGGTTCAAGGCAATGGACGGTAGATTTGACGCCCTTAATAAGAAATTGGCCGACATGGGTGCAAAGGTCCAGGCACATGATCGGAGGCTAGATGTTGTGGAGGCGAGGGTCTCTGATATCGAGGATGGGGCATCATCCTCACTGAAACGGCTGGACCAGATGGAGAAGATCCGTAAGGATGTGGCTATTAAGAACGAGGATTTAGAGGCTCGCAGTCGCCGAAATAATATCAGAATCCTTGGAGTGCCGGAAACGACTGCCACTGGGCGAATGGACACTTTCGTGGAGCAGCTGCTGACTGAGCTGTTTGGTAGAGAAACATTCACACAGGGATTTGAAGTGGAACGCGCTCATAGGTAGCTGGGACCCCGTCCTCAACCGGGCCTTCCTCCACGACCCATCATTGCCAGACTCATGAACTTTAAGGACAGGGATGCGGCCCACCGCTCAGCTCGCAATAATGGAGACGTCCAATGGCAGGGGAGCAAGTTAACCTTTTTCCCTGACTTCACCATCATGGTTCAGGAGGCAAGACGCAAGTTCCATGGAGCCAAAGCCAGCCTGAAAAATCTGGGTCTTAAGTACGGCATGCTCTATCCGGCAAGATTAAAAGTGGATGTGGATGGCAGGTTCTGTATATTTGATACTCCCACAGAGGCACAGGAGTTTTGCCAGAATACAAGAAAAAGTACTTTGGGGTACTGGCATGCCGCGTTCCACCTCCCCGTCACAGGGGGGTTAACAGGACAGCGTTGAACTCTTCTCTAATCCCGGGACTGGTTGAATGATTATTGCACTTATCAATGTGTTCTGCTATGTTTAGTCCGTAAATGCATCTTATTTCCGATTTGTTGATATCATATTTATTATTGTCATGCCTTATGGTGAATACCAAGGTTTCTTTGCTTTGTTGGCTACCTTTGCGATGTGCATGTTCGTTTTCTAAAGTGATTGGGTTGATTTCATTGCACATGCATTTGGCGAAGAAAGTTGGGGTATGCCTCTCGCGGGTTGGTAGGAGGCTGGGTGGGGGGTGGTGGGGGCGTTATTTGCTCAGTTTCAATGTTGCTTGTAGAATCATTGCTCAGGTGGCTGGTGTACGACATGAGATTAGCATGCATTGCGGTGCGTTTGGGGTGATGGTTTTCTTATGGTACAGCTAGGGCATCAGCCCGGTCCTTCCGGGCTTTCTTTGATGTCTTGGAAAGTTAGCAGGCTAAACAACACTAGAAAGCAAAGTCAAGTACTCCATTATATTGTCAGGCACAACATTGACATTGTGTTCATGCAGGAGACGCATATATCTACTTCCGATCACACTCCTATCGCGGCGAGCTGGGGCTCTGTGATGGGGCAGGTCTTACGGACACTGAACATTGGGCTTGGTGGGAGGCTACTCCCCTGTTACCTGCTAACGTTAACTCTCCACAGCCGCCGGAACCCGGATGGACCGTGGACCCCGACTCATATTGGACCCCCCGGGATGAGGACGGCGGTCCCTTTAACACGGCTCCATGGAATGACGACGCCCCGCCCATCCTAGACCCGGAAGGAAGTTCAAAGGCGAGCTCAGCGAGAGAGAGGACGGACAACGATCCCCTGGAGGAGACGGAACAGAGAGGCGAGAACACCGGAGGATTGCGCGAGGGAGGAAGAAGACGAGACGGCGAGAGTCCGGGACCAGAGACGAAGCCAGGAGGCCAACGATACCACGACTCGCCCCGCCACGCACCCACGGGAGGGGCGTGGCTACAACAGGTACGGGGCCATGTAGCGGGTTGGGTGGCTCAACGGGTCCAACCTTCCGAGTAAGGGTGCTGTCCCCGAGTCCTTACCTTAAACCCCGCTTCCCTCACGAGCACTACCCGGCACAACTGTATAAAGCTTGCACCCACACTGGTTTCCCTCACTCCCGGCCCTCCGTGAACAAAGTGTAATACGGCTGCCTGATGAGGTTCTATCTCTCTCCCTTTATTACATATCCGGGAGCTGGAGGCGGGAAAGAGACGAAGACAGCCTTGGCTATATCCTGTGAAGCAACCTGGATATTCCGAAGAAACCCCCTTTTGACTCTGCTGCATTTGCACGTGAAAGAATCACCAGTAGACAAAGGCGCAGTTATATAAAAATAAAACCCTCCTTACGTTCCCTGATCAAAGAGTCGGTTTCTTCCTTGAAAACTACCCCCTGGGAGCACGTAGGGATCCCCGACCAAAGTATAGCCGATCCCCCCCTGGGACAGGCTCCCATCGTTTTTTTTCCAATTACAGTTGGTATGCAAGGGGGGTTGCCATATTCATAAACAAACGAGTCCCCTTTTCCTTACATAAGACCTTGGTCGATGGCAAGGGCCGAACCCTGATTTTTACTAGTTTACTGATGGGACACAAGATTTTACTGGTCTGTGTATACGGCCCTAATATGGACTCCCCAGCCTTCTTCCATGAACTGCAGGTGCAACTTTTTACACTTGATCCCAGGCTATTGATCCTTGGGGGTAATTTCAATTTGCTGTTGGATCCAACTAGGGACTGCACTTCCACTTCTGCCGACACTAAGCCCCGTTCACGACATGCGCTCAACGACATATGTACCCATTTTTCTTTAACAGATATTGAAAACAAATTGCACTCACATCTTCCGGAATTTGCGCACTATTCGGGGTTTCATAATACATGGACCAGGATAGACTACTGGTTGGTTTCCCCGGGAGTTGCTGGCTGGCTGGGAGGGTTACTTACTTTACCCTGTACACTTTCGGACCACTCTCCAGACTTGCTAAAATTGAACATTCCCAGACCGGGAGGCTACGAGCGACAATGGCGCTTTCCTGGCAGCGCACTTTTGGATCAGGTTTTTCATGAGGAAGTCAGACAGGCTATAGAAGAATACTTTGACACAAACACTGGGTCGGTGGACACCTGGGCGGTAATCTGGGAGGGGTTCAAGGCCTTTATCAGAGGCGTCTGTATTGCAAAACATGCTGGGGTCTTACGGGATCTCCGCTCCACTTTGAATCGCATTGAAACAGACATTGTTCCCTTTGTTAATGGTAGTGGTATCCAGTACGGGGGAGGCCAGAAGCCTGGCTCTGCTGCTCGAATTTAGGGAAGCAGCGGAACGAGAGGTATTGTTCCTTAATAAATAACATGTCGCGCGACGATACGGTGAGGGCGAAAGACCTGGTAGAATACTAGCGCACACTCTCCGCCCCACGAGAGACACGGCCAACGTCACGGAAATAACTGGTCAAAATGACACCCTATTATACTACCCCAGAAATATGCGACACTTTCCTTTCATGTTACAAAACATTATACACTTCCAGAATCACTGGCAATTTGCGGGGCCAGGGGGAATATTTGGCAGAGATTGCAATGGTTTATTTAGAACAGTACATGCAGGACTTTTTGGCCGTTCCCATTTCCCAAAACAGCATATTGGAGGCCATTGAAGCATTACAGGGCTCCTCTGCTCCTGGTCTTGACGGCTTCTTGGCTGATTTTTATAAAGCATATAAGGATAGCTTGGTTCCACGGTTGGTGGAGGTTAATGCTGAGGTGCTAGAGGTGGGCATCCTTCCCCCAACGTTCAGGGAAGCGGTCATTATTCTCCTTCCCAAACCAGGTAGAGACCCTAAATCATGTAGCTCCTATAGGCCGTTGTCCTTACTAAACCTGGATTACAAAATATTGGCTAAGGTAATCGCAATACGACTATCTTTATTAATGGAATCCATCATCTCTCCGGCCCGATTGGGCTTCGTGCCTCATAGATCCACGTCACTTAATTTGCAAACTCTGTTCACTGTGTTGCATAGGATTGATCCCACCATGCCTGCTGCCGCCTTCCTCCTCGACGCGGTGAAGGCATTTGACTCCCTTGAGTGGCCTTTTTTCCTGTCCATAATGCGACGTATGGGTATGCCCGAGTGTTTTGTCTCTTCAGTCTCTCTTCTTTTCACTGAACCAACGGCTAGACTGCGCCTGAATGGCACTCTTTTCTGTCCTTTCCCTCTATCCCTTGGCACGAGGCAGGGGTGCCCCTTGTCCCCATTGCTTTTTATTCTGGCCATGGACCCTCTGGTCCCCCACTTCCAGGAAAAACATCCGCACCGCGGCCTACAATTTTGCACTGGGCCCCTCCTGGTCTCGCTGTATGCGGATGACACTATTTTATATGTTAGGATGCCCCATCTTAATCTCGAACCCCTGATTTTGTAAATCATTCGATTCGGTATGTTTTCTGGGCTCAGTGTTAACTGGTACAAATCGGTTATCTTCCCACTAACTGCCAGCACGACCTCTTGGGAATGTGACTTCCCGCTGGAGTGGTGCCAAGACGCTGTCAAATATCTCGGAGTCTATATCCACCTAGATACCGCTACTATGATCAGACTAAATATTGGGGGCGGTCAGCTCCTTGGAATTGCAGATCATGAAATGGCTGCGACTGCCTTTGTCAATGGCCGGGAGAGTGGCTATAATTAAAATGGTGGTCCTCCCCCGGTTCTTATATCTTTTTAACATTATTCCCATCCCTCTCACCAAGACTTTTTTTCCTCAACTGCGTACACTCCTATTGCGCCTCGTCTGGGGTGACAAGACGCCTCGAGTGAACTGGCAGACCTTGACCCTGCCATATGAAAGGGGGGATTCGGAGTCCCAGACTTTTTTCTGTATTACCTCACAGCACAATGTTGTTACGCACATGTCTGGTTTCACCCTGACGCACGTATCCCATATTTGAGACCGGAGGCGGACCTGGTGCTCCTTCGTCACCTTTCCACTATCCTACCCACGTGCTACCCTCGGGACACCCACGATATTCAAACTGTCTCCTCCACTTGTTGGGCATGGGACAGGCTGCGTAGACTGTTGGGACTTGAGCGGCTGTATTCTCCTGAACTACCACTACCTAACCCTTCACTTCTTCCCATAACGGAGAAATTTCATATCCACACGATGGGCGACCTATTTCCTGAGGGTCATTTCTTCTCGGTCTCGGAGGAGGCCCGATTCAGTGATCGCCTCATTATAGACACCTTTGTTTTGACATGTATGCTCCATGCTCCGGGCCACGTTTCCTTCATTCCCATCGGCCCCCGAACCAACACCTCCACTGAAGCTGCTTATCCAGAGTTCTACGGGCGCACATCTGATTTCAAAACTATTCAGACAGTGTGGGGTGTCCAGACCTTTCTCTGACACCAAGATAGGCTCGGCTTGGGAGGTGGATTTGGGCAGGCCCATCACAGATGACCAGTGGGAACAATGCTGCAGGTTTACCAAGGAGGTCTTGTTGAATAGTAGGCATAAACTACTTCATTTTAAGTTTCTCCACACAATGTATCGTACACCTGCACGATCCCATAGAATAGACCACTCCAGGCCCCATCACTGCCAGAAGTGTTTGGCTCCATGTGCCGATTTCGACCACCTCGCCTCGACATGTCCTAAAATACACCAGTACTGGTCCCAAGTCCACATCACATTAGGTGACATACTCTCCATGCAACTCTTACCCACCCCTGAAATCGCACTGTTGGGCTATGTGGCTAACTTCCCTTGGAAGGTCATGAAGCTGGCAGCACTGGGTTTCCTGTTAGCTAAGCGAGAGATTGCTTTGCTGTGGGGCAACCGAAGAGCTCCATCACTACAGGCATGGCTCCGAAGTTTAGCCTTTGCAATGTCAATTGCGAGGAATACTTTACACTGGTCCCTAGCTCATCACGTCCGGTGGACATTTGGGGCCCATATAGTGATTACGTTGCCAAGAAACAATCCGAACAGAACTCACAGATAGCTGTTGGTATCGTTCCTGAGGGGGTTGGCTAGAGATGTGTTATGGAATTGATGCCCGTGTGATTGAACAATCTTTGCTAGTTGCCGCTATCAATGTGATGTTCTTTATGATACCTTTGTGCTTGTAGAGATTACAACCTCCATGTACTGCGACTCACTTTATTGAACACTTTTATTGTATGTCTTCAAGTATTGCCCGCACCTCATTGATCATTTACACCTATCGCTGTAAACATTTAACGCTTGCTTTGAAATGCATGTTTCTTGTTGTTGCCAATGCTACACCCCGTAATGTACTAATTATTGTATTCATGTATACAGAAAACTGGAAAAATAAAACCTTAAAAAAAAAAGTATGTGTGTGTGCGCCCAGTGAGCCTGTTATATATGATTGATATTAGGATTCTGTATATGCGTGTGTGCATGTGTGTGTATGTGTAAAAACATGCACTTCATCAGTGATCTAAACTACTATAATGTAAAGGTAGTAAAAACCCACCCTCAATGTACTTGATTTTGATGCAACTGCTGTGATGTAACCACTGCAATATAATGTAAACACACCTACAACTAGGATATCAATAAAACTGCATTATTGCTGATATCACAATGTCATACCCTATTTCCTCATGGAATGGGGCATAACATGCGAAAGTTGGTGCTACTGCGGCAATTTAATGTGTGAACTTGTAATTCCAAATCTTTTTTATGGGTATAAATTCCTCCAGCAGTGGACCATAAGGATTTCAGCAGAAAACTAGGCGGTAATACAACATATGGTATTAACGCGGTAGTCGTAATATCATTATAAGTGTAAACTGATGGTTCTACCCAAAACAGTATTTTGAAGCCACTCGCACTGAGGTTCTTAATGTGTAAATCGATTATCCATCTTACCAATTATCTGAGAAGAAAATTAATATATACATTAATACCGCTTTGGAATTGTCCTTGTAACTCAAGAGTGGTCAGATGAATTAATTTCGCCAAGCTTTAGAGTTGCCTACAGTACAATACGTAGGCTTTTCAATACTGATAAAATGGAATATAGTTTAAGGTATGACACTAAACATTTGCTAATAATATTCATGCGATGCAGAAGTACAGAACATGTTAGTTCTGTAAACTGAAAACTGTTTTACATGTTTCCCTTTTAAATTGTAATTGTAATTTTAAATTGCTGATAACCTTAGATCACAAAATTGCACGTTTTCTTTCTGTGAAAACTGCTGACATATTATGTACAACTATTTTCTAGACCTTGTTTTCATTCACTTCTCTCTTAATAGTCAAAATCTTCTTTCAGATTGAAATGCCTCGTGAAATTGCCCCCTTTTGCTAAAACTTGACATCCTCAACCCCTTGCAAATGCTGTGTGATATTGTTTCTGATTGTGTGAAATAAAATATTGCCCGGATTTGACAAGAAATGATTAAGCTGAAACAATCTCGTCCCGCTACCTCTTGCTCTTTTCTCGCTGCTAGAGCAATCTTTGTCTTTCACATTGCCGGCAGAGGAAGGAGTTCCTATTATGGAAAGCACGACCGACCTTCTCACCTGAATCCCTATCTTGCATCTTTCAAATAAGTAAGCCAAAATTATGCATTTGATGCACTGAAACTTTTTGCATCTCATGTGTTTATTATTTCCTGAAGCAGTGTTCTCTGAGGAGGCTGCCCCAATGGGGTGCAAGAATAAGGTAAACCTCCTGAACTGTACAACTACCAATTTGCATTCCTAATATGTCGCTGTCTGGTCAATTAAAAGTGTGAGAAGGTACAATCACCCTATACAAAAATGTTTACATCCGCAAAATGTGTAGTCTCTATCAAGAAACAACGAAAATGTGCCAAGAGGATGTAAACGTCCTAATTCCTAGGGGAAAGAGTATTTACAATGCAGCATGAAGTATTTTGAAGGAAAGTCCAAAGCCTTTAGATGTACAGATATTCAAATATATATATATATCTACTCCACTTTTCCATTGACAAGAAGCATCTGAGATCTGACCCAAGCAGGGTGGCCCTAGCTTGCGGGGGAAGGACACCTGCTTCCATATCAAAAAACAATCCTCCGAACAGGCAGAACGCTGTACGGCCAACTTCAAAGATTTCAATAAGGATGCTTTATTCAAATATCCAGCAAGATGCCGCACTAATCTTGCTTTCAATGCATTTCGGATCCTGCTTAGCCTTAATCAGAGAATGGTAAGTGGTCCACCCCCTATAGTTTCAAAGTGAACTATGCTCTAAAAAAAGAGTGTCCATTTTCTATTATACTTCGGGGCAGATTTATGAAGCCCTTGCGCCACGTTTACGCCGCTGTTGCGTCACGCAAGGCGGCGTAAACATGGCGCATCCCTACGAACGATTTACAACGTGACGCATCTAGGCAGATGCGTCACGTTGTAAAGCCCTGCGCCGCTTGTGGGCGTTCCGGCGCAGGGTGGGCGTTCCGGGGCAGGTGCGCCTCGCAAAAGTGGCTGAGTGAAATCTATGAGATTTCACTCAGTCACTTTCTGGCCAATGCTGCGTCAAAAGCCTGCGCCTGCTTGAAGCAGGCGTAGGTCTTGATGCAGCATTGTTGAGATGGGGCACCACCGAGCTTTGCTGGAGCTGCGTCACGCTTGCGACGCAACTCCAGCAATGCGCCACCTTAACGCCACAGATGCGTCACGCATCTGTGCCGTTTTTGCCCCATGGTGCGCCGCATCATAAATGCGGCGCACCATGGGTGGCGGAGCAGTGGCGCACTGTGGCGCATGTTAACTGGCGCATCCCTGGGGATGCGCCAGTTAACATAAATCTGCCCCATAGTCTTTCTTCCCAATTCAAAGCATTGTTGCAAACAGCGGCATTTGTAAAATACATTTCATCACGGGGGTAAACTCAACTCAATTCAATTAATGTCCTCAGTTTACCACAATCCACTAGGTTTACAATCATAAGACGCATTGGATGTATCTCACACATTCAATTTAAAGCAGATGTGTTGTCAATAATATTGAACACAGGGGGGCGTGGTGAGCTGCCAAAGATGGAGGACGCGTGAGCACAGTGTTCCGCATCGGCCCTGCATTTCTCCTGTGTATATGAGCGGTGCAACCCGGCTTAACCACCAGGGAATAGTGGTTTTGATGCCAGGAACTGGAGTGCTGGCCCTGTACGAAGGCCAGGTGAGCGGTGTGGCCTGCTGGTGGGGGTGCGGCCGTATTCTGTTGAGGAATTTGGAGCCCTGGCCTTGCGTGCTGGATTGGGGCGGAGCCCACCGGAGCTTACTGGTGGCGGATGTGGTGTGCCTGTGGGGTTTGGCTCAGTGGCGCTGATCCAGCTGGGATGGAGAGCCCCTGAATGCTGCCTGAAGGTGGGTGACTGGCCGGTTCACCAGAGAGCAGCGTGACTCGGCTGAGGTTGTGCCAGGAGGCAGAGCCTGGGGTGCTGCAATCGAGCCCGCTGCGCAATGGGGCCTACTGAAGTTGCTTGGAGGGGGAGACAGCACTGATGTGTCGCCTAGCCCTGGAGGGACGAGCTCAACAAGAACAGACCCCCTGAGCACTGCCGTAAGGAGTCCGCTGGTGGATCTTTGTGGCCCGCTGAGGCGCATCTTGCTGCGCAGTCCAGACACGGGGGCGCAGAGGTGGGAGACGCGAGAGGTCCCCGAACACTGAGTCAGGAGGGCTGAGAAGGTGAAACTGAGAACCCTGCCGGGGGGGTCTGTGGGGACCCTGCTGAAACCTGGGAACTGCACTGAGCATCGGATTTACAGGCCTGGGGAAGATATGAGACACTGCGATGTGCACTCAGTGAGTGGGAGAGTGGCCTAAGCCCGCGAGGGGCAATCTAAACATTGGCATATACCAGTTGGACGTGGATGGCTAGCCACATTGGAACATGATGGAGGTGGAGGAGGGCGCAGCTCTGGTCAGATGCGGGGCCGGCTGACAGCCCCACTAAGGTACTCCAGAGTGGCAATAGACCTGAGTGTCTGTAAACCCCTAAGAGAAGCACGCTGGGGCGGCCCACAGCCTAGAGGTGGAGACCTACACAGTTCCCTGACACTGGTTGCCCCACACTGTTGGAAGGACACTGTATATCAAGTGGCGGCTGGGCAACCTACGACTTAATGGAGCATATTTGGAGGTCCACTTTTGGAGGTGGGCTCCCTCGGCGCCAGACCCCGTAATGATGGGGAAAACACAGGAGAAACAACTTGGGAGCGCCTCTGAACATGAGGAGGAATCTGACTGGCAGAGAGGTAGTCCTGAACCTCAGCTATGCCCAGATTGCATCCAGCAGCAGTTAGCTGAAATACTGGAAGTCATCTCAGATACAAAGACCACTCTCCACCAAGACATGAGTACTTTCTCAGTAGGCCTGGGTCTCCTACGAGCAGAGCACCAAAACCTCAGTGAGAGGGTAAAAGGAGTGGAAACAGGACTTGAAGAATTAACGCCTGAACATAGGGCCCTCTTACAGTGTGTAACAGAACTTACAGACAAGGTTTGTAATCTGTAACACCGGGTAGAGGACGGAGATGGTCGTAGCTGCTCTATTAAAATATAATTTTGGGTCTGCCGGAGGGGATTGAAAAAGGAGACATGGTGGTATACCTGGAGCCGTGGCTTAAAGATGTGGTGTCCCCAGGAGCACTGACACAGTTCTTTACATTAGAGAGAGCGCATCGTGTACTGGGCACTGCCCACCCGGCAGTGCCCGGCTTCCCCCCACCACCAGTGGTGGCTACGTTGCTCCAATACAAAGACAGATATATTATCCTACAAAAAGCCTACGCAGATGGTCCATTCATGGTTAATAACACCAAAGTCTCCATGTTCCCAGACTATACATTGGAAGTTCAACGGAAACGGGCCTCGTACTTTGAAGTCAAGAACGCACTAAGGGAAGAAGGTGTTCAGTATGCGCTCATGTTTCCGGCCAAACTTCATATTGTAGTAGATGGTAAGACTCACTATTGTGAAAACCTCCAAATGGCTTTGAAATGGATTGAGACCTATTGTATGGAAATACCAGGCCAGGCACCAAAACCCCAATGGACGGCGAGGGACCGGAGATCTGTAAAGTGCTCCCAGAGATGGTCAGAAAGGATAGGAGCGAAGAAACCAAACTCATCTCAGACCAAACTGGAAAGTGCGGTGGGGCTGTAAACGGTGGCTGAGATCGCTCAAGGAAGGGCCTCCCTGTCGGACCAGGGTACCAGACTGAAAACACTTAATCAGAATCATCTGGTAAGGGTAGCCTGGAGCTCCCAGTGGTGACCCCACACGCGGCAGATGACATTATATAATATGTGTGGTCGCTCTGAGCTGTTATGAGACAGGGCCGGTGTTGACAGCCAAGCAGTGGAACACGCTGGACTTGACCTATTATAGCTGGTGATAGAACTGAGAAGGTAGCATAACCACAACCCCCCGAAGGCCTACACTAAGTATGGTTTGGGCCTTCATTGTTTTGTAGTCTTGACGAAGGGAAGTTTGTGGAGGTGGCCGTTGCCAATATGCCCTGGGGCCCCGGAGTTGTTTTACGTTTCTGATTGTTACAGTTGTTCAGTCCTGATTTTAATGCATGTGAGGGTGCCACATTGATAATTTCTGCTGTCTCAGAGGGTGGTGGAGGTGGCTGGAATAGGCTGTTTGAGAAATATAAGGGTAGGCAATGGCGCAACAGGAGGTGAAACTGCTCACATAGTGCATCAGGGGCATGGGTTCCATGTCGAAGCGTTATAAGATTCATAATTATCTGAAGCGGCGGGGAGTGCAAATTGCGCTGTTGCAGGAAACCCATCTGACTAAGGGGGAGGTTGAGAGACTGAAAAGGCGATGGAGGGGTCAAATCTTTGTTATTGGATTCTCTGTGTTCGCCCGAGGGGTGTTGGTTTGAATTCGATCATGAGTTCCTTGTGAGACAACTAGCACCTTAATAGACATAGAGGGAAGGTATGTAGGAGTGGTGGGGTGACTATTAGGTCAGGAGATAACAATATGCTGTTGCTATGCCCCCAACCACGACCAACTGGTGTACTTGACCCCCCTTCCTGCACACATAGCAGGGATCACAATGACGCAGATGATGATGGGGGTTTAATTGTGTGGCGGATGTCTGGCTGGACCGGTCTCAACCACTGTTGGTGGGGGCACAAGCACATAGGACAGCAGCAGGGCTGAGAGACTGGATGGCACACTGGGACCTACTAGATATCTGGTGCGTACAGCACAGTGGGGTTAGGGAATACTGCTACTACTCGCATTTGCACTATCTTCATACGAGAATAGGTGTATTCTGGTGCTCACAGACTTTTGGCTCTCTCACCCGGTCTCCCGAATACTTGGGTCGCACATATTCGGATCACTGCCCCTTGAAGCTGACTTATTGTCCACAGAGGTGTAGACCCCCAATACCCTCATGGCGACTTAGCCCAGTGGCCCTAGAGGATGTGCCTTTTGCAGAGTCCTTACACCGTACCGTGGACACATACTTCACCGATAATGTGGATACTGTCTCCACAGCCATGATTGGATGGGAGGCTTTCAAAGTGATCGTGAGGGGACATTGTATCCAAATACTTTGCCCAATATAGAGATTCACAAAGAGCTCACAGGGATTGAGGGAGAACTGCAGATCTTGGCTAACATGCAAGGGCAGGGGTCTCGACTGAATGAGCATTTGCTGGCAAAGCAGAAGCAATATGATGAGGCATTGGAGAGGTTCAACTCCTATGACTACAGAGCATATATGGATAAAGTACAGGGCAAGGAGGGGAAGGTTGGGGGATTAATGGTGTGGATTATAAGGCCTGTATCACTGGGATCCCCAATCACCCAGATCAGGACTGCAGAGGATAGAACAGAATATGACCCAGGTACGATCAATGGAGCATTCCTGTCATTCTATACACAACTATACACAGCCCTGCAGGGAGCTTCGCAGGAAGAGATTGCTGCCTTCTTGGCCACCCTGGCCCTGACGGTGGTTGTGGAGGAGGTGACGGAGGACCTGGGAGGACCGATTACTCGCCAAGAGGTCAGAGGTGCCATGGCGCTGCTAGCCAGAGGTAAAACACTGGGCCCTAATGGCCTGCACTGAAATGCAGTTCCTATATCCCTTATAGGCTCTGTGTATTGGAATAATATACACTATAAATTTGACATAGGACTGAGGTCAGTATGTCTCTATCGAGTACATTAAACTTAATTACTTGTGTGTGCCAGCTAACTCAGAGGTCACTAGAAACTTTCTCGAATAAACAAGAAGGGATTAGTTTCTGACAACCGCATAAACATGACAATTTTCTTTCCCTTAGAGTCGTAACAATATCTTCAGAGTCGTGGAAACAATAGATAACCATTTCACTCAGTCAATCATGCATGCTTTGTTTCTACAGAGTTGCATAGAAATAGATAGACGGGGTATTTCAATAAAAGGGTTTATTGAACAGTCTTATTTCTCATGCAAGAGATATGAACTGATACAATCGTAAGACAGAATGCAAAGTATAATGCGTACAGCGTTAACTGTAATATAAAATAATACTGTAATAGCATGGTCAGTAGCTATGACATATATAAAACTACATACATAAATAACCCAGGCTAAAATACTCAACTGGTGCTTCTAAAATCATCCTACCCCAGTGTACCTGACCTAAGTCTAGTACGAGGGAATAGGTTGGTGCTGGTTTAGCTATAGTTTAGTTTAGTTGTGCCAAGAATTGCCAAAGGTTTCTCTAGGTTCTAATCAGCTCCATACCTTAGAATGAGAGAGAGGTTGGTATCTCTTTCCCGGGACTCGATCTCCAACACCCTGCAAGGGGAGTCAGAAACACTGGAGCTGGATTCTCGGCAAGGAGGGTGACAGCGTCTGGTTAGTGCATCAGTTGGGGACTTGACTTCCTACGGGACTTGCTGTGGTGAGCCGCGTCATGCAAGTAGGTATCCGAACCGCACCGTACCGAACCTTGCCCTGCCATAGCAAGTGAAGGTATATTTATACCTTGAAGGTGTTTAGGAATGCCAGTATTGATGTAAAAGTCGGGCCTAAGAACGTCATGAATAAACCCCTCAGGAATAGATGTTCATGCATGATAAATGAGTTCTTGGAGAAATCAATATCCAAGCAAGGGGACGTCCTAAAGGCTTAAGAGTCTTGTTTTCCAAGAACTTGTAGTGACGTAGATGAACAGATGTAAGTAGTCATGCCTGTATTTGGGTAGCATGTACTATGCCTAAATAAGGGCTGGATTTCTGTGCCTAAATAAGGGCAATGTGAATTGTACCTATATAAGGGCATGAATCTGGAAATTCAAACAGAATCTAAATCACTACACAACACCCACTCCACTTTCGTAAGAATGACGTTACTAAATTCTAAACATGTTGAACATATCTAAAATATATCTACATATGAAAATGCATTGGTGCTGTACACATTAAAGCAATGTTTCATTCTAAGCATATGTTAACATTTGAAATGCAAATTGAATGAATCATGTAAATATACATTTAATAAATGGCTCGTAAACACAGAGTGCACAAAGTTTGGAATTATTCTGAGGACTGCTTGAAAAGGTACTAACAGTCCTGAACATACGTTCTTAAATAGAAGTACAATACCACTCATATCAGACATGTTTAAGATACGACCTAACATTTCTGAGAAATGTATAGGGCAGTTTGTATTCAAAAGTGCATGTATCTCGACAGAAGTCCTTGCGACTTGTAGATCATAGGTTTCTTTGGCAGAGGTCAGTGGCACAGTTTTTTGCAAAAGAATGGCTTTCATTCTGCTTAGAGTATCATTTTGTATAGAAGAGATGTTCAGTGAAGGCCATAGAGGCAACTCCAGGCTGTCTTGGTTTGTGGAAAAAATACGTGCATATAGCAAGTGACCCTGGAGACACAGTTACTAGAAATGGAATACCTGGCAACATGCCACAGCAGCTGTGATCGTTCAACATGGGGTAACTTCCATTTTAAAGTTGTCCAAAAATTGGATCAATCACTGCACCTGGTGAACCTTTCAGGTGACAGGATAGGTTGTTAGAGGATCCATTGCAGGCCCTGTGTAAATTAATACTTTGGCAAAAGAGAGAACCGCTTAGTGCGTTTTCAAAGTTAGTACCGCTAAGAAACACTTCACGTCCCCCACTCCAACATCTGTGTGTGTATGGTAAATCCCAGGATGTCTTGGTGTATTCCCAACCTTTCATATTTGCCTGCTGGTATGTGTTTTAGACAATACTGAAAATGGAAAATTGTAACCCGCAGAGTGATTGTTCCATGTATTATCCATTCAGTAGCTGGTTTTTCTGCCACTGTGAATGGTAATCTTTCCAGTTTTTCAATGCACAGCACCGTATAGTCTGCTCCCCTTTGTGCCAGTTCGATCTGTTTATCAGTGAGATTGAATTCTGGAAACAGTGACGTCGTATTGATTAACGCCAAGGCACGTAGCCCGAACGCAAGTTTTGGGGTGTCCAACCTAATAGCATGATAGAACGTAGCTGAGACTGACCATGTTCCAACATGACCAAGTCTTGTTCCATGATGTCTATGGCAGATGACACAATGCTGTCCAATGAATATATCCTGGATGACAAAGTCATTAACCCATTGTCTACTACAGAGAGAGATTTCTCTACATTGATACGATCAATTTCTTGTATTTGTTCTGCAGTCTCTACTTGCGTAATCTTCCATAGTTCGTTACATGCAGCATATATACCGGCATATGCAACGTTTTTGACTCAGTTTTCTTGGTCCTAGCAAGAATTCCCTAAGGTCTGCGCCATCTTTAAGTAGAGATAAGTGTTGTTTTACATCCTGTAGTGTAACTTTCTGTAGCCATCAAGGCATTGCTTCCTTACACTGTATGTCAATTCAATTACATTTATTTATTATGTTTTGGCTCTCGACGAGGGCCACATAAAATTCACAATACAAATTACATACCAAAGGAAAAATACAATCAACACACATAAAACTAATTGCATCCATTGACAAATACACAAGAAAAAGCAATGTCAGACCTCTCCAAAACACCTTAATAAATAGCTAAAAAACCTTTAAAAAAGTTGAAAATGTGAAAGCAAAACATTTCATTTGGAGGACAGAATAGAAATTGTAAAAAAATATTCACGTTAGAAATACCCAGTTGGAGACATATTGGTTTTAACCATTTAAGCCGCAATGGGCGGAGTGTGGGGCAGATCAACAGGACATGCATACGATCCTGAGTACTCAAGTTACAAAAATTGCACAAAGGGGAGGTTCCATACCACTTGGACAAAAGTAAATTTAGGGGCATTAGATCATATCGTAAAAGAAACCATAATCTGCGAACACCATGTGGCATATTCCATGTAGCATAGGGTTGGGCCAACTTCATAGAATAAGAATTAAGGAGGAGGTCACAACCCCTTTTTTCTTGTATTGTATTCTTATCTGTTTGAAAACATAGTTCCCACGATGCCTGTTTTAGCAAGAGTTTTAGCTGTGTCGATGAGTGAAGGAACAAGACACTTTCATCTAACTTTAAAAGTGACACAGCTCTTCTAAAGTTCCTTACTAATCGTGAGAACTCTTTAAAGTTGCCCAGCAATTCATTTTTAGGTCTCGCCTGTCGATGCGCATGCGCATCGAGCTTGCGAGACTATGGGGGCTTAAACAGTCTTTAACCAACTTGCAAGGAATCGTGGCGATTCCTTGCAGTGCCCGTGAAATTCAAGCTCAATGCGCATGCAGCTTAAAAGCGCGTGCACATTAAGCATGGGCGTAAAATCCGCTCCGCTCGCGGATTTTTCGGATTTTCGGCAAATTCGCAATCCGCGAACGCTCGCGAATTTGTCGAAAATCCGTGAATCCGCTCGCGGCGGATTTTTTGCTTGGTTGCGGCGCGCGGCGTGGTGCACGGCGTTCACTTTCCGTCATTTTAGCGTTTGCCGAGTTGTTTTTCTTTGCGAGTGACGCGCCATTTTAGATCTTGCTGCGTGTTCCCGCGGGAGTTTGTCGCCCGCGAATACGTACTCGCGGCTTGCCACCTTGCACAGCACACCTCGCGAGAGTTCGCAATTGCGAACACGTAGTTGCGGCGGAAAGGAACAATCTCGCACTTGCGAAATAGAGATTTTGCAATTTCGCACAAGAAAATCACCAGCAAACAGGATAAACCTTCAGAAAATTATGATTTTTATCAGAATCACTCCTCAGGTTGACATTTGCATGGCCTTTTTTTTTTGCAAGGAGTCCATTTTGGGGGGGGGGAGTAAGGAAGTGCCCCACAGTCTCCAACTTCCTGTTCCTGTCCAGCAGGCTCCTCCCAGTGCTTTGTCCATCTCCTGGTCACTTTCATTTGGATCTGGAGCTGGAAGGATTACTTTTTGTGGGTGCTGCTGGATATTTGGATTTGAGGCCTTTTTGACTGTCTTTGGATCACTTTTGGATTAGAAATCAACTTTCACAAGTAAGTTTGTTTGGGGCATTACAGTTGCTGCAAGTACAATTTTTGAACTTTTTCAGAAAATTAAATAAATTATATTGTGGGTAGCCACAGTATCCAGTAGGACCAGGGTTGGTTATGGGTGCATGATACAACTGTTTTGTTGAATTTAAACACCATTGAGGCCATGGATGGGCTAGGATTGTGCAGATTTTATTGTTTTTTGTCGTTTTTTTGGGCCTGCTGGTGTGGCCCTTTGCCCAGGGGTGGTGAGTGTTGCATGGGCCTAGTCTTTCTGTGGGGTGTCTTCTTGAATTTAAACATAATTGAGGCCATGGATGGGCTGGGATTGTGCTTATTTTATTGTTTTTTGTCGTTTTTGGGGGGCTGCTGGTGTGGCCTTTTGCTTGCCCAGGGGTGGTGGTGGTGCATGGACTGAGTGTGCCTGTGGTGTGGTCTCACTCTCTTTGATGTAAACATCATGGATGGCATTGGATTGTGGTGATTTCTGGCTGTTTTTCTGTTTTTTGGGGGTGTACTGTTGATGTGGACTGGCCATGTGGGTGGTGGTGGTGGCCATCTTGAGTGCTGGCTGGTACAGGCAACATGTGCTTGGGGTGTAAGGGGGCCATTTTGAGGAGAGGCAGTGTCTGAGGCCTGCACTTATTTTGCCTACTTTTCATCCCTTATGCCCAGGGGTAGTGAGTGTTGCATGGGCCTAGTGTTTCTGAGGGGTGTCTTCTTGAATTTAAACACCATTGAGGCCATGGATGGGCTGGGATTGTGCAGATTTTATTGTTTTTTGTCGTTTTTTTGGGCCTGCTGGTGTGGCCCTTTGCCCAGGGGTGGTGAGTGTTGCATGGGCCTAGTCTTTCTGTGGGGTGTCTTCTTGAATTTAAACATAATTGAGGCCATGGATGGGCTGGGATTGTGCTTATTTTATTGTTTTTTGTCGTTTTTGGGGGGCTGCTGGTGTGGCCTTTTGCTTGCCCAGGGGTGGTGGTGGTGCATGGACTGAGTGTGCCTGTGGTGTGGTCTCACTCTCTTTGATGTAAACATCATGGATGGCATTGGATTGTGGTGATTTCTGGCTGTTTTTCTGTTTTTTGGGGGTGTACTGTTGATGTGGACTGACCATGTGGGTGGTGGTGGTGGCCATCTTGAGTGCTGGCTGGTACAGGCAACATGTGCTTGGGGTGTAAGGGGGCCATTTTGAGGAGAGGCAGTGTCTGAGGCCTGCACTTATTTTGCCTACTTTTCATCCCTTATGCCCAGGGGTAGTGAGTGTTGCATGGGCCTAGTGTTTCTGAGGGGTGTCTTCTTGAATTTAAACACCATTGAGGCCATGGATGGGCTGGGATTGTGCAGATTTTATTGTTTTTTGTCGTTTTTTTGGGCCTGCTGGTGTGGCCCTTTGCCCAGGGGTGGTGGTGAGTGTTGCATGGGCCTAGTCTTTCTGTGGGGTGTCTTCTTGAATTTAAACATAATTGAGGCCATGGATGGGCTGGGATTGTGCTTATTTTATTGTTTTTTGTCGTTTTTGGGGGGCTGCTGGTGTGGCCTTTTGCTTGCCCAGGGGTGGTGGTGGTGCATGGACTGAGTGTGCCTGTGGTGTGGTCTCACTCTCTTTGATGTAAACATCATGGATGGCATTGGATTGTGGTGATTTCTGGCTGTTTTTCTGTTTTTTGGGGGTGGACTGGCCATGTGGACTGGCCATGTGGGTGGTGGTGGTGGCCATCTTGAGTGCTGGCTGGTACAGGCAACATGTGCTTGGGGTGTAAGGGGGCCATTTTGAGGAGAGGCAGTGTCTGAGGCCTGCACTTATTTTGCCTACTTTTCATCCCTTATGCCCAGGGGTAGTGAGTGTTGCATGGGCCTAGTGTTTCTGAGGGGTGTCTTCTTGAATTTAAACACCATTGAGGCCATGGATGGGCTGGGATTGTGCAGATTTTATTGTTTTTTGTCGTTTTTTTGGGCCTGCTGGTGTGGCCCTTTGCCCAGGGGTGGTGGTGAGTGTTGCATGGGCCTAGTCTTTCTGTGGGGTGTCTTCTTGAATTTAAACATAATTGAGGCCATGGATGGGCTGGGATTGTGCTTATTTTATTGTTTTTTGTCGTTTTTGGGGGGCTGCTGGTGTGGCCTTTTGCTTGCCCAGGGGTGGTGGTGGTGCATGGACTGAGTGTGCCTGTGGTGTGGTCTCACTCTCTTTGATGTAAACATCATGGATGGCATTGGATTGTGGTGATTTCTGGCTGTTTGTCTGTTTTTTGGGGGTGTACTGTTGATGTGGACTGACCATGTGGGTGGTGGTGGTGGCCATCTTGAGTGCTGGCTGGTACAGGCAACATGTGCTTGGGGTGTAAGGGGGCCATTTTGAGGAGAGGCAGTGTCTGAGGCCTGCACTTATTTTGCCTACTTTTCATCCCTTATGCCCAGGGGTAGTGAGTGTTGCATGGGCCTAGTGTTTCTGAGGGGTGTCTTCTTGAATTTAAACACCATTGAGGCCATGGATGGGCTGGGATTGTGCAGATTTTATTGTTTTTTGTCGTTTTTTTGGGCCTGCTGGTGTGGCCCTTTGCCCAGGGGTGGTGGTGAGTGTTGCATGGGCCTAGTCTTTCTGTGGGGTGTCTTCTTGAATTTAAACATAATTGAGGCCATGGATGGGCTGGGATTGTGCTTATTTTATTGTTTTTTGTCGTTTTTGGGGGGCTGCTGGTGTGGCCTTTTGCTTGCCCAAGGGTGGTGGTGGTGCATGGACTGAGTGTGCCTGTGGTGTGGTCTCACTCTCTTTGATGTAAACATCATGGATGGCATTGGATTGTGGTGGTTTCTGGCTGTTTTTCTGTTTTTTGGGGGTGTACTGTTGATGTGGACTGGCCATGTGGGTGGTGGTGGTGGCCATCTTGAGTGCTGGCTGGTACAGGCAACATGTGCTTGGGGTGTAAGGGGGCCATTTTGAGGAGAGGCAGTGTCTGAGGCCTGCACTTATTTTGCCTACTTTTCATCCCTTATGCCCAGGGGTAGTGAGTGTTGCATGGGCCTAGTGTTTCTGAGGGGTGTCTTCTTGAATTTAAACACCATTGAGGCCATGGATGGGCTGGGATTGTGCTGAATTTTGTGTTTTTTGTCGATTTTTTGGGCCTGCTGGTGTGGCCCTTTGCCCAGGGGTGGTGAGTGTTGCATGGGCCTAGTCTTTCTGTGGGGTGTCTTCTTGAATTTAAACATAATTGAGGCCATGGATGGGCTGGGATTGTGCTTATTTTATTGTTTTTTGTCGTTTTTGGGGGGCTGCTGGTGTGGCCTTTTGCTTGCCCAGGGGTGGTGGTGGTGCATGGACTGAGTGTGCCTGTGGTGTGGTCTCACTCTCTTTGATGTAAACATCATGGATGGCATTGGATTGTGGTGGTTTCTGGCTGTTTTTCTGTTTTTTGGGGGTGGACTGTTGATGTGGACTGACCATGTGGGTGGTGGTGGTGGCCATCTTGAGTGCTGGCTGGTACAGGCAACATGTGCTTGGGGTGTAAGGGGGCCATTTTGAGGAGAGGCAGTGTCTGAGGCCTGCACTTATTTTGCCTACTTTTCATCCCTTATGCCCAGGGGTAGTGAGTGTTGCATGGGCCTAGTGTTTCTGAGGGGTGTCTTCTTGAATTTAAACACCATTGAGGCCATGGATGGGCTGGGATTGTGCAGATTTTTTTTTTTTTTTGTCGTTTTTTTGGGCCTGCTGGTGTGGCCCTTTGCCCAGGGGTGGTGGTGAGTGTTGCATGGGCCTAGTCTTTCTGTGTGGTGTCTTCTTGAATTTAAACATAATTGAGGCCATGGATGGGCTGGGATTGTGCTTATTTTATTGTTTTTTGTCGTTTTTGGGGGGCTTCTGGTGTGGCCTTTTGCTTGCCCAGGGGTGGTGGTGGTGCATGGACTGAGTGTGCCTGTGGTGTGGTCTCACTCTCTTTGATGTAAACATCATGGATGGCATTGGATTGTGGTGATTTCTGGCTGTTTTTCTGTTTTTTGGGGGTGTACTGTTGATGTGGACTGGCCATGTGGGTGGTGGTGGTGGCCATCTTGAGTGCTGGCTGGTACAGGCAACATGTGCTTGGGGTGTAAGGGGGCCATTTTGAGGAGAGGCAGTGTCTGAGGCCTGCACTTATTTTGCCTACTTTTCATCCATTATGCCCAGGGGTAGTGAGTGTTGCATACTTGCATGTCCGTAGTCTTTCTGTGGGGTGTCTTCAATGTAAACATCAAGGATGGCATGGGATTGTGCTCATTTTTCTGTGTTTTGTCGATTTTTTGGGGTGTATAACTGAACTGATGTTCCTCTGTCTTCCATTGCTTTTAGGTGCACAAGAAGACTCAAGAGAACCACCAGTGCCAGGAAGAAGTCCTGCAGCGGTGTGTGCAGCATAACGTCACGCGACGTCACGTCTGGACACAGAACCCTCTGCAACTCGTGCAACTGCTGCCTGCTGACCTGCTCTGAAGAGGATGGCCCCAAAAAAAGTAACCCGTAGCTCCTCTAGCAAGAAAGGTGCCAGTAAGGAGCAGAAGAAGCAAGTTACCAAGGAGACTGGTGTGCCGCCCGCCCCTTTTTTTGGGAGTAAAAAAAAAAGTATGCCTGCAGCAGCAGCAGCGGGATCTGCTGGGGACCAAGCTGGCAGCAGCACCCCCGCTCCATTGGGCTCAGTGCCACCACCACCACCACGCCAACTTAAGTCCAAGCCCTTGAGTGCTGCAGAGGCAGCCAGTATAGTTCTTCAATCACCATCGACCAGTGATGTTGGCTCATCGCAAGAAAGCAGCAGCAATGTCCCTCAATCAACACAGGTTGTTGTACCTCATCTGACGAGTGTTGAACAACCACAGCCGCAACAACAATCACATGTGCAAGTACAAGCCCAAGTACATGTGGAAGGAGAGGCAGCGCAAGGAGATGCGCAAGCAGAGGTGCATGGAGGGTCACAAGTGCCCACAATAGTTGTTCCTCCCGAAGTAGGGGCACATCAGGAAATCGACAATCAAGGCGAGGTATCATTTGAGGAAGCCACTCCTCCTGATGATCCTTCATTGTCTTCCACACCCCTAGCAAGGAAGAGATCAAGGGTGGTGTCTACATCCTCTTCAAGCACACCTCCTTCTGATGATACGGATCAAACTTGGGAACCAGCACCACAGCCGTCTGAGAGTGAGGCACACCATGATCCAACAAAGGTAGTTAAGCGTAAAAGGAAGCTCGTCCAAAGTCTCAGAGTTATGGAGTGTGATGAGGCTCAACAAGAAGTGGCGGATACTGCTGTTGATGAAGACTCTGCCAACGACGACCCAGTCATCATAAAGGTCACTGCAGCCCCAGCGGGCATGCAGCAAACAGACATTTTGACCCTAGCCCGAAGAGCTGCTGCGCGTGATGATGATGATGATGATGTTGTCGATGAGGAGGCAGTGGAAACACCACAATCATTGGAGTTAAGTAGTACACCAACTCGTCCCGCTTCGATATTTCTTTCTGGCAAGAAGAGACCTCCGTCAACCTCGACCTTAATTAGTGGCGGTGAAAGTGCAAAACGTACAAATGTTGGGCAATCCAGATCCTCCACTTCATCTGGCATTAGCTTCATGACCACCACCACCAGTATCGCCGCCTCCTCCAGGTCCCACAGACACTTCAAGTCCCCAGTTTGGGACTTCTTTACTGTTTGTCCCAAAAATCCAAAGTTTGCCATTTGTACCCTTTGTAAGCTTGCAGTTAGTCGTGGTAAGTCAGGTACCAACTATGGTACCGGCGGCCAGAGTGGTCATCTTGAGAGAAAGCACGCTGTCAAATGGTTTGCGCACCTAGATGCGATCAAGAAAGGCCAAAATCAAGGAAACGTTGATGTTTCATCTGATGATGACGAGCAGGAAGAAGACGTGTCAAACACGTCCCTTACACCCAGTACCCCTGTCAGCAGCACACCCAATGTGAGGCACACTAAGAGTGTTGGAGCGAGTGAGACACCAACGCACAAAAGTTCACCAGCGAACAAAATTGGGTCAACGAAGTCATTATCAGCCCGTAAATGCTTGGTCCAGACCAACATTAGAACAATGCTTACTTCAGACGTGCCATATGAACGCAACCACCCACTGACGCGTCTGTATAACACTAAGCTGGCTAAAATGCTAGCTGTGGACCTTCTACCTTTTTCTTTTGTAGAAGCGGTAGGTTTTCTTGAATTAGTGGCAACGCTCTGCCCTAAATGGAAAGTTCCGAGCCGGTTCTATTTTGCCAGAGTTGCGGTTCCAGCACTACATGAAGATGTGCTGCAGGCGATTGGGGCAGCTTTGCAGAAGAGTGCTGTTCACACAATACATCTGACAACAGACATGTGGACCAGTGGCCCAGGCCATGATTACATGTGCATCACTGCACACTGGGTCTCTTTTTCAGGTGTTAAAGCAAAGCTAAACGCAGATGTTGACCCGGACAAAGTTTTCAAAGCTGCTCGGAAACATGCAACACTAGCCATGTTTGGCTTGGAGAAAAGTCACACAGCAGAAAACCTTTTGCAAGAGTTTAACAAAAAGGTCTTGACAATGCTATCCCCCCTAAAACGCAAGATTGGTTATGTTTCCACGGATAATGGCTCCAATGTAGTTAAGGCCATGTCGGAGGGTGGCTATTTCAGAGTGCCATGTTTGGCGCACTGTATCAACCTGGTAGTTCAAAAATTCTTGAGTGATAGAGACAGTGCAGCGTTCGCGGTAATGGCCACCTGCCGCAAAATGTGCAACCATTTCAGCCATTCTTTTAAGGCCCGGAAGCATCTGCGGAGACTGCTACTTCAACGTAGAATGCCAGGGAAAGCACTCATCCAGGAGGTGGCAACACGTTGGAACTCAACCTTCTACATGCTTGAGCGTCTGTATGAGCAGTATACGGTACTCGATCACTATTTCTTCACAGAGGGTACATCTCAGAAGGAGGACCTGCGGATGAGTGCGGCGCAATGGGACATAGTTAAAAGCCTGACAGACATGCTTCGTCCTTTTGAGTTCTTCACGCGTGCAGTCAGCCAGGAGGACTGTAATTTGGGAAAAGCTATCCCATTGTTGTGCATGCTGGAGCACCAACTGATGGCGGTGTCTTCTGAGTTTGAAAAAGAAGATGAAGAAAAAAAAAAACATTTCATTTTGTCAGAGAAATTATTAGAGCGCCTACGTGGTGATGAACGTCTTCAAAAGATCAAGTCAGATCAGCATTACATTTGTGCTACTATTCTGGATCCACGCTACAAAAAGGCGCTGGCAGGCGAAGCATTCTTTCCTTTTGATGATGCAGATGTTCAAAAGTACAAACATTGGTTAGCCTTGTCAGCCAAGAGGTTTGAAAAAGAACGGCAGGTTATTGAAGGAGAAGCCAGTACATCAGCATCAGCATCAGCAGGCTATCCCCAGTCACAAGAATCCACTTCTGCACCTGTGGCTGGGGCACAAGTGACCTCTCAGCCGTTAAAGACACCGGCAACTGGATCATCTGCACCACACACAACAAAAACAGTGGCTGTTGTAGAGGATTGGCTAAGTTTGCTTGGGTATGGTTCTCGAAAAAATGTCACAGCCACAGCAAAAAGTAAGCAAAGTGGAGGAACCGTTGATGACCTTGAGTCGATGGTGCAGGACTATATGAATGACTCAACAGTGGTCTTTCTTAATGAGGAGCCATTGCAGTATTGGCATGGCAAAAAACAATTGTGGCCACAGCTCTACAACCTGGCTATAAACTATTTGTCTTGCCCACTCGCAAGTGTGTCTTCTGAACGTGTTTTCAGTGCTGCTGGTGGCATTGTAACTCCCAAACGGAGCCGCCTCTCGCCCAAAAATGTGGAGCGGCTGACAATGATCAAGATGAATCAGCACCTCATACCACCAGATTACAAAGTACGAGAAAGCACGCCGCATGAAGACGAGGAGGACGGCAACGTGGATGAGGGGATTTTTTCTCTGTTCGGTGGCACTGACCTCATCCAGCCTGAATTCGCAGAGTATGATGACGAAATCTTGTTCTTATTCCCTGACACCGAGCCCTGAAAATGAGACAATCAATCAAGAACTTTCTTTTTCGTCCTTATTCACTTTTATTCCTGTGTGCTTTGTGTCTCTCTTTCTTTGTTTTGCACAGTTAATTAAATTCAAACTTTACTCACCTAATCCCAAAAACAAGACCATCATCAGAACTGTCTTCACTTGTTTGCTTATTGCTTTGAAGGTGCCGCAGTCTACATTCCTCAGGTTCACAAGTTCCGAAGAACATGCTCCTCTATCCTCCTCCTCCAGACTGCGATTTCCCTCCAAGCAGAGTGCTGGATTACGCCCAATGAAGAAAGACTCAGCACTTGTGGGGGTGTTGTACTTCTTTGCGGGTGAGTTGACGGATTTGGGCCCATTGCTGTGAAGCTCTAATAATGGACAAAAGTGTTTTGGACCAAATATGAGGTGGAAATTTCTTGCCGTTTTTGCTGACTTGCTTGCCTTTGAGGTGCTCTTTGGCGGGGTTCCGGGGGTTTGTGGGTAATTTTTGGTGTCTGTCGAAGCACTGCTGCGACAGTCTAATCTTGATTGCATTTGCTTTTCAGGAAATCCGTGGTGGAAAACAGGAGTTATGATGATTGATGATGATGACCTAGCTGAACAGCGCCGCATTTGGACAGAAGGCCGAGAGATATTGTAAGTATGAGATTTAGCTTTTTCGCTGTTTGGGGGTGTTGTCGGGTGGTTTTTTGCGGGTGGGTTGGCGCCGGCGGGTCTTGCCTGGGGCATTCCTGGGAAGGTCTAATACCGGATAGAAGTGTTTTGGACAAAATCCATAAGGAACAGCCTTTTTTTTGCTATTTCTTCTGACATCTTGCTCAATGTAGCGTTTTGGGGGGCTTCCTGCTGTTCGTGGGTGGGTTGCGGCCGGGGTCTCTGTCGAAGCACTGCTGCGACAGTCTAATCTTGATTGCATTTGCTTTTCAGGAAATCCGTGGTGGAAAACAGGAGTTATGATGATTGATGATGATGACCTAGCTGAACAGCGCCGCATTTGGACAGAAGGCCGAGAGATATTGTAAGTATGAGATTTAGCTTTTTCGCTGTTTGGGGGTGTTGTCGGGTGGTTTTTTGCGGGTGGGTTGGCGCCGGCGGGTCTTGCCTGGGGCATTCCTGGGAAGGTCTAATACCGGATAGAAGTGTTTTGGACAAAATCCATAAGGAACAGCCTTTTTTTTGCTATTTCTTCTGACATCTTGCTCAATGTAGCGTTTTGGGGGGCTTCCTGCTGTTCGTGGGTGGGTTGCGGCCGGGGTCTCTGTCGAAGCACTGCTGCGACAGTCTAATCTTGATTGCATTTGCTTTTCAGGAAATCCGTGGTGGAAAACAGGAGTTATGATGATTGATGATGATGACCTAGCTGAACAGCGCCGCATTTGGACAGAAGGCCGAGAGATATTGTAAGTATGAGATTTAGCTTTTTTGCTGTTTGGGGGTGTTGTCGGGTGGTTTTTTGCGGGTGGGTTGGCGCCGGCGGGTCTTGCCTGGGGCATTCCTGGGAAGGTCTAATACCGGATAGAAGTGTTTTGGACAAAATCCATAAGGAACAGCCTTTTTTTTGCTATTTCTTCTGACATCTTGCTCAATGTAGCGTTTTGGGGGGCTTCCTGCTGTTCGTGGGTGGGTTGCGGCCGGGGTCTCTGTCGAAGCACTGCTGCGACAGTCTAATCTTGATTGCATTTGCTTTTCAGGAAAGCCGTGGTGGAAAACAGGAGTTATGATGATTGATGATGATGACCTAGCTGAACAGCGCCGCATTTGGACAGAAGGCCGAGAGATATTGTAAGTATGAGATTTAGCTTTTTCGCTGTTTGGGGGTGTTGTCGGGTGGTTTTTTGCGGGTGGGTTGGCGCCGGCGGGTCTTGCCTGGGGCATTCCTGGGAAGGTCTAATACCGGATAGAAGTGTTTTGGACAAAATCCATAAGGAACAGCCTTTTTTTTGCTATTTCTTCTGACATCTTGCTCAATGTAGCGTTTTGGGGGGCTTCCTGCTGTTCGTGGGTGGGTTGCGGCCGGGGTCTCTGTCGAAGCACTGCTGCGACAGTCTAATCTTGATTGCATTTGCTTTTCAGGAAATCCGTGGTGGAAAACAGGAGTTATGATGATTGATGATGATGACCTAGCTGAACAGCGCCGCATTTGGACAGAAGGCCGAGAGATATTGTAAGTATGAGATTTAGCTTTTTCGCTGTTTGGGGGTGTTGTCGGGTGGTTTTTTGCGGGTGGGTTGGCGCCGGCGGGTCTTGCCTGGGGCATTCCTGGGAAGGTCTAATACCGGATAGAAGTGTTTTGGACAAAATCCATAAGGAACAGCCTTTTTTTTGCTATTTCTTCTGACATCTTGCTCAATGTAGCGTTTTGGGGGGCTTCCTGCTGTTCGTGGGTGGGTTGCGGCCGGGGTCTCTGTCGAAGCACTGCTGCGACAGTCTAATCTTGATTGCATTTGCTTTTCACGAAATCCGTGGTGGAAAACAGGAGTTATGATGATTGATGATGATGACCTAGCTGAACAGCGCCGCATTTGGACAGAAGGCCGAGAGATATTGTAAGTATGAGATTTAGCTTTTTCGCTGTTTGGGGGTGTTGTCGGGTGGTTTTTTGCGGGTGGGTTGGCGCCGGCGGGTCTTGCCTGGGGCATTCCTGGGAAGGTCTAATACCGGATAGAAGTGTTTTGGACAAAATCCATAAGGAACAGCCTTTTTTTCAAGGTCAAATTTTGTTCTAAAACACAGTAGTACACCTACCTTGAGGGGAAAGATCCGCTATAATATTTTGGCCATACTTATTGATCCTTAAAAAGGTGACTCAGAGAGAGCACGCAATTTCAAAAATATTGTACTGTCTATTAGGGAAATCAAAGTGTGACTTTTTGCACCACACAGCGTACATACCTTTTATTTATTTATCAGTGGTATTGTAATAGCACTTCCTGTTTTCCCTTCAATAATTACAGGCCGGGTTTCAGTCAACATCCGCCAGGCAGGCAGTGGACAGGGTGTCTTCTGTCAGTGGTCACCACATTGATGGACGAAGCGTCAGCTGGAATGGAGGAGTGCCGCCAATAAGAGGAATTGTTTGCTGCATGCTTATTACTTACCAAATTCAACAGGACAACTCCAACAACATACGCAATACAGATACAGTATCCATTGTTGTCTTTTATTCTATGAGTGTGACTGCATGTGCTTACCTTTAGTTTGTAACCAAAGATTGTCTGTATCTTCAATTATTGTTTGTCCATGCTCTGCTTTTTTTTTCTTCTCTCAACAAAACCTACCCAAAAAGAAACCCCCATTCCCATCCATTTTACAAACCCTAACCCTCTTCCCCCGGGCTGTGTTGTTTTGCTTGATGTCTGACTAAAATGACATCAATAATTCCACACACTTGCTGGGGAGGATAAGGTCATAGCAGCAACAGGCTGGGGAAGGAATACGAGGATATCTTCTAGACTTACTAAGCTTCAGTACTATATCTTCTAGTAGTAGTAGCCAATGTCAAATAAATTCAACGCAAGTACTAGTTATACTTGCAAGCAAATACTTTACCATTTGTTAGGCTACATTATGGCACTGTTCTAGTGTACTGTCACCTGCTATTTTCTCGATCGTACCGTAACCGTTGTAATGCTACAGTAAGGAGGACAAACAAGGTTTCGTTTTCTTTTTTTCCATAGGCATGCAACTGCCACTGTGTCACACCACTAGTACCACCGCAATGAGGAAATGTCACCCGCCCAGGATTGACAACGTTAATCCCCATTTCACCTGGAGCCAGCCCTGGGCCTAGCCCTAATTTCTAACACAAATTACAGGTAAGATAAGCGTTTGGTGGGAGGTAGTATAATGGAGTATTATTTCGGAGTAGACAAGAGATTGACGGTTGTACTACTAAAGTCCTACGACTGTTCAGGAAAACAAAGTTACTGTTACACCCCCGCCCCCCCACCCACCAGACTGAAAAGCAGTAAAAAACAGGTATGGTCAGATAAAGTTGAAAAATATATTTATTTAGCCCTAACAAAATAATCTCCCTCACCCACCCTAACCCCAACGATTGTCTCTGAAACGTCCCAAAACGATCCCAACTCCCAAATCCCACCCCCCAAAAGTCTATAAAAAAAGGGCAAGGGACACTCCACTACTGGAGGGTGCTGGTGCTGGTGCATGATGCGGCATGGGCATCATACTCCTTGCGGAGGGTGGCAAGCTCGGAGCGGAGGCCCTTAACCAAGTTCTTATACCTCAGGACCTCCTGCTCCAGGTTGGACATGCGGACTCGTAGGCGGCGTTGGCGGTCCTTGCAGCTCCTGTGGGGGGCAGCTGGTATTTCGGTTGCTTGGCGGTGGCGGTCGTCTTTCTTAGCCCGGCTCGGTCCCGCTGGCTTAGTCACGGAGGAGGATGCAGTGGTCACAGTCGAGGATGTCGTTGTTGCACCCCCGCTCGACTGCGTTTCCTCCTCCTCCTCCAGGGCCACCAGCCGCCAATATTCGGCGACTGTGGCCTCCAGCCTCCGTTGCCGGGCCAATCTAGCCTGCTCCCTCCTTGTTGTTGATTTGGAAGGAGCAACTATATGAAGAAAGAAAGACATAGTCTGTAACCAATGCTCCTTATTAATAACACAAAGTGATTGAGCCGAAAGTTGGGTCACAGAGTACAAGTAGCAAATTGAAAGCACAGTACATAACTATTGAGGACAGTATCTATGTAACCTCCCACTTCTGCATCCTTGCACT
Organism: Lissotriton helveticus; assembly: GCF_964261635.1. NCBI lineage: Eukaryota > Metazoa > Chordata > Amphibia > Caudata > Salamandridae > Lissotriton > Lissotriton helveticus. The sequence goes on along the minus strand of NC_136059.1, from coordinate 1,360,107,048 downwards.
AACATTAGTGGTAGTTTAATGAACAAATTCTACGACCACTATGGACTTCCATTACAGTCGACTATGACAGTACACCAGTCTTATTCTTCTTCTTCTCTCTTGTTTAGGGAAATTGGTACGTTATCTTATGCAAGCCGGCAGAATGACATGGACAGCACAGTGAACTTGCACCCGAGAAAAAAAGTTGCACACCATGATGAGTGAGACAGACTTGCGTTACTGTACCGGTCCAGTACATGCAGGTGGTGAAGCTATTACTTTTCTATTACGGGTGGCACTGAGAATACTCTGTTACAAGGGCTACTGCTTAATTAATTTACCTTTCACCCTGCAGTGCAAATGAGTACTAGAAAAGGAAAATGAAGAAGCTAACTAATTTGATTATCTATCACTTCACATGGGACGTATTTAATGACAGATGAGATGACTTTAGGTGCTTTGCTTAATATTGAGTGAACAGTGATACACCCACACATGAATGACGTACTACAAGTAAACTAAAGTTATTAAGAGAGGTACGGAGTGTCCACCGTAATAACCAGATATATGCTGTGAATGCAAACGCAATACAAAGTACTGCTACTATTCATGGTAGTATTGGACACATTTACAATTTCTTTTCCTTGCCTTCCCTGCACTGGAACGGACGTGCGGGTGCGGTGGTACATGCTCTTCAAGGTAACACTTACTTCACCTGGCGACCATCTACTCTCTCTAGATACACATGTGCTATCTAAGAGTCAGAGAATACCATGCTCCAGGCATCCATTCAGTCAAAGTATACGCACACATACAGTTTCTGTTTCACCCACCCAGGCTGCTGTCCTTCCACCCATCCTTGCTTCATCATTGACCCAGCCATGCACCATACCATATTCTTTCCTTCCCAGCCACCTCGGGGGCCAAGCAAACACATATCGTTCTTCTTTGCCAGCCATCATACAAGTTCGCGTCCCACTTACTTACACCCTTCTTTCGCTTTTCGTTCATCCCATCCATCACGTTCGTCTAAGAACTTATTGGGATTCTTCTCACCAAAAACTTCACAGCTAAGTCGAAGTACATTTCGAGGAGGCTACTACCTGGTTGATTTGTAATTGTAATACACCCGTGCAGAAAGCACACTATGCAGTCTTCAATCTCAATAAGTAAGGAATATATAGCTTACCTGTTTCCTCCACCACCGTTTGATCCCCCACAGGAACGTCCGCCGGCTCTTGTACCGCCTCCTCCCCAGAGGCCTCCGAGTCCTGGTCCAACACAGCCACCTCCGCGCTGGCCCCGTCACCAGATGTTACACCTACAAAGTACATTTAAGAATGTTAGAATACACCACTCACTACTATATAATATTTGGTCTAGGAGAAATGTTAAAAAAACAGAATACAATGTAATAATTTGTGACTGTCTACTCCATAGTAAAAATGTCCCATTTTCCAGGGAAGGCTGTTGTCTTGCTGCACTTTTATGCACAACTGATGAATGCTTGCTTTTGATTTTTAACACGCACCACTTTTTCTCCTAACAGACAGAAGCTTGACTCCTGAGTCCTAAGAACACGACCAGGATCAAGTTCAAACCAGGTGAGAGCTCGGCTCGACCACAAGAAATGTGTCCAATTAATCGTCAGCACTAACCACTTTTCCGTTTTCAGTTAAATAGTTTTATGACAAAGTAGATTTTAATAAATGTGTTTACTTTTAATAAAGCTTTTAAACTTAAATAGACTCTGTGGTTTTTGTTCCTCTAGACTAGAGTGGATGAGCTAAAGGTTTTGGAATTTTTGCAAGCATGAGTGCCTCTGACACTTCTTGACTGTGCTGTGACTCCGTACTACTCTCTTGTCCTGCGTACGATAATCTAGAGATCATTGGGGATCTATAATCGGTGACTTCGGGAGCTGAATGACTCTGCCACACTATCTAGTCAGTAAGGAGACAGTGCATAGAGGTATTGCTGAATATAATGGGAGTCCAATGGAATTGCCAAATGTCCAATCTTAGTTAGCTACACAGACAGACTAATAAGAATAGTCTAGTAATACCACAGGGAGTCATATTCGAGGCAGGATAAGAATTTATATCCAGTCTACAAGAAGATCAAAGACGATTTAGAAAAAATCGAATGAGGAACGCTAGGAAAAAATAGGTACTGTTTATTAAAATGTAAACTTACTGGGGCCAGCAAAGGAGCCCTCGCCTGCCCGATCATGGCCTGCATCCTCAGCACCCTCCTCCTGTGTCCTCTTGCCCTTGGGGGGAGCTGATGTACAACATGAAAGAAAGAAAAACCAGAAAACATGGATGAGATTTTTCAACCAAATCAAACATTTCAAAAGAACAATAACAACATATTTTGGAAAAATAGGAAATAGATAGACAACTATTCCACGGGATCTATCTCATGTGGTATACTACGTTATTCGTATTGCCTGATTTGCGGAACGTTGACTTAGAAAGTTCCTATGTAACTCAATAAACAGACTACTAAAGAGGTTTGCCTAGGCCTGGCACTGCAGGCAGCAGTGCGCAACACGTGACAGACAAAGTCCATCCTGCTTGCAGATCAGTGAATACTCAAACTATCAATCCACCCGCCACCACCGCCACTATTTCTTCTTATAGCCATGTGTCTAAAGGAAGGACTGGACTTCAGTCTGTTGGGGCTGATAGAAGTCCCTTGCGGAAGTTGCGGCTCATTTTCCTCCATTGTAGCGTGCCTTTTCTGACGCAGCGGCAGAACAAAAGACTCGCCATGGTGTTGGTGCGGCGTATATATTAAAAAAAAACACATATGGCCATATGGGCGATGCATCACGTTGTAAAGCCCTGCGCCATCAGGGGGCGTTCCGGCGCAAGGGAGGGCGTACCTGCGCAGGAACGAATCCTAAAAGTGGCTGAGGGAAATCTACAAGATGTCAATCAGTCACTTTTAGGACAATGATGCATGACTCAAACCCTGCGCGCTTGAAGCCGACGTACGGCTTGATGCAGCATTGGGGAGATAGGGTACCCCAGAGCATTGCTGGAGCTGCGCCATCGTTGGCACGCAACTCCAGCAATGCGCTGCCTTTACGGCACAGATGCGTAAGGCTTCTGTGACGTTTTGGGCCAATGGGTGGTGGTGGCATGGCACACAATTACTGCCGCATCCCTGCTACTTTGCAGGGATGCGCCGGTAATTGAAAATATGACCCTTACTGTCTAGCATTAAGCAGTTCTTTTCTTTACACTACACTCATACATAATTTCTCAGGCCAATGAAATGCTTCTGAACACAACATACAAAACAAAGAAGCATAGTAGCAAGCAAGGCTACTGAGAAGGAGAGCAGTGCACCTGAAATGCATAGAAGATTTTGAAATATAATTTACCTCAATGTAATCGGCAGCATTATTGCTCTTGGTAAAGAACAAAGATTTGCAAATAACAGAGCAGGATAAAACAGAGTAGTAAATGTACTACTACTACTACTCACCAAGCCCGGGGACCTCTACGCCGAGCGCGTCCAGCAAGTCCCGCTCCCGGTCCATGACATCGGTCCAGCGGTGGGTGGCCTGGTTATATGTGCGCCGGACCCCAGAGATCTTGTACATGGCCCGGCACACCTTCTCCCACCGCTTGCGACGCTCCCGGATGCCATAGCCGGTCGCGATCTTGCCGCCTCCCAGGATCGTCTTGGGGAGGCGGCGCTGGACATGGAAGATCAGTGCCGCCACTTCCTCCGCGCTGAAGATCTCCCTCGGGACCACTTGCTCCCCCCTTAAACGCCCGCACGGGAGCCGGGCACGGGGTGCGGGACCCTTCCCCTTCTCAGGGTGCTTCCCGGCTCCCTTTACCATGGTCTGGGCAGAAATAGAGTTAAATGATAAACAAGAAATAGAATAGTGAAGAAGAAAAGAAAAGAGTTTAAAAAAGTAGTTTAAAAGTAACTAAAAGCTGCAGAAAACACAAAAATATAGAGCTAGAAAAATAGAGGGATAGATAATAAGTAAAATTAGATCAAAAAAACTTCAAACAAGCAAAGGATGGCAGAGATTGAGAGAGGATAGAGAAAGCATGCCCAGAACCATAGCAATGAATGAGAAACAAGATGGCCGCGCCCGTTCACGACCGCGTGGGTAAGTTCGCGCGAGATTTTCCTTGCGAGTACGCGCGAAATTGTACTAGCGAGCAGCACACTTTGCGAGATTACACATAGCGGGCGGAAACGGAATTACGTCACGCCAACAAGATGGCCGCGCCCGTGTACGACCGATAGGGTAACTTGGCAAACGTATAGCTAGAAGCGCCTCGCGAACACGCGCAAGATCACGCGAACATACACGTCGCAAAAAAAACAATTTTGTATTCGCACGTATTCGCGGCTTCCGAAATCGATCTCGCACGGATTCGCGCCCCAAAAAACGCGCGAAATTGCAGAAAAAAACGATTTTAGCTAAACTGAAAGCAATGAGCAGGTGCAAAAGTTCAAACTTAACATTAGTAACATTCAAGGTAGTGCTTCCTGATGGGCCCCTCCAAAGTTTGCAACTATTCTATGACCCTGCTATGACCCAAACAGCAGGCTCATAGAATAGCTACAAGTAGACCATAAAGGTCCTGTGAAAAAAAAATTTCACTGCAACAAAAAGCAAATTACAGATAAGGAAGGAAGCAGGTGCCAGCCAGACTGGAACTTTCTAAATAACTGACACATTAATGAAACACAAATTAATTGATGGCAGTTGAAGAAGGGCAGGTGTGCTTGCTTTTTTCAACCACCATAATCTACAGTGATAAATAAACCTAATGGGTGGCAGTGAGGATGTACCAGAGGGTGGCATGGGTGTCCCAGAGGGTGGCAGTGGTGAAACAGGGTGCTGTGAACCTGTGATGATAAACCAGACGTTGAAACAACATAGTCGCGGCCGTTGCGAGCCGAAAAGTAAGTTCGCAATTGCGAACTTGTCCCAAAATCGGCGCGAACGCGCGCCAACACAAAAAACGGGAAAATCCGCAAATCCGCTAGAGTTCGCGGATCTTCGCGGATTGCGAATCCGTAAATCCGCAAGTTCGCGTACGCGAGATCTGCTAGATCCGCCCATGCTTAGTGCACATGCCCCCAGCCGCCTGCCTTGCATGTATTTTCCCTCAGGCGCACTCCTACCACACCCCCGCTCCGCCCCCTCCCCTGCCTGCCGTGTCGCATTTCTTCAGTTCCCTTAGCCGCACTCCAGGCCCCTGCTGCTTTCACACCCTCTCCCCGCTCCGCCCCCTCCCCTGCCCGCCGTGTCGCATTTCTCCTCCCCCCTCCCCTTCTCTGCCTTCCCTCCGTCTTCCCTCCCACAGGCAACAAGAGGCTAGTTCACGACGCGCGTCCACATCACAGCCATCAGCCTCCCTCCCGCGGGCAGCTTGGCCTCAGGTATTCAGCCCAGCGCGACTTCTCCTCCCCCCTAATTACATGCCTGCTGTTTACTTCTTTCACGGCCACTCTCTCGCACATCAAAGGCTGCTCACACACACCATATGCCTGCTCCCCTCCCCCACCCCCCACGCCTCGCAACAGACTTCATTGGAATGCGCTCCATGCATTCTCCCCTCCCTTTCAGCCTCTTTCCCAGCTCCAAGCCGGACCCTCCTTTCTCACCGCCTCTTTCTTTATTTACAGGGAGAACTTGTATTTTTCCCCGAGGCAACCTGTTCTGACACTGCCCGTCCCAGCACACACCAACTTAGAGCTTGACTTGTACTGACGCTGTAACCCCAGCAGACATGCAATCTGCATCAAGCATCCATATGCATCAAACATCCACAAGCAACAGACATCCACAAACATCAGACATCCACAAGCATCACAAGCAGCAGACATCCACAAGCGTCAGGCATCCACAAGCGTCAGGCATCCACAAGCGTCAGACATCCACAAGCATCACAAGCAGCAGACATCCACAAGCAACAGACATCCACAAGCAACAGACATCCACAAGCAACATACATCCACAAGCAACAGACATCCACAAGCAACAGACATCCACAAGCAACAGACATCCACAAGTAACAGACATCCACGAGCAACAGACATCCACAAGCATCAGACATCCACAAGCATCACAAGCAGCAGACATCCACAAGCATCAGACATCCACAAGCATCACAAGCAGCAGACATCCACAAGCATCAGACATCCACAAGCATCACAAGCAGCAGACATCCACAAGCATCAGACATCCACAAGCAACAGACATCCACAAGCATCAGACATCCACAAGCATCACAAGCATCAGACATCCACAAGCATCAGACATCCACAAGCATCACAAGCATCAGACATCCACAAGCATCAGACATCCACAAGCATCAGACATCCACAAGCATCAGACATCCACAAGCATCAGACATCCACAAGCATCAGACATCCACAAGCATTACAAGCATCAGACATCCACAAGCATCAGACATCCACAAGCATCACAAGCAGCAGACATCCACAAGCATCAGACATCCACAAGCAACAGACATCCACAAGGATCACAAGCAGCAGACATCCACAAGCGTCAGACATCCACAAGCGTCAGACATCCACAAGCATCAGACATCCACAAGCATCAGGCATCCACAAGCATCAGGCATCCACAAGCATCAGACATCCACAAGCGTCAGGCATCCACAAGCGTCAGGCATCCACAAGCGTCAGGCATCCACAAGCGTCAGGCATCCACCAGCGTCAGACATCCACAAGCATCACAAGCAGCAGACATCCACAAGCAACAGACATCCACAAGCATCACAAGCAGCAGACATCCACAAGCATCAGACATCCACAAGCATCACAAGCAGCAGACATCCACAAGCATCAGACATCCACAAGCATCACAAGCAACAGACATCCACAAGCATCAGACATCCACAAGCATCACAAGCATCAGACATTCACAAGCATCAGACATCCACAAGCATCACAAGCATCAGACATTCACAAGCATCAGACATCCACAAGCATCAGACATCCACAAGGATCACAAGCAGCAGACATCCACAAGCGTCAGACATCCACAAGCATCAGACATCCACAAGCATCAGGCATCCACAAGCATCAGGCATCCACAAGCATCAGACATCCACAAGCGTCAGGCATCCACAAGCATCAGGCATCCACAAGCGTCAGGCATCCACAAGCGTCAGGCATCCACCAGCGTCAGACATCCACAAGCATCACAAGCAGCAGACATCCACAAGCAACAGACATCCACAAGCATCACAAGCAGCAGACATCCACAAGCATCAGACATCCACAAGCATCACACGCAGCAGACATCCACAAGCAACAGACATCCACAAGCATCACAAGCAACAGACATCCACAAGCATCAGACATCCACAAGCATCACAAGCATCAGACATTCACAAGCATCAGACATCCACAAGCATCAGACATCCACAAGGATCACAAGCAGCAGACATCCACAAGCGTCAGACATCCACAAGCGTCAGACATCCACAAGCATCAGACATCCACAAGCATCAGACATCCACAAGCATCAGACATGCTTAGCATCAGACATGCTTAGCATCAGACATCCACAAGCATCAGACATCCACAAGCATCAGACATCCACAAGCATCAGACATCCACAAGCAACTGACATCCTCAAGCAACAGACATCCTCAAGCAACAGACATCCACAAGCAACAGACATCCACAAGCAACAGACATCCACAAGCAACAGACATCCACAAGCAACAGACATCCACAAGCATCAGACATCCACAAGCATCACAAGCAGCAGACATCCACAAGCATCAGACATCCACAAGCAACAGACATCCACAAGGATCACAAGCAGCAGACATCCACAAGCGTCAGACATCCACAAGCATCAGACATCCACAAGCATCAGACATCCACAAGCATCAGGCATCCACAAGCATCAGACATCCACTAGCGTCAGGCATCCACAAGCGTCAGGCATCCACAAGCGTCAGGCATCCACAAGCGTCAGGCATCCACAAGCGTCAGACATCCACAAGCATCGCAAGCAGCAGACATCCACAAGCAACAGACATCCACAAGCAACAGACATCCACAAGCAACAGACATCCACAAGCAACAGACATCCACAAGCAACAGACATCCACAAGCATCAGACATCCACAAGCATCACAAGCATCAGACATCCACAAGCATCAGACATCCACAAGCATCACAAGCAGCAGACATCCACAAGCATCAGACATCCACAAGCAACAGACATCCACAAGCATCAGACATCCACAAGCATCACAAGCATCAGACATCCACAAGCGTCAGGCATCCACAAGCGTCAGACATCCACAAGCATCACAAGCAGCAGACATCCACAAGCAACAGACATCCACAAGCAACAGACATCCACAAGCAACAGACATCCACAAGCAACAGACATCCACAAGCAACAGACATCCACAAGCAACAGACATCCACAAGCATCAGACATCCACAAGCATCACAAGCATCAGACATCCACAAGCATCAGACATCCACAAGCATCACAAGCAGCAGACATCCACAAGCATCAGACATCCACAAGCAACAGACATCCACAAGCATCAGACATCCACAAGCATCACAAGCATCAGACATCCACAAGCATCAGACATCCACAAGCATCACAAGCATCAGACATCCACAAGCAGCAGACATCCACAAGCGTCAGATATCCACAAGCATCAGACATCCACAAGCATCAGACATCCACAAGCATCAAACATCCACAGGCATCAGACATCCACAAGCAACAGACATCCACAAGCAACAGACATCCACAAGCAACAGACATCCACAAGCATCAGACATCCACAAGCATCAGACATCCACAAGCATCAGACATCCACAAGCATCATACATCCACAAGCAACAGACATCCACAAGCAACAGACATCCACAAGCAACAGACATCCACAAGCATCAGACATCCACAAGCATCAGACATCCACAAGCATCAGACATCCACAAGCATCAGACATCCACAAGCATCAGACATCCACAAGCATCAGACATCCACAAGCATCACAAGCATCAGACATCCACAAGCATCAGACATCCACAAGCATCACAAGCAGCAGACATCCACAAGCATCAGACATCCACAAGCAACAGACATCCACAAGGATCACAAGCAGCAGACATCCACAAGCGTCAGACATCCACAAGCATCAGACATCCACAAGCATCAGGCATCCACAAGCATCAGGCATCCACAAGCATCAGACATCCACAAGCGTCAGGCATCCACAAGCGTCAGGCATCCACAAGCGTCAGGCATCCACAAGCGTCAGGCATCCACCAGCGTCAGACATCCACAAGCATCACAAGCAGCAGACATCCACAAGCAACAGACATCCACAAGCATCACAAGCAGCAGACATCCACAAGCATCAGACATACACAAGCATCACAAGCAGCAGACATCCACAAGCATCAGACATCCACAAGCATCAGACATCCACAAGCAACAGACATCCACAAGCATCAGACATCCACAAGCATCACAAGCATCAGACATCCACAAGCATCAGACATCCACAAGCATCAGACATCCACAAGGATCACAAGCGTCAGACATCCACAAGCGTCAGACATCCACAAGCGTCAGACATCCACAAGCATCAGACATCCACAAGCATCAGACATCCACAAGCATCAGACATGCTTAGCATCAGACATGCTTAGCATCAGACATCCACAAGCATCAGACATCCACAAGCATCAGACATCCACAAGCAACAGACATCCTCAAGCAACAGACATCCACAAGCAACAGACATCCACAAGCAACAGACATCCACAAGCAACACACATCCACAAGCAACAGACATCCACAAGCATCAGACATCCACAAGCATCACAAGCAGCAAACATCCACAAGCATCAGACATCCACAAGCAACAGACATCCACAAGGATCACAAGCAGCAGACATCCACAAGCGTCAGACATCCACAAGCGTCAGACATCCACAAGCATCAGACATCCACAAGCATCAGGCATCCACAAGCATTAGGCATCCACAAGCATCAGACATCCACTAGCGTCAGGCATCCACAAGCGTCAGGCATCCACAAGCGTCAGGCATCCACAAGCGTCAGGCATCCACAAGCGTCAGACATCCACAAGCATCACAAGCAGCAGACATCCACAAGCAACAGACATCCACAAGCAACAGACATCCACAAGCAACAGACATCCACAAGCAACAGACATCCACAAGCAACAGACATCCACAAGCATCAGACATCCACAAGCATCACAAGCATCAGACATCCACAAGCATCAGACATCCACAAGCATCACAAGCAGCAGACATCCACAAGCATCAGACATCCACAAGCAACAGACATCCACAAGCATCAGACATCCACAAGCATCACAAGCATCAGACATCCACAAGCATCAGACATCCACAAGTATCAAAAGCATCAGACATCCACAAGCATCAGACATCCACAAGCATCAGACATCCACAAGCATCAGACATCCACAAGCATCAGACATCCACAAGGATCACAAGCAGCAGACATCCACAAGCGTCAGACATCCACAAGCATCAGACATCCACAAGCATCAGACATCCACAAGCATCAGACATCCACAAGCGTCAGACATCCACAAGCAACAGACATCCACAAGCGTCAGGCATCCACAAGCGTCAGGCATCCACAAGCGTCAGGCATCCACAAGCGTCAGACATCCACAAGCATCACAAGCAGCAGACATCCACAAGCATCACAAGCAGCAGACATCCACAAGCAACAGACATCCACAAGCATCACAAGCAGCAGACATCCACAAGCATCAGACATCCACAAGCATCACAAGCAGCAGACATCCACAAGCATCAGACATCCACAAGCATCAGACATCCACAAGCAACAGACATCCACAAGCATCAGACATCCACAAGCATCACAAGCATCAGACATCCACAAGCATCAGACATCCACAAGCATCAGACATCCACAAGGATCACAAGCAGCAGACATCCACAAGCGTCAGACATCCACAAGCGTCAGACATCCACAAGCATCAGACATCCACAAGCATCAGACATCCACAAGCATCAGACATCCACAAGCATCAGACATGCTTAGCATCAGACATCCACAAGCATCAGACATGCTTAGCATCAGACATCCACAAGCATCAGACATCCACAAGCATCAGACATCCACAAGCATCAGATATACACAAGCATCAGACATCCACAAGCAACAGACATCCACAAGCAACAGACATCCACAAGCAACAGACATCCACAAGCAACAGACATCCACAAGCAACAGACATCCACAAGCATCAGACATCCACAAGCATCACAAGCAGCAGACATCCACAAGCATCAGACATCCACAAGCATCACAAGCAGCAGACATCCACAAGCATCAGACATCCACAAGCAACAGACATCCACAAGCATCAGACATCCACAAGCATCACAAGCAGCAGACATCCACAAGCATCAGACATCCACAAGCATCACAAGCAGCAGACATCCACAAGCATCAGACATCCACAAGCAACAGACATCCACAAGCATCAGACATCCACAAGCATCACAAGCATCAGACATCCACAAGCATCAGACATCCACAAGCATCACAAGCATCAGACATCCACAAGCATCAGACATCCACAAGCATCAGACATCCAGAAGGATCACAAGCAGCAGACATCCACAAGCGTCAGACATCCACAAGCATCAGACATCCACAAGCATCAGACATCCACAAGCATCAGACATCCGGACGCATCAGACATCCACAAGCAACAGACATCCACAAGCGTCAGGCATCCACAAGCGTCCGGCATCCACAAGCGTCAGGCATCCACAAGCGTCAGACATCCACAAGCATCACAAGCAGCAGACATCCACAAGCAACAGACATCCACAAGCATCACAAGCAGCAGACATCCACAAGCATCAGACATCCACAAGCATCACAAGCAGCAGACATCCACAAGCATCAGACATCCACAAGCATCAGACATCCACAAGCAACAGACATCCACAAGCATCAGACATCCACAAGCATCACAAGCATCAGACATCCACAAGCATCAGACATCCACAAGCATCAGACATCCACAAGGATCACAAGCAGCAGACATCCACAAGCGTCAGACATCCACAAGCGTCAGACATCCACAAGCATCAGACATCCACACGCATCAGACATCCACAAGCATCAGACATCCACAAGCATCAGACATGCTTAGCATCAGACATCCACAAGCATCAGACATGCTTAGCATCAGACATCCACAAGCATCAGACATCCACAAGCATCAGACATCCACAAGCATCAGACATCCACAAGCAACAGACATCCACAAGGATCACAAGCAGCAGACATTCACAAGCATCAGACATCCACAAGCAACAGACATCCACAAGGATCACAAGCAGCAGACATCCACAAGCGTCAGACATCCACAAGCGTCAGCCATCCACAAGCATCAGACATCCACAAGCATCAGGCATCCACAAGCATTAGGCATCCACAAGCGTCAGGCATCCACAAGCGTCAGGCATCCACAAGCGTCAGGCATCCACAAGCGTCAGGCATCCACAAGCGTCAGGCATCCACAAGCATCAGACATCCACAAGCATCACAAGCAGCAGACATCCACAAGCAACAGACATCCACAAGCAACAGACATCCACAAGCAACAGACATCCACAAGCAACAGACATCCACAAGCAACAGACATCCACAAGCATCAGACATCCACAAGCATCACAAGCAGCAGACATCCACAAGCATCAGACATCCACAAGCAACAGACATCCACAAGCATCAGACATCCACAAGCATCACAAGCATCAGACATCCACAAGCATCAGACATCCACAAGCATCAGACATCCACAAGCATCAGACATCCACAAGGATCACAAGCAGCAGACATCCACAAGCATCAGACATCCACAAGCATCAGACATCCACAAGCATCAGACATCCACAAGCATCAGACATCCACAAGCATCAGACATCCACAAGCAACAGACATCCACAAGCAACAGACATCCACAAGCATCACAAGCATCAGACATCCACAAGCATCAGACATCCACAAGCATCAGACATCCACAAGGATCACAAGCAGCAGACATCCACAAGGATCACAAGCGTCAGACATCCACAAGCGTCAGACATCCACAAGCGTCAGACATCCACAAGCATCAGACATCCACACGCATCAGACATCCACAAGCATCAGACATCCACAAGCATCAGACATGCTTAGCATCAGACATCCACAAGCATCAGACATGCTTAGCATCAGACATCCACAAGCATCAGACATCCACAAGCATCAGACATCCACAAGCATCAGACATCCACAAGCAACAGACATCCACAAGCAACAGACATCCACAAGCAACAGACATCCACAAGCAACAGACATCCACAAGCAACAGACATCCACAAGCAACAGACATCCACAAGCAACAGACATCCACAAGCATCAGACATCCACAAGCATCACAAGCAGCAGACATCCACAAGCATCAGACATCCACAAGCATCACAAGCAGCAGACATCCACAAGCATCAGACCTCCACAAGCAACAGACATCCACAAGGATCACAAGCAGCAGACATCCACAAGCGTCAGACATCCACAAGCGTCAGACATCCACAAGCGTCAGACATCCACAAGCATCAGACATCCACAAGCATCAGGCATCCACAAGCATTAGGCATCCACAAGCATCAGACATCCACAAGCGTCAGGCATCCACAAGCGTCAGGCATCCACAAGCCTCAGGCATCCACAAGCGTCAGGCATCCACAAGCGTCAGGCATCCACAAGCGTCAGACATCCACAAGCATCATAAGCAGCAGACATCCACAAGCAACAGACATCCACAAGCAACAGACATCCACAAGCAACAGACATCCACAAGCAACAGACATCCACAAGCAACAGACATCCACAAGCATCAGACATCCACAAGCATCACAAGCAGCAGACATCCACAAGCATCAGACATCCACAAGCATCACAAGCAGCAGACATCCACAAGCATCAGACATCCACAAGCAACAGACATCCACAAGCATCAGACATCCACAAGCATCACAAGCATCAGACATCCACAAGCATCAGACATCCACAAGCATCAGACATCCACAAGCATCACAAGCAGCAGACATCCACAAGCATCAGACATCCACAAGCATCACAAGCAGCAGACATCCACAAGCATCACAAGCAGCAGACATCCACAAGCATCAGACATCCACAAGCATCACAAGCAGCAGACATCCACAAGCATCAGACATCCACAAGCAACAGACATCCACAAGCATCAGACATCCACAAGCATCACAAGCAGCAGACATCCACAAGCATCAGACATCCACAAGCATCACAAGCAGCAGACATCCACAAGCATCAGACATCCACAAGCAACAGACATCCACAAGCATCAGACATCCACAAGCATCACAAGCATCAGACATCCACAAGCATCAGACATCCACAAGCATCACAAGCATCAGACATCCACAAGCATCAGACATCCACAAGCAACAGACATCCACAAGCATCAGACATCCACAAGCATCACAAGCATCAGACATCCACAAGCATCAGACATCCACAAGCATCAGACATCCACAAGGATCACAAGCAGCAGACATCCACAAGCGTCAGACATCCACAAGCGTCAGACATCCACAAGCATCAGACATCCACACGCATCAGACATCCACAAGCATCAGACATCCACAAGCATCAGACATGCTTAGCATCAGACATCCACAAACATCAGACATGCTTAGCATCAGACATCCACAAGCATCAGACATCCACAAGCATCAGACATCCACAAGCATCAGACATCCACAAGCAACAGACATCCACAAGGATCACAAGCAGCAGACATTCACAAGCATCAGACATCCACAAGCAACAGACATCCACAAGGATCACAAGCAGCAGACATCCACAAGCGTCAGACATCCACAAGCGTCAGCCATCCACAAGCATCAGACATCCACAAGCATCAGGCATCCACAAGCATTAGGCATCCACAAGCGTCAGGCATCCACAAGCGTCAGGCATCCACAAGCGTCAGGCATCCACAAGCGTCAGGCATCCACAAGCATCAGACATCCACAAGCATCACAAGCAGCAGACATCCACAAGCAACAGACATCCACAAGCAACAGACATCCACAAGCAACAGACATCCACAAGCAACAGACATCCACAAGCAACAGACATCCACAAGCATCAGACATCCACAAGCATCACAAGCAGCAGACATCCACAAGCATCAGACATCCACAAGCAACAGACATCCACAAGCATCAGACATCCACAAGCATCACAAGCATCAGACATCCACAAGCATCAGACATCCACAAGCATCAGACATCCACAAGCATCAGACATCCACAAGGATCACAAGCAGCAGACATCCACAAGCATCAGACATCCACAAGCATCAGACATCCACAAGCATCAGACATCCACAAGCATCAGACATCCACAAGCATCAGACATCCACAAGCAACAGACATCCACAAGCAACAGACATCCACAAGCATCACAAGCATCAGACATCCACAAGCATCAGACATCCACAAGCATCAGACATCCACAAGGATCACAAGCAGCAGACATCCACAAGGATCACAAGCGTCAGACATCCACAAGCGTCAGACATCCACAAGCGTCAGACATCCACAAGCATCAGACATCCACACGCATCAGACATCCACAAGCATCAGACATCCACAAGCATCAGACATGCTTAGCATCAGACATCCACAAGCATCAGACATGCTTAGCATCAGACATCCACAAGCATCAGACATCCACAAGCATCAGACATCCACAAGCATCAGACATCCACAAGCAACAGACATCCACAAGCAACAGACATCCACAAGCAACAGACATCCACAAGCAACAGACATCCACAAGCAACAGACATCCACAAGCAACAGACATCCACAAGCATCAGACATCCACAAGCATCACAAGCAGCAGACATCCACAAGCATCAGACATCCACAAGCATCACAAGCAGCAGACATCCACAAGCATCAGACATCCACAAGCAACAGACATCCACAAGGATCACAAGCAGCAGACATCCACAAGCGTCAGACATCCACAAGCGTCAGACATCCACAAGCGTCAGACATCCACAAGCATCAGACATCCACAAGCATCAGGCATCCACAAGCATTAGGCATCCACAAGCATCAGACATCCACAAGCGTCAGGCATCCACAAGCGTCAGGCATCCACAAGCGTCAG
Organism: Lissotriton helveticus; assembly: GCF_964261635.1. Taxonomy (NCBI): domain Eukaryota; kingdom Metazoa; phylum Chordata; class Amphibia; order Caudata; family Salamandridae; genus Lissotriton; species Lissotriton helveticus. Next base: position 1,360,090,748 of record NC_136059.1, on the reverse strand, counting down.
GCATCCACAAGCGTCAGGCATCCACAAGCGTCAGGCATCCACAAGCGTCAGACATCCACAAGCATCATAAGCAGCAGACATCCACAAGCAACAGACATCCACAAGCAACAGACATCCACAAGCAACAGACATCCACAAGCAACAGACATCCACAAGCAACAGACATCCACAAGCATCAGACATCCACAAGCATCACAAGCAGCAGACATCCACAAGCATCAGACATCCACAAGCATCACAAGCAGCAGACATCCACAAGCATCAGACATCCACAAGCAACAGACATCCACAAGCATCAGACATCCACAAGCATCACAAGCATCAGACATCCACAAGCATCAGACATCCACAAGCATCACAAGCATCAGACATCCACAAGCATCAGACATCCACAAGCATCAGACATCCACAAGGATCACAAGCAGCAGACATCCCCAAGCGTCAGACATCCACAAGCATCAGACATCCACAAGCATCAGACATCCACAAGCATCAGACATCCACAAGCAACAGACATCCACAAGCAACAGACATCCACAAGCAACAGACATCCACAAGCATCAGACATCCACAAGCATCAGACATCCACAAGCATCAGACATCCACAAGCATCAGACATCCACAAGCAACAGACATCCACAAGCAACAGACATCCACAAGCATCAGACATCCACAAGCATCAGACATCCACAAGCATCACACATCCACAAGCATCACAAGCATCAGACATCCACAAGCATCAGACATCCACAAGCATCACAAGCAGCAGACATCCACAAGCATCAGACATCCACAAGCAACAGACATCCACAAGGATCACAAGCAGCAGACATCCACAAGCGTCAGACATCCACAAGCATCAGACATCCACAAGCATCAGACATCCACAAGCATCAGGCATCCACAAGCATCAGGCATCCACAAGCATCAGGCATCCACAAGCATCAGACATCCACAAGCGTCAGGCATCCACAAGCGTCAGGCATCCACAAGCGTCAGGCATCCACAAGCGTCAGGCATCCACAAGCATCAGACATCCACAAGCATCACAAGCAGCAGACATCCACAAGCAACAGACATCCACAAGCATCACAAGCAGCAGACATCCACAAGCATCAGACATCCACAAGCATCACAAGCATCAGACATCCACAAGCATCAGACATCCACAAGCATCAGACATCCACAAGGATCACAAGCAGCAGACATCCACAAGCGTCAGACATCCACAAGCGTCAGACATCCACAAGCGTCAGACATCCACAAGCATCAGACATCCACAAGCATCAGACATCCACAAGCATCACAAGCATCAGACATCCACAAGCATCAGACATCCACAAGCATCAGACATCCACACGGATCACAAGCAGCAGACATCCACAAGCATCAGACATCCACAAGCGTCAGAGATCCACAAGCATCAGACATCCACAAGCATCAGACATCCACAAGCATCAGACATCCACAAGCATCAGACATGCTTAGCATCAGACATCCACAAGCATCAGACATGCTTAGCATCAGACATCCACAAGCATCAGACATCCACAAGCATCAGACATCCCTCAGCCTCACACACCCTTACCCTTAACAGCACCCTCACACTACCTCTCCCTCACAACACCTCACGCTCACACAACTAGGCTCCCCACACAACACTCACAACAAACTCACTCACTACACCTCGCACCCTCACCCTCACAAACGCTCACACACACTTACAACTCTCACCCTCACACACTCTCACCATCAACACCCCTCACCCTCATACACCCTTACACTCATTACATCACCCACACACACATATTTGGAGAAACACACACCCTCACACAATCTTACTTTCAACATCACGCACTCATTCCCTCATACTCCCTCACTCACCCTCACACAACTTCCCACACCCTAACACTCACACACCATCACACCACTCTAATAACTCTCACACTAACTACACCGCACACCTCACCCTCACACAATTTTACCCTCATCCCCTCACCCTCAAGAACACTCAGTCACCCTCACAACCCCTAACTCTCCTACTCACCCACTCACACACCCTCACACTCCCTAATTAACCTTCACAGAACCTCACACTCACACCGTAACACAGCCACACACACACACTCCCTCACTCACCAGCAAACACACTCACCGACGCTCACACACCCTCACACACCATCACACACCCTCAGCTTCACACACCATCACTCACCCTCACACACACACACACACACACACAAATACAGCATCCAAAGGAAGAATAGAAATAAACCATCCTAATACACACTCTAACTCCACCATAGAAATCCAGAGTCCTAATCCACCCTAATAAACTAACAGCCGAATTCACCCTCCAAATACACCCTCAAGATACGCAACTGAAATACATCCTACAAAACAAAATCCAAAGGATAAATACGCCATCCTAATCCAACAGCCAAATCAACAATCTAATTAAACTATACAAAACACAATATAACTAAAGACTCAAAAAAAGCATCATATTCCACCCTATTAAAATAAAAAGCTTGTGCATTTAACAATTTGATAAATGTTATGCCATTTTCAGAAACATAAACAACTTTTAGGACGAATATAAAAACAAAGGAGGTCAACGGAGTCGTGCATCAGATACATTACACACAAAATCTACTTCCCAAAAGTGAGCTACAGCATGCAAGGATGTTATCAGGCTTCAGGTCAAAAAACAAAAATGATTCGGACAATATAACACCAACAAAACAACGAAAAAAAATGTGGCAGGAAGCGAGGACGAGGATGTACAAACACACATGTGAAACAGCCTACTTTTTATTGGGGGAATAAATAAGCATTATTCACCCGGGGAATGGGACGGATTAAACACAATGGTCAAGAGTTACACAAAAAGCCGTACGCATATAACAATAGCATTTATTCACACGAAATTACATCAAATATAAAAAAAAAAACGAACTCTACAGTAATGTTGACATAAGTCACAATTCTGAAAGCAGCATGGAGAAAGCATATATAAGAAGAAACTATTGCTTTAAAAATACATCGTAACACAAAGCGGAGACATTGCATTGATTATTAACGAAGAGGAAGTATCACAAAAAACAGCACGAAAATTACATTCACATCAAAATAAAAAGATATACAAACATACATTTAATAATAACTAAAATAACAGAACGTAGGGTTGAAACAATATAAAATATTCACGCACGTATACAACATACTACACAATTACACAAAAAATAACACTGTTCTAATTATTAACACAACTACTAACTAAAACCAAACATTTTACAAATTAGATCTGAACAATAGGATACAATGCATTACATACATAAAGAGCCGACATTTCAAAATAAACATCCTTCGTTGCAAAACAAATACACTACTATGCAAATAAAACAAAAGGAAACAACAAATCTAAAAATTTCATTACACTACACACACACAAAACTAACCAAAAAAAACAACTTACCTGTCGAACGATGCACGGAATGGACAACGAAGCCAACACTCCTTACACGGGACCCGCTTTCAACAATATGGGGATTTCCAATTAGACGCGAGTAAATTGTTACGCAACGTGAGAGGATTTTGAAATCTCATTGGCTGACAGGGACGTCAATCAAAATAGTACGGAATTCAAGAAAAAAACTACAACGCAATAACTTAAATACGTAATAAAAAATATGGAACAGTCACACTTCTGCTATTTAACATTTCCCAAACATATAATACAACAAAGATACACAAACAACTACTCACACAATGAAAACACCACATACACACACACACACACACAAGCACACACACCAGAAACACAACTACACAACACACAAACACCCTCACACACCCTCAGCCTCACACAACCTCACACACCCTCACCTTCACACCCCTTCACTCACCCTTACACCCTCGCCCTCACCCACCCTCAACACCCTCACCCTCACAACACTCTCACCCTCACTCACCCTCACCCTCACTCACCCTCACAGCCTCACCCTTACACTCCCTCACCCACACAACACTCTCACCCTCACACACCCTCACTCACCCTCACACCCTCACCCCCCTCATGCTCACCCCCTCACCTTCACACAGCCTCACACCCTCACACCCCCTCACCCTCCCCCTCACCCTCACACAACTTCCCCCCTCACTCTCACCCCCCCACCCTGACTCACACTCACCCCCACCCTCACTCATCCTCACCCCCACCCTCACTCACCCTCACCCTCACTGACCCTCACACCCTCACTCACCCTTCACCCTCACACCATCACCCTCACACACCCTCACTAACCCTCACACCCTCACCCTCACTCACCCTCACAACACTCTCACCCTCACAACACTCTCACCCTCACACACCTCTCACCCTCACACACCTCTCACCCTCACACACCCTCACCCTTACATACCCTCACCCTTACACACCCTCACCCTCACACACCCTCACCCTCACACACCCTCACCCTCACACCACCTCACCACACGCTCGCACACCCTCACACACCCTCACTCACCCTCCCACACTCTCACACACTCTCACCATCAACACCCCTCACCCTCAGACACCCTTACACTCATTACATCACCCACACACACATATTTGGAGAAACACACACCGTCACACAATCTTACTCTCAACATCACGCACTCATTCCCTCATACTCCCTCACTCACCCTCACACACCCTCACACACCCTAACACTCACACACCGTCACACCACTCTATTAACTCTCACACTAACTACACCGCACACCTCACCCTCACACAATTTTAACCTCATCCCTTCAACCTCAAGAACACTCAGTCACCCTCACAACACCTAACTCTCCTACTCACCCACTCACACACCCTCACACTCCCTAAGTAACCTTCACAGACTCCCTCACTCACCAGCAAACACACTCACTGACGCTCACACACCCTCACACACCCTCACACACCGTCACACACCCTCAGCTTCACACACCCTCACTCACCCTCACACACACACACACACAAATACAGCATCCAAAGGAAGAATAGAAATAAACCATCCTAATCCACACTCTAACTCCAACATAGAAATTCAGAGTCCTAATCCACCCTAATAAACTAACAGCCGAATTCACCCTCCAAATACACCCTCAAGATATGCAACAGAAATACATCCTAGAAAACAAAATCCAAAGGAAAAATACGCCATCCTAATCCACCAGCCAAATAAACAATCAAATTAAACTAAACAAAACACAATATAAGTAAAGACTCAACAAATAGCCTCCTATTCCACCCTATTAAAAAAAATGATTGTGCATTTAACAAATTGATAAATTTTATGCCATTTTCTGAGACATAAACAACTTTTAGGACGAAATTAAAAACAAAGGGGGTCAACGGAGTCGTGCATCAGATACGTTACACACAAAATCTACTTCCCAAATGTGAGCTACAGCATGCAAAGATGTTTATCAGGCTTCAGGTCACAAAACAAAAATGATTCGGACAATATAACACCAACAAAACAACGAAAACATATCTGGCAGGAAGCGAGGACGAGGATGTACAAACACAAATGTGAAACAGCCTACTTTTTATTGGGGGAATAAATAAGCATTATTCACCCGGGGAATGGGACGGATTAAACACAATTGTCAAGAGTTACACAAAAAGCCGTACGCATATAACACGAGCATTTATTCACACGAAATTACATCAAATATACAACAAACAAAAAATTCGCTACTCTACAGTAATGTGGACATAAGTCAGAATTCTGATAGCAACATGGAGAAAGCATATATAAGAAGACAATATTGATTTAAAAATACATCGTAACACAAAGCGGAGACATTGCATTGATTATTAACGAAGAGAAAGTATCACAAACCACAGCACGAAATTTACATACACATCAAAATAAAAAGCTATACAAACATACATTTAATAATAACTGAAATAACAGAACGTAGAGTTGAAACAATATAAAATATTCACGCAGATATACAACATACTACACAATTACACAAAAAAAACACTGCTCTAATTATTAACACAACTACTAACCAAAAGCAAACATTTTAAAAATTAAATCTGAACAATAGGATACAATGCATTACATACATAAAGAGCCGACATTTCAAAATAAACATCCTTCGTTGCAAAACAAATACACTACTATGCAAATAAAACAAAAGGAAACAACAAATCTAAAAATTTCATTACACTACACACACACAAAACTAACCAAAAAAAACAACTTACCTGTCGAACGATGCACGGAACGGACAACGAAGCCAACACTCCTTACACGGGACCCGCTTTCAACAATATGGGGATTTCCAATTAGACGCGAGTAAATTGTTACGCAACGTGAGAGGATTTTGAAATCTCATTGGCTGACAGGGACGTCAATCAAAATAGTACGGAATTCAAGAAAAAAACTACAACGCAATAACTTAAATACGTAATAAAAAATATGGAACAGTCACACTTCTGCTATTTAACATTTCCCAAACATATAATACAACAAAGATACACAAACAACTACTCACACAATGAAAACACCACATACACACACACACACACACAAGCACACACACCAGAAACACAACTACACAACACACAAACACCCTCACACACCCTCAGCCTCACACAACCTCACACACCCTCACCTTCACACCCCTTCACTCACCCTTACACCCTCGCCCTCACCCACCCTCAACACCCTCACCCTCACAACACTCTCACCCTCACTCACCCTCACCCTCACTCACCCTCACAGCCTCACCCTTACACTCCCTCACCCACACAACACTCTCACCCTCACACACCCTCACTCACCCTCACACCCTCACCCCCCTCATGCTCACCCCCTCACCTTCACACAGCCTCACACCCTCACACCCCCTCACCCTCCCCCTCACCCTCACACAACTTCCCCCCTCACTCTCACCCCCCCCCCACCCTGACTCACACTCACCCCCACCCTCACTCATCCTCACCCCCACCCTCACTCACCCTCACCCTCACTGACCCTCACACCCTCACTCACCCTTCACCCTCACACCATCACCCTCACACACCCTCACTAACCCTCACACCCTCACCCTCACTCACCCTCACAACACTCTCACCCTCACAACACTCTCACCCTCACACACCTCTCACCCTCACACACCTCTCACCCTCACACACCCTCACCCTTACATACCCTCACCCTTACACACCCTCACCCTCACACACCCTCACCCTCACACACCCTCACCCTCACACCACCTCACCACACGCTCGCACACCCTCACACACCCTCACTCACCCTCCCACACTCTCACACACTCTCACCATCAACACCCCTCACCCTCAGACACCCTTACACTCATTACATCACCCACACACACATATTTGGAGAAACACACACCGTCACACAATCTTACTCTCAACATCACGCACTCATTCCCTCATACTCCCTCACTCACCCTCACACACCCTCACACACCCTAACACTCACACACCGTCACACCACTCTATTAACTCTCACACTAACTACACCGCACACCTCACCCTCACACAATTTTAACCTCATCCCTTCAACCTCAAGAACACTCAGTCACCCTCACAACACCTAACTCTCCTACTCACCCACTCACACACCCTCACACTCCCTAAGTAACCTTCACAGACTCCCTCACTCACCAGCAAACACACTCACTGATGCTCACACACCCTCACACACCCTCACACACCGTCACACACCCTCAGCTTCACACACCCTCACTCACCCTCACACACACACACACACACAAATACAGCATCCAAAGGAAGAATAGAAATAAACCATCCTAATCCACACTCTAACTCCAACATAGAAATCCAGAGTCCTAATCCACCCTAATAAACTAACAGCCGAATTCACCCTCCAAATACACCCTCAAGATATGCAACAGAAATACATCCTAGAAAACAAAATCCAAAGGAAAAATACGCCATCCTAATCCACCAGCCAAATAAACAATCAAATTAAACTAAACAAAACACAATATAAGTAAAGACTCAACAAATAGCCTCCTATTCCACCCTATTAAAAAAAATGATTGTGCATTTAACAAATTGATAAATTTTATGCCATTTTCTGAGACATAAACAACTTTTAGGACGAAATTAAAAACAAAGGGGGTCAACGGAGTCGTGCATCAGATACGTTACACACAAAATCTACTTCCCAAATGTGAGCTACAGCATGCAAAGATGTTTATCAGGCTTCAGGTCACAAAACAAAAATGATTCGGACAATATAACACCAACAAAACAACGAAAAAATATCTGGCAGGAAGCGAGGACGAGGATGTACAAACACAAATGTGAAACAGCCTACTTTTTATTGGGGGAATAAATAAGCATTATTCACCCGGGGAATGGGACGGATTAAACACAATTGTCAAGAGTTACACAAAAAGCCGTACGCATATAACACGAGCATTTATTCACACGAAATTACATCAAATATACAACAAACAAAAAATTCGCTACTCTACAGTAATGTGGACATAAGTCAGAATTCTGATAGCAACATGGAGAAAGCATATATAAGAAGACAATATTGATTTAAAAATACATCGTAACACAAAGCGGAGACATTGCATTGATTATTAACGAAGAGAAAGTATCACAAACCACAGCACGAAATTTACATACACATCAAAATAAAAAGCTATACAAACATACATTTAATAATAACTGAAATAACAGAACGTAGAGTTGAAACAATATAAAATATTCACGCAGATATACAACATACTACACAATTACACAAAAAAAACACTGCTCTAATTATTAACACAACTACTAACCAAAAGCAAACATTTTAAAAATTAAATCTGAACAATAGGATACAATGCATTACATACATAAAGAGCCGACAATTCAAAATAAACATCCTTCATTGCAAAACAAAGACACTACTATGCAAATAAAACAAATAGGAAACAACAAATCGAATAATTCATAACACTATACACACACAAAACAAAAAACCAAAAACAACTTACCTGTCGAACGATGCACGGAACAGACAACGAAGCCAACACTCCTTACACGGGACCCGCTTTCAACAATATGGGGATTTCCAAATAGACGCGAGTAAATTGTTACGCAACATGAGAGTATTTTGAAATCTCATTGGCTGACACGGACGTCAATCAAAATAGTACGGGATTCCAAAAAAAAACTAGAACGCAAAAACTTAAATACGTAAATATAATTATGGGACAGTCACACTTCTGCTATTTAACATTTCCAAAACATATAATAAAACAAAGATACACCAACAACTACACACACACACAAGCACACACACCACAATCACACAAATACACAACACACAAACACCCTCACACACCCTCACCCTCACACACCCTCACTCACACCCACCCTCACCCCCCCACCCTTACAACACACTCACCCTCACTAACCCTCACACACACACCCTCACACTCACACACCCTCACCCACCCCCACCCTCCCTCACACACCTTCACACCCTCAACCTCACACATCCTCACTCACCCTCACACCCTCACACACCCTCACTCACCCTCATGACCTCAACCACACACCCTCACATGCCCCCACCCTCACACACCCCCACCCTCACACACACCCGCCCTCACACACTCTCACACATCCTCACACACCCACACACATTCTCAATAACCCTCACACCCTCACCCTCGCCCACCCTCACTCACCCTCACCCCCTCACCCTCACACCCTCATCCCCTCACCCTCACACACCATCACCCCCTCACTTACCCTCACCCCTCACAACACTCACACCCTCACCCTCACATGCCCTCAACCGCACACACCCTCACACACCCTCCCCCTCACACCCCTTCACTCACCCTTACACCCTCGCCCTCACCCACCCTCAACACCCTCACCCTCACAACACCCTCACCCTCACTCACCCTCACCCTCGCTCACCCTCAACGCCTCACCGTCACTCACCCTCACCCTCACTCACCCTCAACCCCTCACCCTCACTCACCCTCAACTCCTCACCCTCACTCACCCTCACCCTCACTCACCCTCAACACCTCATCCTCAACCCCTCACCCTCACTCACACTCACCCTCACTCACCCTCACTCACCCTCACTCACCCTCACTCACCCTCACCCTCACTCACCATCAACCGCTCACCCTCACTCACCTTCACCCTCACTCACCCTTACCCTCACTCACCCTCAACACCTCACCCTCACCCTCACTCACCCTCACCCTCACTCACCCTCAACTCCTCACCCTCAACCCCTCACTCACCCTCACTCTCACTCACCCTCAACACCTCACCCTCACCCTCACTCACCCTCACCCTCACTCACCCTCACCCTCACCCTCAACTCCTCACCCTCACCCTCACTCACCCTCACCCTCACTCACCCTCAACGCCTCACCGTCACTCACCCTCACCCTCACTCACCCTCAACACCTCACCCTCACTCACCCTCAACCCCACAGCCTCACTCACCCTCACCCTCACTCACCCTCAACTCCTCATCCTCAACCCCTCACCCTCACTCACCCTCACCCTCACTCACCCTCAATAATCCCTCACCCTCACCCTCACTCACCCTCAACACCTCACCCTCACTCACCTTCACCCTCACTCACCCTCACCCTCACTCACCCTCAACACCTCACCCTCACTCACCCTCAACACCTCACCCTCACCCTCATCACCCTCACCCTCACTCACCCTCAACTCCTCACCCTCACTCACCCTCACCCTCATCCTCACCCTCACTCACCCTCACCCTCACTCACCCTCACCCTCACTCACCCTCACTCACCCTCAACACCTCACCCTCACTCACCCTCACTCACCCTCACCCTCACTCACCCTCACTCACCCTCAACACCTCACCCTCACCCTCACTCACCCTCAACACCTCACCCTCAACACCTCACCCTCAACCCCTCACTCTCACTCACTCTCACTCACCCTCACTCACCCTCAACTCCTCACCCTCAACTCCTCACTCACCATCAAACTCACTCACCCTCACTCACCCTCAAACCCTCACTCACCCTCACCCTCACTCACCCTCACCCTCAATAACCCTCAATCCCTCACCCTCACTCACCCTCACCCTCACCATCACTCACCCTCAATGCCTCACCCTCACCCTCACTCACCCTCACTCACCCTCAACACCTCACCCTCACTCACCCTCAACCCCTCACCCTCACCCTCACTCACCCTCAACGCCTCACACTCAACACCTCACCCTCACCCTCACTCACCCTCACACTCACCCTCAACTCCTCACCCTCACTCACCCTCAACACCTTACCCTCACTCACCCTCAACACCTCACCCTCAACACCTTACCCTCACTCACCTTCACCCTCACTCACCCTCACCCTCACTCACCCTCAACACCTCACCCTCACTCACCCTCAACACCTCACCCTCACCCTCATCACCCTCACCCTCACTCACCCTCAACTCCTCACCCTCACTCACCCTCACCCTCACCCTCATCCTCACCCTCACTCACCCTCACCCTCACTCACCCTCACCCTCACTCACCCTCACCCTCACTCACCCTCAACACTTCACCCTCACTCACCCTCACCCTCACTCACCCTCACTCACCCTCAACACCTCACCCTCACTCACCCTCAACACCTCACCCTCAACCCCTCACTCTCACTCACTCTCACTCACTCTCACTCACCCTCATTTACCCTCAACTCCTCACCCTCAACTCCTCACTCACCATCAAACTCACTCACCCTCACTCACCCTCAAACCCTCACTCACCCTCACCCTCACTCAACCTCACCCTCAATAACCCTCAATCCCTCACCCTCACCCTCACTCACCCTCACCCTCACCATCACTCACCCTCAACGCCTCACCCTCACCCTCACTCACCCTCACCCTCACCCTCACTCACCCTCAACACCTCACCCTCACTCACCCTCAACCCCTCACCCTCACCCTCACTCACCCTCACCCTCACTCACCCTCAACGCCTCACACTCAACACCTCACCCTCACCCTCACTCACCCTCACACTCACCCTCAACTCCTCACCCTCACTCACCCTCAACACCTTACCCTCACTCACCCTCAACACCTCACCCTCAACACCTCACCCTCACCCTCACTCACCCTCACAACACATATTGTGTTACAATAGGTGTCACATTTGCGGAAGATAAAACTATTGGCATTGTAAAAAACAAATCTATTAATTACGCTATTTTCAAAACAAGCACATACATAAAAAATGTGTCCTTTACAATACCAATAGCTCAAACTTTCCTAATGCGAGACCTATTGCATTGCTGTGCTTCTCTCCCCTGCTGCACTCTCCTGCTCTCTAGAGATGTGGCATAACGACCAGAGCTGCCATATAAGTCACGTAAATACAAAACAGGTTGCATTCCAAATGCTATAGGTGTCACATTCGCGAAAGTTATAACTATTGGCTTTGTAAATGACAAAGCCATCAATTTAGCAATTTTAACAACCAACAAATAAATAATATATGTCATTTACTAGACCAATAACTACAACTTTTCTAATGCGAGACCTATTGCATTCCAACCCCACTCATCCACGCAACCCCACTCACACACGCAACGCCACTCACACACGCAACGCCACTCACACACGCAACGCCACTCACACACGCAACGCCACTCACACACGCAATGCCACTCACACACGCAACGCCACTCACACACGCAACGCCACTCACACACGCAACGCCACTCACACACGCAACGCCACTCACACACGCATCAGACATCCACAAGCATCACAAGCATCAGACATCCACAAGCATCAGACATCCACAAGCATCAGACATCCACAAGGATCACAAGCAGCAGACATCCCCAAGCGTCAGACATCCACAAGCATCAGACATCGACAAGCATCAGACATCCACAAGCATCAGACATCCACAAGCAAGACATCCACAAGCAACAGACATCCACAAGCAACAGACATCCACAAGCAACAGACATCCACAAGCATCAGACATCCACAAGCATCAGACATCCACAAGCATCAGACATCCACAAGCATCAGACATCCACAAGCAACAGACATCCACAAGCAACAGACATCCACAAGCAACAGACATCCACAAGCATCAGACATCCACAAGCATCAGATATCCACAAGCATCAGACATCCACAAGCATCAGACATCCACAAGCATCACACATCCACAAGCATCACAATCATCAGACATCCACAAGCATCAGACATCCACAAGCATCACAAGCAGCAGACATCCACAAGCATCAGACATCCACAAGCAACAGACATCCACAAGGATCACAAGCAGCAGACACCCACAAGCGTCAGACATCCACAAGCGTCAGACATCCACAAGCATCAGACATCCACAAGCATCAGGCATCCACAAGCATCAGGCATCCACAAGCATCAGACATCCACAAGCGTCAGGCATCCACAAGCGTCAGGCATCCACAAGCGTCAGGCATCCACAAGCGTCAGGCATCCACAAGCGTCAGGCGTCCACAAGCGTCAGACATCCACAAGCATCACAAGCAGCAGACATCCACAAGCAACAGACATCCACAAGCATCACAAGCATCAGACATCCACAAGCATCAGACATCCACAAGCATCACAAGCAGCAGACATCTACAAGCATCAGACATCCACAAGCATCAGACATCCACAAGCAACAGACATCCACAACCATCAGACATCCACAAGCATCACAAGCATCAGACATCCACAAGCATCAGACATCCACAAGCATCAGACATCCACAAGGATCACAAGCAGCAGACATCCACAAGCGTCAGACATCCACAAGCGTCAGAGATCCACAAGCATCAGACATCCACAAGCATCAGACATCCACAAGCATCAGACATCCACAAGCATCAGACATGCTTAGCATCAGACATCCACAAGCATCAGACATGCTTAGCATCAGACATCCACAAGCATCAGACATCCACAAGCATCAGACATCCCTCAGCCTCACACACCCTTACCCTTAACAGCACCCTCACACTACCTCTCCCTCACAACACCTCACGCTCACACAACTAGGCTCCCCACACAACACTCACAACAAACTCACTCACTACACCTCACACCCTCACCCTCACAAACGCTCACACACACTTACAACTCTCACCCTCACACACTCTCACCATCAACACCCCTCACCCTCATACACCCTTACACTCATTACATCACCCACACACACATATTTGGAGAAACACACACCCTCACACAATCTTACTTTCAACATCACGCACTCATTCCCTCATACTCCCTCACTCACCCTCACACAACTTCCCACACCCTAACACTCACACACCATCACACCACTCTAATAACTCTCACACTAACTACACCGCACACCTCACCCTCACACAATTTTACCCTCATCCCCTCACCCTCAAGAACACTCAGTCACCCTCACAACCCCTAACTCTCCTACTCACCCACTCACACACCCTCACACTCCCTAATTAACCTTCACAGAACCTCACACTCACACCGTAACGCAGCCACACACACACACTCCCTCACTCACCAGCAAACACACTCACCGACGCTCACACACCCTCACACACCATCACACACCCTCAGCTTCACACACCATCACTCACCCTCACACACACACACACACACACACAAATACAGCATCCAAAGGAAGAATAGAAATAAACCATCCTAATACACACTCTAACTCCACCATAGAAATCCAGAGTCCTAATCCACCCTAATAAACTAACAGCCGAATTCACCCTCCAAATACACCCTCAAGATACGCAACTGAAATACATCCTACAAAACAAAATCCAAAGGATAAATACGCCATCCTAATCCAACAGCCAAATCAACAATCAAATTAAACTATACAAAACACAATATAACTAAAGACTCAAAAAAAGCATCATATTCCACCCTATTAAAATAAAAAGCTTGTGCATTTAACAATTTGATAAATGTTATGCCATTTTCAGAAACATAAACAACTTTTAGGACGAATATAAAAACAAAGGAGGTCAACGGAGTCGTGCATCAGATACATTACACACAAAATCTACTTCCCAAAAGTGAGCTACAGCATGCAAGGATGTTATCAGGCTTCAGGTCAAAAAACAAAAATGATTCGGACAATATAACACCAACAAAACAACGAAAAAAAATGTGGCAGGAAGCGAGGACGAGGATGTACAAACACACATGTGAAACAGCCTACTTTTTATTGGGGGAATAAATAAGCATTATTCACCCGGGGAATGGGACGGATTAAACACAATGGTCAAGAGTTACACAAAAAGCCGTACGCATATAACAATAGCATTTATTCACACGAAATTACATCAAATATAAAAAAAAAAACGAACTCTACAGTAATGTTGACATAAGTCACAATTCTGAAAGCAGCACGGAGAAAGCATATATAAGAAGAAACTATTGCTTTAAAAATACATCGTAACACAAAGCGGAGACATTGCATTGATTATTAACGAAGAGGAAGTATCACAAAAAACAGCACGAAAATTACATTCACATCAAAATAAAAAGATATACAAACATACATTTAATAATAACTAAAATAACAGAACTTAGGGTTGAAACAATATAAAATATTCACGCACGTATACAACATACTACACAATTACACAAAAAATAACACTGTTCTAATTATTAACACAACTACTAACTAAAACCAAACATTTTACAAATTAGATCTGAACAATAGGATACAATGCATTACATACATAAAGAGCCGACATTTCAAAATAAACATCCTTCGTTGCAAAACAAATACACTACTATGCAAATAAAACAAAAGGAAACAACAAATCTAAAAATTTCATTACACTACACACACACAAAACTAACCAAAAAAAACAACTTACCTGTCGAACGATGCACGGAACGGACAACGAAGCCAACACTCCTTACACGGGACCCGCTTTCAACAATATGGGGATTTCCAATTAGACGCGAGTAAATTGTTACGCAACGTGAGAGGATTTTGAAATCTCATTGGCTGACAGGGACGTCAATCAAAATAGTACGGAATTCAAGAAAAAAACTACAACGCAATAACTTAAATACGTAATAAAAAATATGGAACAGTCACACTTCTGCTATTTAACATTTCCCAAACATATAATACAACAAAGATACACAAACAACTACTCACACAATGAAAACACCACATACACACACACACACACACACACCAGAAACACAACTACACAACACACAAACACCCTCACACACCCTCAGCCTCACACAACCTCACACACCCTCACCTTCACACCCCTTCACTCACCCTTACACCCTCGCCCTCACCCACCCTCAACACCCTCACCCTCACAACACTCTCACCCTCACTCACCCTCACCCTCACTCACCCTCACAGCCTCACCCTTACACTCCCTCACCCACACAACACTCTCACCCTCACACACCCTCACTCACCCTCACACCCTCACCCCCCTCATGCTCACCCCCTCACCTTCACACAGCCTCACACCCTCACACCCCCTCACCCTCCCCCCTCACCCTCACACAACTTCCCCCCTCACTCTCACACCCCCCCACCCTGACTCACACTCACCCCCACCCTCACTCATCCTCACCCCCACCCTCACTCACCCTCACCCTCACTGACCCTCACACCCTCACTCACCCTTCACCCTCACACCATCACCCTCACACACCCTCACTAACCCTCACACCCTCACCCTCACTCACCCTCACAACACTCTCACCCTCACAACACTCTCACCCTCACACACCTCTCACCCTAAAACACCTCTCACCCTCACACACCCTCACCCTTACATACCCTCACCCTTACACACCCTCACCCTCACACACCGTCACCCTCACACACCCTCACCCTCACACCACCTCACCACACGCTCGCACACCCTCACACACCCTCACTCACCCTCCCACACTCTCACACACTCTCACCATCAACACCCCTCACCCTCAGACACCCTTACACTCATTACATCACCCACACACACATATTTGGAGAAACACACACCGTCACACAATCTTACTCTCAACATCACGCACTCATTCCCTCATACTCCCTCACTCACCCTCAAACACCCTCACACACCCTAACACTCACACACCGTCACACCACTCTATTAACTCTCACACTAACTACACCGCACACCTCACCCTCACACAATTTTAACCTCATCCCTTCAACCTCAAGAACACTCAGTCACCCTCACAACACCTAACTCTCCTACTCACCCACTCACACACCCTCACACTCCCTAAGTAACCTTCACAGAACTTCTCCCTCACACCGTAACACACCCACACACACACACTCCCTCACTCACCAGCAAACACACTCACTGACGCTCACACACCCTCACACACCGTCACACACCCTCAGCTTCACACACCCTCACTCACCCTCACACACACACACACACACAAATACAGCATCCAAAGGAAGAATAGAAATAAACCATCCTAATCCACACTCTAACTCCAACATAGAAATCCAGAGTCCTAATCCACCCTAATAAACTAACAGCCGAATTCACCCTCCAAATACACCCTCAAGATATGCAACAGAAATACATCCTAATCCACCAGCCAAATAAACAATCAAATTAAACTAAACAAAACACAATATAAGTAAAGACTCAACAAATAGCCTCCTATTCCACCCTATTAAAAAAAATGATTGTGCATTTAACAAATTGATAAATTTTATGCCATTTTCTGAGACATAAACAACTTTTAGGACGAAATTAAAAACAAAGGGGGTCAACGGAGTCGTGCATCAGATACGTTACACACAAAATCTACTTCCCAAATGTGAGCTACAGCATGCAAAGATGTTTATCAGGCTTCAGGTCACAAAACAAAAATGATTCGGACAATATAACACCAACAAAACAACGAAAAAATATCTGGCAGGAAGCGAGGACGAGGATGTACAAACACAAATGTGAAACAGCCTACTTTTTATTGGGGGAATAAATAAGCATTATTCACCCGGGGAATGGGACGGATTAAACACAATTGTCAAGAGTTACACAAAAAGCCGTACGCATATAACACGAGCATTTATTCACACGAAATTACATCAAATATACAACAAACAAAAAATTCGCTACTCTACAGTAATGTGGACATAAGTCAGAATTCTGATAGCAACATGGAGAAAGCATATATAAGAAGACAATATTGATTTAAAAATACATCGTAACACAAAGCGGAGACATTGCATTGATTATTAACGAAGAGGAAGTATCACAAACCACAGCACGAAATTTACATACACATCAAAATAAAAAGCTATACAAACATACATTTAATAATAACTGAAATAACAGAACGTAGAGTTGAAACAATATAAAATATTCACGCAGATATACAACATACTACACAATTACACAAAAAAAACACTGCTCTAATTATTAACACAACTACTAACCAAAAGCAAACATTTTAAAAATTAAATCTGAACAATAGGATACAATGCATTACATACATAAAGAGCCGACAATTCAAAATAAACATCCTTCATTGCAAAACAAAGACACTACTATGCAAATAAAACAAATAGGAAACAACAAATCGAATAATTCATAACACTATACACACACAAAACAAAAAACAAAAAACAACTTACCTGTCGAACGATGCACGGAACAGACAACGAAGCCAACACTCCTTACACGGGACCCGCTTTCAACAATATGGGGATTTCCAAATAGACGCGAGTAAATTGTTACGCAACATGAGAGTATTTTGAAATCTCATTGGCTGACACGGACGTCAATCAAAATAGTACGGGATTCCAAAAAAAAACTAGAACGCAAAAACTTAAATACGTAAATATAATTATGGGACAGTCACACTTCTGCTATTTAACATTTCCAAAACATATAATAAAACAAAGATACACCAACAACTACACACACACACAAGCACACACACCACAATCACACAAATACACAACACACAAACACCCTCACACACCCTCACCCTCACACACCCTCACTCACACCCACCCTCACCCCCCCACCCTTACAACACACTCACCCTCACTAACCCTCACACACACACCCTCACACTCACACACCCTCACCCACCCCCACCCTCCCTCACACACCTTCACACCCTCAACCTCACACATCCTCACTCACCCTCACACCCTCACACACCCTCACTCACCCTCATGACCTCAACCACACACCCTCACATGCCCCCACCCTCACACACCCCCACCCTCACACACACCCGCCCTCACACACTCTCACACATCCTCACACACCCACACACATTCTCAATAACCCTCACACCCTCACCCTCGCCCACCCTCACTCACCCTCACCCCCTCACCCTCACACCCTCATCCCCTCACCCTCACACACCATCACCCCCTCACTTACCCTCACCCCTCACAACACTCACACCCTCACCCTCACATGCCCTCAACCGCACACACCCTCACACACCCTCACCCTCACACCCCTTCACTCACCCTTACACCCTCGCCCTCACCCACCCTCAACACCCTCACCCTCACAACACCCTCACCCTCACTCACCCTCACCCTCGCTCACCCTCAACGCCTCACCGTCACTCACCCTCACCCTCACTCACCCTCAACCCCTCACCCTCACTCACCCTCAACTCCTCACCCTCACTCACCCTCACCCTCACTCACCCTCACTCACCCTCACCCTCACTCACCATCAACCGCTCACCCTCACTCACCTTCACCCTCACTCACCCTTACTCTCACTCACCCTCAACACCTCACCCTCACCCTCACTCACCCTCACCCTCACTCACCCTCAACTCCTCACCCTCAACCCCTCACTCACCCTCACTCTCACTCACCCTCAACACCTCACCCTCACCCTCACTCACCCTCACCCTCACTCACCCTCACCCTCACCCTCAACTCCTCACCCTCACCCTCACTCACCCTCACCCTCACTCACCCTCAACGCCTCACCGTCACTCACCCTCACCCTCACTCACCCTCAACACCTCACCCTCACTCACCCTCAACCCCACAGCCTCACTCACCCTCACCCTCACTCACCCTCAACTCCTCATCCTCAACCCCTCACCCTCACTCACCCTCACCCTCACTCACCCTCAATAATCCCTCACCCTCACTCACCCTCAACACCTCACCCTCACTCACCTTCACCCTCACTCACCCTCACTCACCCTCAACACCTCACCCTCACTCACCCTCAACACCTCACCCTCACCCTCATCACCCTCACCCTCACTCACCCTCAACTCCTCACCCTCACCCTCACCCTCACCCTCACTCACCCTCACCCTCACTCACCCTCACCCTCACTCACCCTCAACACCTCACCCTCACTCACCCTCACCCTCACTCACCCTCACTCACCCTCACTCACCCTCAACACCTCACCCTCACCCTCACTCACCCTCAACACCTCACCCTCAACCCCTCACTCTCACTCACTCTCACTCACCCTCACTCACCCTCAACTCCTCACCCTCAACTCCTCACTCACCATCAAACTCACTCACCCTCACTCACCCTCAAACCCTCACTCACCCTCACCCTCACTCACCCTCACCCTCAATAACCCTCAATCCCTCACCCTCACTCACCCTCACCCTCACCATCACTCACCCTCAACGCCTCACCCTCACCCTCACTCACCCTCACTCACCCTCAACACCTCACCCTCACTCACCCTCAACCCCTCACCCTCACCCTCACTCACCCTCACTCACCCTCAACGCCTCACACTCAACACCTCACCCTCACCCTCACTCACCCTCACACTCACCCTCAACTCCTCACCCTCACTCACCCTCAACACCTTACCCTCACTCACCCTCAACACCTCACCCTCAACACCTTACCCTCACTCACATTCACCCTCACTCACCCTCACCCTCACTTACCCTCAACACCTCACCCTCACTCACCCTCAACACCTCACCCTCACCCTCATCACCCTCACCCTCACTCACCCTCAACTCCTCACCCTCACTCACCCTCACCCTCACCCTCATCCTCACCCTCACTCACCCTCACCCTCACTCACCCTCACCCTCACTCACCCTCAACACTTCACCCTCACTCACCCTCACCCTCACCCTCACTCACCCTCACTCACCCTCAACACCTCACCCTCACTCACCCTCAACACCTCACCCTCAACCCCTCACTCTCACTCACTCTCACTCACCCTCACTCACCCTCAACTCCTCACCCTCAACTCCTTACTCACCATCAAACTCACTCACCCTCACTCACCCTCAAACCCTCACTCACCCTCACCCTCACTCACCCTCACCCTCAATAACCCTCAATCCCTCACCCTCACCCTCACTCACCCTCACCCTCACCATCACTCACCCTCAACGCCTCACCCTCACCCTCACTCACCCTCACCCTCACCCTCACTCACCCTCAACACCTCACCCTCACTCACCCTCAACCCCTCACCCTCACTCACCCTCACCCTCACTCACCTCAACGCCTCACACTCAACACCTCACCCTCACCCTCACTCACCCTCACACTCACCCTCAACTCCTCACCCTCACTCACCCTCAACACCTTACCCTCACTCACCCTCAACACCTCACCATCAACACCTCACCCTCACCCTCACTCACCCTCACAACACATATTGTGTTACAATAGGTGTCACATTTGCGGAAGATAAAACTATTGGCATTGTAAAAAACAAATCTATTAATTACGCTATTTTCAAAACAAGCACATACATAAAAAATGTGTCCTTTACAATACCAATAGCTCAAACTTTCCTAATGCGAGACCTATTGCATTGCTGTGCTTCTCTCCCCTGCTGCACTCTCCTGCTCTCTAGAGATGTGGCATAATGACCAGAGCTGCCATATAAGTCACGTAAATACAAAACAGGTTGCATTCCAAATGCTATAGGTGTCACATTCGCGAAAGTTATAACTATTGGCTTTGTAAATGACAAAGCCATCAATTTAGCAATTTTAACAACCAACAAATAAATAATATATGTCATTTACTAGACCAATAACTACAACTTTTCTAATGCGAGACCTATTGCATTCCAACCCCACTCATCCACGCAACCCCACTCATCCACGCAACGCCACTCACACACGCAACGCCACTCACACACGCAACGCCACTCACACACGCAACGCCACTCACACACGCAATGCCACTCACACACGCAACGCCACTCACACACGCAACGCCACTCACACACGCAACGCCACTCACACACGCAACGCCACTCACACACGCAACGCCACTCACACATGCAACGCCACTCACACACGCAACGCCACTCACACACGCAACGCCACTCACACACGCAACGCCACTCATCAACGCAACGCCACTCATCGACGCAACGCCACTCACACACGCAACGCCACTCACACACGCAACGGCACTCACACATGCAACGCCACTCACACACGCAACGCCACTCACACACGCCACTCATCCATGCAACGCCACTCATCCACGCAACACCACTCATCCACGCACCGCCACTCATCCACGCAACGCCACTCATCCACGCAACGCCACTCATCCACGCAACGCCACTCATCCATTTGCAAAACGAAAAAGGTCAAACTCTTCTATTGCGAGACCTATTGCATTTTCAATGCTTGTTAAGAAGGGCTCTCATTGACCCTGGTTCTGCTCTAGCCAAGCAAACCACCCATCTTACCAGGGCACATAGTCCCTGAACCCAACTGCTCCTAAGGCCGAGATCGAGCCTACATGCGGCCAAAGAACATGCGGTGTTTAGGGTAGATAGGGATCTTAAGAGTTTCCCTTCAATTTTGTGACAAAAATCCCAGTGCTTCAGCTCTATGAGTTCTATACCATATAATATCGTAGGAGGGATCTTTGCCCTATACACCTCCAGTAAACAGGCAAAGTGTATTTTTCCGGTGGCAAGATAGAGGGAATTTAAACCTTTGCCGTGTGCGAGGGCTTTACGTGAGCTATGCTCGATGTGGGGCCTCTCACTCAAATTGCCGCAATTATTTTACCCAAAAAGGTATAGGATTTAACAACCTCTAATTTCTGGCCGCCGATAAACCATCCAAAGTTTTCGGAACGGCACTTCTTTTTCCCGGCAATACACATAATTTTACTTTTAGATATGTTAATCTTCATATAATGGGAGTCAGCAAAAACATGTAAAGCTTGCAGCCGATTAGCGAGACCTTTGGGGGTTAAATCTAAAACAAGAATATCATCGGCATACATCAGACAAGAAATAGGTGACCCCCCTACCACCGGAGCTATGCCCGCACAAGCTGTCAAGGAAGCAGGAAGGTCTACAGTGTATAAGGAAAACAATAGTGGGGCCAAAAGACAGCCTTGTTTAAGGCCGTTCAAAGATGGAATTCTATGCGAAAGTCCCCTTTCGCCCCCTTGGAGAACACTGCACCACGTTTCCGTCTGGAGAGCACGTAAAAGATCCAATAGATAACGTGGTAGACCAAGGGCTGCTAACTTTCTCCACAGCGTTCGACGATCAACTTTATCGAACACCGTGGAGAAATCGATGAACGCAGCGAACACCACCCCCCCTCTCACACGTGTATATTTATCGGAAATCACATGTAGGGTGGTGAGATTGTCTAATGTACTGTGCCCCCTACGGAATCCAGTTTGTTCAAATGGTAAAATATTATTCTCCCTGATCCAATTATCAAGTAAAATTAAAATACATTTAGCGAAGACCTTTCCGACTGAGTCGAGGAGAGCAATCAGACGGTAGTTCATGGGGTTATCCCTAGCTCCCTTCTTAAAAATAGGGACCAATATACTTCCCCTCCACGAGGCAGGGACCATTTTAGTATCAAAACAAGATTTAAACAATGGGAAAAGGATCTTGCTCCATAGTAATGGTTCCTGCTTCAGAACCGTCATAGGGAGTTCATCGGGTCCCATTGCGCCGGAGGAGCGCATGTTCTTAATGGCCATTTCTATTATTTTCTCTGTAGGATAATTAATCTGACCCTCAGATGTTAAATCAGGGTCACTATCTGCCGCCGATGTTACATTCCCTGCATACAGCTTCCGGATGTAAGAGGACCATACTTCTTCGGAAATAGGGATGGGGAGAGGGCTCGTTCTAGTACCACATCCCTTCCCAACTATGGACCAAAATTCTCTGGCTTTGCCATGCGCAACTGCTTCCCGCAAATGTATCCATACTGACTCTTCCTTCTCCTTTTTTAGTCTTGCTTTTAATCTAGTTCTCCTTCTTTTTAACCTCGATATTTCTTTAGCTAATTCATCTGATCTACCTAAAAATTGCTCACGCACTAATTTATTTATTTCCTTATTCAGGATGCGCAAAGCACTAGGCAAAAGTACCTTTTTCCTAGAACAACTAACCTTTTTTACATCTAAAATGATCTTCCTCATAAATTTTTCAAAGTTAACAATTTCAGACCCATACCAGTCGTTTAGTTCTAATATAGTTTTGCATAAGATACCATGCACACCTATAATGGCAGTTGGGTTCCAAAAACATCTACCCGAAGATCCATGGAAAGTAACATCATTGTTATTAAAGGACCAAGACTCAGTGGGCGGAGGTTTTAAAGAAAGAGTTATAATGATTATGCTGTGGTCACTCAAGGATGTAGGGGCTATCATAAGATCCTGTATACATGGGAAAATGTCATAGTCTGAGATCACATAGTCAAGAATTGAGGTACTAAAAGGTGACCTATGAGTGAATTTCGCGGGCACATCAGAGGGAAATCTCCCATTTAAAATAATCCCCTCAACTGCCGATAATTCTTCCAGCAGAATCTTCCCTCTTTTGTTAGTTATTATTTTGTCTGGAAAGAGGGATTGTGGGATAAAATATGCCTCTTCTTTGGGTTTATTTCTAAATAGATTTAAACTAGCATTAGAAATTTTACAGTTCAAATCTCCAACTAGGATAACTTCGGGTGGAGTAGGAACATTTTTAATCTGTCCAATATACTGAAATACATGCTTCAATAAAATATTAAAACGCTCTTCTGGAGGAATATACACATTAATGATTACGACAGCAGACTTATTTAGAGAACTGAGGAGATTAGCTATTGTTATAGCTTGAAAAAGATTACTTGGGTCAATATAATGCGAGAATCTCCAATGCAGTTTGTTAGATAACAAACAAGCGATTCCCCCTTTGGCATGACCTTTCTTGGATGGGGCAGCCGGCGCTTCCAATACATAGTAATCCTTCCCTACATAGATATTATCAGTACACCATGTTTCTTGGATGCATATCACATTTGCTCCCAGCGAGAATAAAAATTCAAGTTTCTCTGGATTACTATGTATCCCAGCTGCATTCCAGGAGATAATTTTCAATTGATTATTAAAGATGATGGAATAATTTGGAGTTATCTGTACTCTTAGTTGATAGGGCACTATGCAGCCAGTTCCACCGATGATTATCCTCTGATGGCAAAGAGTTATGGATTAGTGGAGGAGGCGATGCCTGAGAGACCGAACGTTTCCCTTTAGAGACCCAAATCTTTAGATCTCTAAAAGGAAAAGAAACCCCATCTTGCTTATCACCCTTTGTGGGAGCGAAAGAGGCTACCGGAGCAGCGCGAGGGCATGTTTGTTTGGACTCATACAGATCCTACGGGAGAGATACAAAAATTACTTGAATTTACATCTCCCCGAGACTAAACAATGAAGGGCGCGGTGACGACTTAGGTCGCGTTAATCATCCGCCGATAGAAGACGTTTTGCGGGAGGAATTTAAGACACCCACAAACAAGATAAACATCGGTTTCAAAATAAAGGAACACAACAATCCCTCGCATTTGCAATTACTGGAAGAGTCGCTACCTGATTTAATGGTCAGGCGTTTTGTATGCAAGATAAACATCGGTTTTAAAATAAATGAATACAACAACCCATCGCATTTACAACTAGTGGAAGAGTTGATACCTGATATAATTGGAAGCACCATAAATATAAGCCCTGAAGTCTGTGCCTGAAGCTGGGTAGTAGTCCATTGATAATTTGAAGATACCCAACCATGCAGGGTTTATAAAATATCGTTTTGAATACATGAGTATTCTGTAAGAAAGGTCCTGAGGAAGGCGGTTCTATACTGCCGAAACGCGTCGACCTTGCGTATCAATTCCGCACTTCTATCTGCGATCACTCAGACGCAGAATAAAGAATGAATGCAGTATGTATGACAAGAATGGGGTGTATGTATTTGTGAGAATGTCCAATCTTTCATATATTGTTTTCTCTGCATGGAATGGTGTTTTTTATTGATTGCATTGTAGTATTATGTGTTTTATATAATGTGTTTTTGGAAATATATAAATTGATATGACAAACGGATAAATGAGAAATTTTTGTACTAAGAAATATAACTAAAGTGAAAAAAATAATAAAACTATAAATTCAAAAAAATGTTGATGTTTGCCCATATGTATTACAATATAAAAGTTAAAGTGTTGGAGGTGTACCGCTAGAATTATAGAGGTCAAGGGGGAATATTTTCTGATAATGGAGCGAAAGAGGGAGCCAAAGGGTTTAGAACCCCCAGTTCAACCGGAATAGTGCTCCCTGTCTCTACCACAGGAGGTGCCGTCAGCCCATGTCCACCATTCTGAGATAAGACTTCCACAGTCGTAGGCAGAGTGTTACAAATGATCTCTGTATGGCAGGACTCATTTGCCAATTTTGTGGTCACCAGGTTAGAGTCAATGGCATTATCTTCATTGTCAGTTAAAGTAATAGCGTTTTGGAAGATTATCCGCCTTTGTCTTTTCTTCCTGTATTTGCGCAGAGGTTTCCTTTTTTTCCCTTTATCATTTTTATGTTTGCAAGTTTTTTCTTTTATTTCTTGATCATCATCTTGTTGCCCTTTTTTTTCCGGGATAAAAATTGGGAATAGTTCCTGTACTACTTTACAGACTGAAGCAGACAGATTTTCTTCCTCTATTTCCAGATCAGAGTTCTTTACACAATTAGTCGCTGCAGAAACTGGCTGAGCCGTAGCCTTATTTTCTTGAACTATTACTGATGGCTTTATACCAGAATTCTCTGGAGGCGCATTTGCATTCCCCGTTGGCAAGCTAATATCGGCCGCGGTGGAGGGAACACTCCTCATTTCAGAAGCCTTTTGCAGCATTGCATTCAGTATTTTAGTGACAGAATCCAAGATACAATCAGAGCTGCCCACAAATTTGCCCAAAAGACATAATATGGAGGATAACAAATGTTCCAGGGCAATCAGAGATTCCGATATAGGTTTTTCGCCAGCAGCAGCAGAAGGGCAAATTCCAGATAAATTGAGCTCCGGGCTCATAGACACATTTAACAACGCGGACATGTCCTGCACATTTATGGATGGAGTGCTACTATATAACAATAACCCAGATGTGGTGGCACCCACTGATGGCTTAGTGGCATCTAAAGATTTCAAACTTCCTGCATTCACATAACGGCCACAAAGTTCGAGGTCAATGGATGACAATGAGGGATCTCCACTCGACCTAACGTACGTTGTAGAGGCTTGTGGCACTGGAGAATTGTTAGCTTGTTTTCCTTCCATAGGATGAACTTGAAGCTCAATAACACCATCAGCCTCGGGATGTGCAAGGCTGGTCCTCACCGTGGATTCTATTTGGAATGGGTCTGTCATTAATGAGAGGGGGACCAAATCATCAACCACTTGAGTTGGGCCCACCTGTGCGACAGAAAGTGAGCTATCGTTTTCAACCACAGATACTTTCTTATCCACTGCTTTTTCCCACAGATCGAAAAGCTGACATTGTCCCTTTAGTAATGGATTGTTCACTGATTTATTTCGTAGGGGGTTGGATTTTGTTTTGGCACAAGTCCTTCCCCCCACTAATCTCCCAGAACGAAGTTTCTTTGTCATCCTCTAAAGTGATTTTCCAAAGGATGTCGTGAATGGAAAAGTATATATCCACAGGAAGTGTGATTAAAAATATAAATGAACCATAAAAAAGGTTTAAATATGGAGGAAAGTAAGCGATTGGCCTCGGGTAAATGTCAATGGAGCAAAGGACAACTATTCTTTAACTTCACGTGGTGACACTTCGTTTTAGATACAACACGTATATTTTTGAACCGAATGAAAAATAACCGGGCCCAGCCCAGCCTACCTCAGTCACCGAGGGCCACAGAGGGCCCGCCCTTTGTCCGGGCTTGGTCCGGCGCGTCCCGCGCGCATCCTCGCGGGACGAGGGACCTGCCCGTGATTTAAACGCCTCCTGGCGCGCTGTTTCAGGCGTGCTCGTTGCCCCCTAGGGATGCTGGGGCATGTAGTCCGGCCGGCGGAGCAAAGCCCGGCCGGTCGGATGAAGCAGGCAGCTGGCGGAGCCAAGCCCGGCCGCTGTGCTGCAAGGAAAAGCTTCGTGTCAGGCAGCAGAGTCAAATATAGAACAAACGGGGAACTCGGCCCCTGCCCGTGATTTAAACGCCTCCCGGCGCGCTGTTTCAGGCGTGCTCGTTGCCCCCTAGGGATGCTGGGGGATGTAGTCCGGCCGGCGGAGCAAAGCCCGGCCGGTCGGATGAAGCAGGCAGCTGGCGGAGCCAAGCCCGGCCGCTGTGCTGCAAGGAAAAGCTTCGTGTCAGGCAGCAGAGTCAAATATAGAACAAACGGGGAACTCGGCCCCTGCCCGTGATTTAAACGCCTCCTGGCGCGCTGTTTCAGGCGTGCTCGTTGCCCCCTAGGGATTCTGGGGGATGTAGTCCGGCCGGCGGAGCAAAGCCCGGCCGGTCGGATGAAGCAGGCAGCTGGCGGAGCCAAGCCCGGCCGCTGTGCTGCAAGGAAAAGCTTCGTGTCAGGCAGCAGAGTCAAATATATATGTATGTCGTTATTACCCCAGGATTCTGTCTGTGAACATATCTTAGGTCCGGCCGATTGGTTTTGAAACATTGAGTTTTGTTCAGGAATCAATCTTGACTGTTGTTTGTGTCTATGGGCCAGAGCAACCATTTGTTTCAATCTGGATCTGATCTGTTGTGATGCAAAATATTATGTACGTCGACCTCCCCCGTTAGGAGCTATTACTCGCAGGTATTGGTATGGTCGGTGTGTTCATGTCTTTTATCTTGGCTAACCCAAGGCAGGACGTTTGTTGGACAGTGTCATTCAAAAACATAATTTGCTCAGGGATGATACAGGCTCTAAACAAAGCTTCTACCCTCTGCACTTGCCAATCTTTTGAACCCCATACAGTTTTTGTCTCAATGTTGTCTTTCCAAAAGTTGAAACCCTGTCTGGACATTTGGGCATAAAAGGCTGCAGAATAAATCTGTTTTGTATTGGTTAACATACTTTTCATTCCGGTTCTGTTGATATTTCTAAAGTAAAATGTTTCAGCATTAGATACATTGAACCCTGAACAATCTGGAAACTTATTCGCAAAAGTTTTCAAGCTACCCTTTGGAGGTGTAGGATAGTGTTCCCATTGGTTATACATATATACATTTCTAGGCATTGCAGATCTGTGCAAGAAATGATGACCATAATGGTTATAACAATACATTTGTTCATAGTCTGATGAACCTTCTTAATATTCATGATTTGTGAATACTGCAGACATCTCTAGATCAGACATCATATTATTAACAGTCTCGAAGTCCCAATCATCAGAAAAGGTACTAGAGGCAATAAAGTCACTTAATGAAATCTTGAATAAGTGTGGAATCTTCAACAGCTCCGATGGGCCAAAAATGTCATATTCTGTTTTGTCCCAAGCTATACCACCGGGTATAGGAATGGCTGTGATGTTCACTGCTGACAAGTCTCTTTGTTCACAGTGGGATGATTTGTGTGGCTTCAGGAGTAAGCTGACTTTCTTACTTGCTGTGTCCTTTTTTACACATCTTCCATTTATCAGCATACCCGAGGTTTTACCAGAGCTTACCAAAGTAGAAGAAAAAATATTCTCAACACAATCCATATTCCATTCCATGGTGAAAACAGATAATTTGTTTCCGCTGATGAAAAAAGTTAGTTGTATGTTCTTTGAAAGTTCTTTTTGCTGGTGTCGTTTCAGACTCGCTGGGATCCTCAGAAAACATATCAAAGTTAATGAAATAGCCAGAGGCAGTAATGTCAATGGTTAGAATTGCATCCGGATTTGTTGAAATCGATGGAACCACTTGATCACTTGTTACTTTGTTGTAGACAGGTGTTTCATGACAAACTGTTATTTGGGTCTCAAGAGGAACGAGTTCCATAGCTTTGTTGCTCAGTCCTTCTTTTCTCACTGCATATTCTTCAATGGTGATGAGTATCTCAGGTTGAACCTCTTGGATTGTATCTAGAGGAGTGCATCTCCTACATTGTTGGAGTCCACTTGGCCTACTGCTTAGTATCGCCCACATAGTGTGGTTTGATCAGGTTGATGGACACAAACCTGTTCTCCTTTTTAGCAGCAAGGGGCGGCACTAAAACTGTTCTTGATCTGTGGATTGCTAGGACAGGTACTGGTTGTCTGTAAGAATGCCCGAATTCCTTCTTCTCCGCAATCTTTTCTCTGACTAGATCACCATGCTTTGGTATCCAGACAGGCTTGCTGGGACGGTTGGCCAAACGATCTTTGATACAACAGTGGTGGATAATAAGAAATGTG
Organism: Lissotriton helveticus; assembly: GCF_964261635.1. Taxonomy (NCBI): domain Eukaryota; kingdom Metazoa; phylum Chordata; class Amphibia; order Caudata; family Salamandridae; genus Lissotriton; species Lissotriton helveticus. Next base: position 1,360,060,030 of record NC_136059.1, on the reverse strand, counting down.
ATATGACAATCGAGGTCCGGAACCAACATTCCTGTCCCAAATAGGACCTCATATGGAGTGATACCCCCTAGACAACTTTTTGGCAAGTTGTTAAGACTATGTTGGACCCCAATTAGATGTTTGACCCACCCGTCACCGGAACCTAATACCCTAGCTGTTATAGACTGCTTTATGTCCCATTTTTTTCTTTTCACAACCAAATTTCCCTCAGGATGGAATGGAGAAGAGTACCGCAATGCAACGCCCAAACTTGCCATGACTTCTTTATAAGCTCGAAAGCAAAACGCAGGACCCTGGTCAGAATGTAGCGTGCCTATTGCGTATGTGCCGATAAAGACTCGCAAATCTTTTATTACAGTTCAAGCGCCAGCCGAGCGCTGAGGCCACATAAAAAGGATCCTTTATTTAGTGTTTGTGGGACTGCATTTGTCCATTAGGATGCTTGCATGAAGATAGTCTAATGCTATCTAAAAATGGTGTCTGTACTGGGCTGGCTATGCTGTAGTCCGGTATCTGATGGCGTTCTGTGCTGTGATCTCAATTGCAGTTTATGCAGTTATTGACAAATTTGTGAATGTGTGCATTCAATCCTGGCCACCAGTACATCTCTTTTAAAGTTAATATTGTTTTAGAGATCCCCTGATGTATCAGACCCTCTCCCAGATGTTCTTTTTAAATTAAATCTGCTCTTCGTTACCATGTTTGGAATGACTCTATCCCCCACTCCAGGGATTCAAAGAAACGGAACGCTGTTCACATTAATTATGTATGAGTATTTGAGTGGAAACTTTTTAGGTAACGCTGCACCACTGCCTTTGCATGTCGCATTGACAGCCAGCATTATTTCACTGCCTATTTTAATTTTTGAACGAGTGATTGCAGCTACCGAAGCAGTTTGCACAGCCCCCTTCGCGGCTTTATCAGCCAATGAATTCCCTTCAACGTGAACGCCATCGCGTTGATGACTCAGTGTGTGTATTACGTGAGTGTTTTGTAGTCTGTTTCTCAACTGAACTACTTGTTCCCTAAGTGTTGTATGCTTGATTGTGCCACCTTTCGCATCTTTGAAACCATTTTGAAGCCAAGTCTGTAAATATTCATTATATGATTGCACACAGTAGAAGGAATCGCACACTATGAGTATGGGGAATTCGCGATCCGTTTTTTCAAGTGCCATTATGAATGCTTGTAGTTCAGCTTGCAGAGCTGTACAATATCCTAGAGATTACGTTATTGTGACCATAGGTCTAAATTTGCCATCCCGCATACGACCTTTAAGGATCACGCATGCTGCACAATAAGCTTGTTTCCCCTCCGTAGCGGGTTGTGCAGATCCGTCAGTATAAATTATACATTCATACTCGTCTATAGGGAGAATTTAAGTAGTCATAGGACATTCGTGTTCGTATTGCAGGAATGCTTGTGTTTTCAAATAGAGTAAAAAAAAGTATTCAATATCAGTTGCAGTAATAAAATTAACTCATCGTATCCATCTCGGATGTAAAGCTTTAGCATTTGGAATGCTTGCTTTTGTCACTGCCTCTAAGGCAGGTACACGAGTTACGACCATAATGCATTTCCCCTGTGCTAGGGCTCTTTCTTTTGCTACAGTGGTTTGAACTGCTGTCAGAATTTTTTCTGTAGAAGTGAATTTCATTTCTGCTTGTGTATACAAATGTGATTTGTATGCAGTTGGTACTTTTGCACTTCCATTAAAAGTTAAGTAGGTGAATCCACATTGACCCGGAATGATTCGGATCACTAAGTTGCGTACGTTTACGCATGTTTGTAAGTTTTTTTTGCTAACATGTCTGTTTGGAGTGAACGCAAAATTTCTGTGTGTTTTTTTTTCCAATGAATGATTTTTTAGTAGAGAGGTTTAACCCTTTCTGCGTAGTTTAGAATGTAAGTTCTTCCAAAACTCAGGAAACCTAGAAATGACTGCAAGTTTTTCGGCGTTTTTGGAGGTTGGAGCAGCACAGACGTTTCTAAAAAGTTGGCTGCCAGGCTTTTGCCTTAACTTGATAGTTCATATCCTGGAAAAATGACGTTGAGATGGGCAACTCTTGATTTTTTTTATTGAATTTATAACCCTCAGAGGCGAAGCCCAATATAATGGTGATCACCCTGTTCAAGTGCTTGTACAGGTCATCGTCTGTCAGATAGATATCATCGACATATGACAATGCCTCGTCATCATAAGTTTGTAGTAACTCTGTTACCCTTGCTGAGAATAACCCCGGACTATTCTTGAATCCTTGAGGGAGACGACAGAAGTGATGCTGTGTCCCCATTATTGAGTAAGTGGTCACATACCTTCTTTCAGGTGCAATGTTTTGACAAAAGAAACCTTCAGAAATATCTAATGCGGTTTTATATTTTTTACGCACAATGTTATTCATTAATGCTGTACTGTGTGCATTTTGCACTGCAAATGTTTTCCAACAAGTTTAAGTGTCTTTAATCCAAAACTAGATGATAGGTATTGTCTGGTTTGGAGACAGGAAACAATGGATTGTTCATTGATGCGGTGAGTGTTTAAATCACCCCTTGATTTTCAAGTTGATCTAAGATCTCCCTGACCTGTTTTTTAGCTTCTTGCTTAACTGGGTACTGCCTTTGTGAAATGAAATGAAATGAAATTAAATGAAAAACGTTTTTATTGAGCACAGCAGCTGCCCTGAGGCGTCCAGGCGCTATAACTAGAACAGAGTCATCCAAGTAGAAGAGCCGGGGAAGGTGAGAGTTAGTGGAACAGGAAAGTTTTGAGCTGCTTACGAAAGCTCGTCAGATTGGAATTGCTTCTAAGGAGGTAGGGGAGGGCATTCCAGAGATTGGAGGCATTGTAGACAAAAGAGCGGCCTCCTGCTCTGGCTCTCTGAATCCTAGGGACTTTAGCCAAAAAGGCATTGGATGAGCGGAGCGATTTGTTAGGTTGGTAGGGTGAAATCAGGGAATGGTTAATTTCTGGGCCGGTTTTCCAAAAGGCTTGGTGAGCTATGCACAGTGATTTAAATTTAATTCTGTCCCTGATGGGGAGCCAATGCAGAGTTCTTAGGCCAGGTTTTATCGAAACTGTACGAGAGACTCCCAGCAAGATGCGGGCTGCACAGTTTTGTGTTCGCTGTAGTTTTTGCAAACTGTACTCCGGAGCCCGGAGGTACAGGGAGTTGCTGAAATCAAGGCGTGATTGAATTAAACCTTGTATCACTATCTGTTTGGCCTCAAAGGGAAGAAGATGGAGGATTTTTTTAATCGTTCTAAGGATGCCAACGCAGACAGCCGATACCTTGGTTGCCTGTGTGTTGAAAGTCAGCGATTTGTCCAACCACACCCCCAGGCTTTTTATGTTTTTTTCTGGGAGTGGGAGGGACACCCATACTCAAAGGCCACAGCAGCTCCAGGGTGGTAGGTGCTGCAGGGCCAAGTAGCATGAGCTCCGTTTTGTCATTGTTGAGCTTTAGACAAGACCCCGTCATCCAGCTCTTGACTTCCTCCAAGCATGTTATTAGGTTGGTCTGTGGCTGACCGTCATTCCCCTGCACAATAGAGACCACTAGCTGGGTATCGTCCGCATAGGTAATGATGTTAACGCCATGCGGACGGACAATCCCAGCCAGCGGTCTCATATATGCATTAAAAAGCGTGGGGCTTAGCGAGGAGCCCTGCGGCACCCCACAGCCCAGAGGCCTGCTTGACGAGATGGTCGAGCCTTCAAACACCTGGAAGGTGCGGTCGCTCAAGAAGGACTTGAACCAGCCCAAGGCTTTTCCTGAAATTCCCAGATCGGAGAGACGGTTTATAAGGATTTTGTGGTTTACCGTGTCAAAGGCAGCGCTCAGATCGAGGAGGATCACTGCCACTGATCCTCCCCGATCCAAGATCCGCCTTGTCTCCTCTGTCACTGCAACTGCTTGTGCAGTTGGTTGATTTTTTTAACTGGATTTCGTGGTGAGGTGAATCCTCATCCCATCCTACATGATTTCTGTATAATGCTGGGGTTTGGGCCACTGCTTATTTCCTGGCATAAGTATATTTGAAATGTATTGGAATATGATTAGAGAAGGCTGGCATAATGATGTCTTCACCATGTGGGCACTCCCTGACAAATTCTGGTGGCCAGTCTTGTTTAGCTAGAAGTATATCATAGCCTTTAGAAAGTCGCTCCTAAAAGATTGTTTTCACTTTTCTTGGTATGTCTCCCTCCATCCGGAGTGTTATTTCATATAACCTATGTGGAGAACTAACCCTGGTGTCTGCAGCTTCAACTTGAATGTGCTCATTCAAGTCCACTGTCTCCAGAAGTCCCTTCAGATTCTGGCAAGCTATTGTTACTTCTGCTGCGCTGTCCAACATTGTCTGAGCCCTTTCTCCGTTTTTGAGTTGTGTATTCAAGATCCTCGGCATGTCTGAGTTTTAGTGTTCAACAAGGGGGTTGCCACGTGCACACCGGTTTCCTTTGTTCAAGCTTTAATTTCATCCAGTTTAATATGTCATGTTTAATCCTTACAGCGTGCAGCCTCGGTAACGTGGCCTGCCCAAGTGCCTCGCATATATACATATATCGAAGAAGCTGGAGCAACATTCCACTCCATCCGGACGCACAGCTTGTGTTCCAAAAATATTCACCATAGTACTCCGTAATTTAATCCATATTCGTGAAATTTATTCAATAGATTCCAATCATTTATATCACAATAATCCTATCTGTCACATGCAGGGCAGTAAATGTATAAAAGCGTTTCTTGTGCCACAAATATGCCTATCCAGGCCTTTTTCTGGGCATGATATTATACATAAAACATCCTTAGAAGTGGATCACATTATCCCAATGCATTTCGAGTGCTTAATGGCTCTTCTTCAGGGGTTCACTGAAATCATTAAAACATCAAAACATTGGCATTAGTTTGTGTTTTCTGTCACTTAAAAACAGTAAGTTCTAAAACTCACGCACATAAGCATGTTTCACTAAATGTCTGACGTTTTCCCTCTAAACACACAAAAATGCCCAACATATTGCCCCCAGAGAAACCCTCTTCGTTGTTCTTTGTTAAACCTTCCCTCAAGTTCCCTTTTGTCATTTATTCATGATAATCAATCCCCGTGGTAAAACGCCATGCACAAAATTAATCATACCTTCATACAACATTAGCATATCCTCCTTAGAGCGTGTCAGCTTTCTAACGTTCACCGGTATTGACTACCCTCAGCTGTTGCATTTATTTCAAAAAGAGAGCACCTGACTCCACCCCTCCTTTCAACCATTCACGTTACGAAAACAACCTGCATAACTACAATTCCCATCAGCCATTAAATCGAACGCATGGTCTCTTTCTTAAGCATCTGGGTCTCCCCACGTTATGATTTTGTATGCCCCGCCCGCCCTTAGTTTTCAGTTACACGTCAGCAAACATTCTTATTATGTATCTTGCATGCAAATTTTAAAAGCATCGCTAGGAGCTGGTATGATTGAGTGCTGTTTTTATGCTGTAATTATCGTACAACGCTGTTAATAGTCCGAAAAAATATCCTGCTTGATGCTTCTTCGTCTTATTAGGTGATTGGATGTTGCTGCCTTTGAGTATGTGACTCACACGTTGTGTTTACGTTTTGAAAGTTCTCTTTTGTTGGGTGCAACCTGGCCGAAGGGCAGTAATTCATTACAGTGTACAACAAGGGGGTTGCCACGTGCACACCGGTTTCCTTTGTTCAAGCTTTAATTTCATCCAGTTTAATATGTCATGTTTAATCCTTACAGCGTGCAGCGTAACGTGGCCTGCCCAAGTGCCTCGCATATATACATATATCGAAGAAGCTGGAGCATTTTTGTGTGTTTAGAGGGAAAACGTCAGACATTTAGTGAAACATGCTTATGTGCGTGAGTTTTAGAACTTACTGTTTTTAAGTGACCGAAAACACAAACTAAGGCCAATGTTTTGATGTTTTAATGATTTCAGTGAACCCCTGAAGAAGAGCCATTAAGCGCTCGAAATGCATTGGGATAATGTGATCCACTTCTAAGGATGTTTTATGTATAATATCATGCCCAGAAAAAGGCCTGGATAGGCATATTTGTGGCACAAGAAACACTTTTATACATTTACTGCCCTGCATGTGACAGAAAGGATTATTGTGATATAAATGATTGGAATCTATTGAATAAATTTCACGAATATGGATTAAATTACGGAGTACTATGGTGAATATTTTTGGAACACAAGCTGTGCGTCCGGATGGAGTGGAATGTTGCTCCAGCTTCTTCGATATATGTATATATGCGAGGCACTTGGGCAGGCCACGTTACCGAGGCTGCACGCTGTAAGGATTAAACATGACATATTAAACTGGATGAAATTAAAGCTTGAACAAAGGAAACCGGTGTGCACGTGGCAACCCCCTTGTTGAACATTGTAATGAATTACTGCCCTTCGGCCAGGTTGCACCCAACAAAAGAGAACTTTCAAAACGTAAACACAATGTGTGAGTCACATACTCAAAGGCAGCAACATCCAATCACCTAATAAGACGGAGAAGCATCAAGCAGGATATTTTTTCGGACTATTAACAGCGTTGTACGATAATTACAGCATAAAAACAGCACTCAATCATACCAGCTCCTAGCGATGCTTTTAAAATTTGCATGCAAGATACATAATAAGAATGTTTGCTGACGTGTAACTGACAACTAAGGGCGGGCGGGGCATACAAAATCATAACGTGGGGAGACCCAGATGCTTAAGAAAGAGACCATGCGTTCGATTTAATGGCTGATGGGAATTGTAGTTATGCAGGTTGTTTTCGTAACGTGAATGGTTGAAAGGAGGGGTGGAGTCAGGTGCTCTCTTTTTGAAATAAATGCAACAGCTGAGGGTAGTCAATACCGGTGAACGTTAGAAAGCTGACACGCTCTAAGGAGGATATGCTAATGTTGTATGAAGGTACGATTAATTTTGTGCATGGCGTTTTACCACGGGGATTGATTATCATGAATAAATGACAAAAGGGAACTTGAGGGAAGGTTTAACAAAGAACAACGAAGAGGGTTTCTCTGGGGGCAATATGTTGGGCATTTTTGTGTGTTTAGAGGGAAAACGTCAGACATTTAGTGAAACATGCTTATGTGCGTGAGTTTTAGAACTTACTGTTTTTAAGTGACCGAAAACACAAACTAATGCCAATGTTTTGATGTTTTAATGATTTCAGTGAACCCCTGAAGAAGAGCCATTAAGCGCTCGAAATGCATTGGGATAATGTGATCCACTTCTAAGGATGTTTTATGTATAATATCATGCCCAGAAAAAGGCCTGGATAGGCATATTTGTGGCACAAGAAACGCTTTTATACATTTACTGCCCTGCATGTGACAGAAAGGATTATTGTGATATAAATGATTGGAATCTATTGAATAAATTTCACGAATATGGATTAAATTACGGAGTACTATGGTGAATATTTTTGGAACACAAGCTGTGCGTCCGGATGGAGTGGAATGTCTGAGTTTTAGACCTGCTACCTTCTTTTTGTTGTATTGAGGTTTAGGTTTGCTTTTCTGAATGTGTTGATCGTCTTTGGACTTCACGCGTCCTTCCTTGTTGTCTGACCATCCTCTTCTTTCGGATGTCTGTGACGATATCTGAAAGGTACACTAGGAACGAGTATCAGTATCTTGATACCTGACAGGTTTTCTCAAATTATCCCTATTCCTGATGGTATACCTCCTTTCAGGTGGCTCCTTTTGAGGAGACCTACCTCTGGAATGAGAACGCTTCTCTTTGGAAGGTTGTTTGCTATTTTCCCACTTCTTTTTAGAAGAGGTAGGAGTGTTTTTAGAAAAGACCTTTAACTGTATAATTCTATAAGATTTTGTATGTTACTAAGTAATTCCTCATCTGACATTGATTCAATGTCAGGGTCAGGTGTGTAGCCGGCTAAGGCCGACCATGTTGCTCCTGGTCTACCTAGTGGAACAAGCCTTGTAATGTGATTTAAATGTTTTAGGGCGCCTTTAAACCAGAGCTCATGATCCTGGTATGTGAGTGGAATATCAATATCCTTGAAGGGAATATATTCCTCTGGTGGATCATCTTCTTTGTAAGAAGTGAAATAAATGTGTTACTGGATTTGATTCTGGGAATACTTTACATTAGTAGAATACTTCTGTCTGGTGATATTCATGTGCCTCTATCACAAATACTGCTCTACCAACTCTTGATGTTAGGCCAAGTTTTATAAGTTTTAGAGTGATGGCTCTCCTTAAATTTGGAGGAATGATTATAGCATTCTCATCAGTTTCTTGGAAACCTGTTAAGTTAAAAGCTGGTATGGCGTTGTCGCCTGCAGCGCCACAGGTTGCGGTGTTGTTGTCCCCATTTGCGGACATTTGTTTATTGAAAGTTGCAGTGCAAGATTCAAGGGAACAAAGATAAGGTGCACAATATTTTGGAACACTGAACCCTTCAACGTTGAACAAACCAAAAAGCTAATACACAGGATTTTTGTCCTACTCCGCTATGGCGGATATTATCCCTTACCCACTCCAGCCTTCTATTGGAGTATTATGAGTAGAGAAAAGCACGACTGAGTTACTTCAGTATCTAGCATTAAATCAGTTGCTTACCAAACCGTTGGGCGCCATATAGTTCCTATATCCCTAATAGGCTCGACGCATTGGAATAATATACACTATAGTTTTGACATAGGACTCAGGTCAGTATGTCTCTATCGTGTACTTTAAACTTAATTATTTGAGTGTGCCAGCTAACTCTGAGGTCACTAGAAACGTTCTCGAATGAACAAGAAGGGATTAGTTTCTGACAACAGCATAAACATGACAATTTTGTTTCCCTTAGAGTCGGAACAATATCTTCAGAGTCGTGGAAACAATTGATAACCATTTCACTCAGTCAATCCTGCATGCTTTGTTTCTACAAAGTTGCATAGAAATAGATAGATGGGGTGTTTCAATAAACGGGTTTATCGAACAATCTCATTTCTCATGCAAGAGATATGAACTGCTACAATCGTAAGACAGAATGCGAAGTATAATTAGTACAGCGTTAACAGTAATATAAAATAATACTGTAATAGCATGGTCTGTAGCTATGACATATATAAAAATACATACATAAATTACACAGGCTAAAATACTCAACTGTTGCTTCTAAAATAATCCTACCCCAGTGTACCTAACCTATGTCTAGTACAAGGGAAGAAGTAGGTGCTATTTTAGCTATAATTTAGTTTAGTTTAGTTGTGCCAAGAATCGCCAAAGGTTTCTCTAGGTTCTAATCAGCTCCACACCTTAGAATGAGAGGGGTTGGTATCTCTTTCCCGGGACTCGATCTTCAACACCCCGCAAGGGCAGTCAGAAACACTGGAGCAAGATTCTCGGCGAGGAGGATGACAACGTCTGGTCAGTGCGTCAGTTGGGGACTTGACTTCCTTCGGGACTTGCTGTGGTGAGCCGTGTCGTGCAAGTAGGTATCCAAACCGCACCGCTGAACCGTGCCTTGCCATAGCAAGTGAAGGTATATTTATACCTTGAAGCTGTTTAGGAATGCCAGTATTGACGTAAAAGTCGGGCATTAGAACTTCATGAATGAACTCCTAAGGAATAGATGTTCATGCATAGTAAATAAGTTCTTGGAGAAATCAATATCCAAGCAAGAGGAAGTCCTAAAGGCTTAAGAGTCTGGTTTTCCAAGAACTTGTAGTGACGTAGATGAACGGATGTAAGTAGTCATGCCTGTATTTGGGTAGCATGGACTATGCCTAAATAAGGGCTGCATTTCTATGCCTAAATAGGGGCAATGTGAATTGTATGTACACAAGGGTATGAGTCGGGAAATTCATTAGAGGTGGGCGGAATTTGCGAAATTGGCTTTCGCAAACTTGCGCAAAATGGCAAAAAATCTCCGCGAACACGCGGAGATTTTGCGTGTTCGCAGAGATTTTCGGGTGTGGGGCTTCTTTGTGAGTTCATAGTGCTTGTCCACATCACAGCTGCGTAAAGGGCCAGAAGAGTTGTATCTCCAGTGACCATGTGTGAGTCTCAGAGTCTCAAGAGTTTCAGATCGCTTTTCAATATGGTTTTGCTGAGAGAACATACTTGCTATGCCTTCGTCAAGCCCAGGAAGTTAGCATCATTTGTCCGTTACAGAAGTGGAGCTTCAACTGGGGCACCTGCTACGTTCATATTTGTAAGTTCTTGCTGATGAGGATTAATTTTTGATAAAATGAGCATCTGGGCCAGAACGGAACCTCCCCAGCCTGTTTATTCAACAAGAGTCCACATTATTGAACAAAATGGTGCCATGGGGGAGTCCAATGCCCTTGTGTCCCCTCCAGCTCCCAGCATCCAGCGGGAGCTGGCATTGCTCTTGCAAACAGGGAATGCATAAATGCTGCTCCCTGCGTCCAAGAGCAATTCTTTAATATGTTTATCTGCCCACTTGATATCAGGCAGAAAAACAGATACAAAGTCTGCTCCCAGCTGGCCTGAGCAATTTTCTTACTCCCACCTGCTGGTAGCAGATGTACTGTTTGCTCTCGCTTGGCAGGAGCTGTCAAAGCTTCCGCCAAGAGAGAGCAAACAGCTATGTTCTGGCAGTAGGCTCCCTGGGTCATGGGTAGCCAGCCCTGGGGGGTCAAATTCAAACAAGTGCTTGAGGGGGTGGTGGCCGCCAGAGCAATTAATGACTTTTGGAGGAATTTGTTTAGGGCCAGTCCCGGGGCGGTGGTGGTCCCTGAGGCTGAATACAGCCTGAGTGAGGGCCATGCAGCCCCCTCCATATAATATATATAGAAATAAGTCTTGAGACCGAACTTTTTTTCCCAATGTTGCCACATATTTGTAGATTCACACATAAATTTGTGGCCAAATTGAGAAAAAAATCCCTTTTGGCCCTGGCAGTGTCCCTGGGAGACTCCTCCACCAGGCCTAGGAGATCAGAGTATTCCTATCCTGCCCCCTTCTCTTTTTTTTAACCTTTTTTGGGGGAACTCAGCTGATACTGAATCTCAAAATGGCTGTCAACGCTTTCTGGTTGGCAGCCAATCAAATCTCAGCATGAATTTCTCAGATTCACAGAGGATCTGAAAAAAACTACCAAACGGATTTACACCAAATCACAAAAAAGCACTCTTTCCAGACCAAAATCTAGCTTTCTGCCAAATGTGCTGTTCTGCAGTTTGGGCTGTATTCGTGTCTGAAATCTCTATATGAATTAACTTGGGAAACACACTTTTTTGACCACCCCCTTTTTCTTGGCCCCCACTTGACGGATCACTCCGAAACTTTCCATGCACAACTAGATACAGTGGGACACCTTTTGTGAAAAGTTTTGTAAGGATTTGGTAAAGGGCACCAACGTTATATATATATATATATATATAAAATAGGTGTTTCACCTACCTTATATGTGCTTAGCTTATGTTGTAAAGGCATGAGTGGTAAATGTATTTTCATGGTAAAGTCATGAGTGGTAAAGGCAATGCACAGTAAAGGCATTGAATCGTAAATGATGCATGATAAAGGCATGCTTTGTAATGTCATACAACCTTCATAATCTATCTACATGCACTAACTCACTAGGACATTCACTTCTCTGAGACTCTATCATTTTGTACGGGGCTTGTAATCCTTTGAAGCCCACCCTTGCTTGTACATTATTCTTAGCGCTTTGCCCATTAATACCCTCTTATCATGCACACGTTAGGAGTGAATTCGATCTAATTAGAACAAGAAAGCTTCATCGTTATCTGCTGGTCCCTCAAATCAAATCCCTTTTTATCTATGGTCTCAACGTGTTTATTCCTTGAGAGTCTATTGTCACCCCATCACTATCTGAGAAAAAATAATGAACTCACACAGAAAAACAGAAAGGCCTGTTTTTAAAATATATTTAATTAGCAAAAAGACCGTTTGGTACCCAGCTGTAATAGTCAATATATATTTTCTTTGAAAAAAACAAAGGTTAAGTGACGTTATAATTAGGTATGGTAAAAATAACCGAAACAACTATAACTTAACCATTTGCCATGCACAGGAATGTCATCAATTATGTGATTTCAGAGGTCATTAGTGATATTTTCAATGCTGCCATGAGTGATATAATATCTGAGGTCATAAGCAGTGCAAGAACTCAAGGTGTGGAGATTTTCCAGTCAAACGGATTTCTGGAAAGCTAAGGTACGAAATGTTCCTTGACATATTCATTTGCACCACCATATCAGTTATAGTTAATTCAGATAACTATAACTGGTGAATTTCAGTTGTTTTTCGTTTAAAAAGTTACATTTAAACTGCCATTTTCACCTAACTATAACGTCACTTTAACATTGTTTTTTTTGTTCATTTCTATGGTTTAAAAAAAATACATACATAAATTATTGTATTACCGTACGTAACTATGCCAACCCCGAAGCGCACAGTTTGTGGTTCGCCACAAGGCTGTTAGGCAGGCCTTGTGCCTACCGCCCCACAGATTGCCAAACACCTGCTGCACATGGCCTTTGGCTTTGTGCTTCATGGGGTTGGCACAGGCTTCACCCACGCGGGCAGCAAACCTCATGCCCGTGTTGCACGATGTTGCACTGTGCACAATGTGAAGTTGCACACAGGGCTGGACACCCAGATATGTCTTTAAAAAAAATTGTTTTTTGATCCTGTGGCTCCCTTGCAGGAACAAGGGAGTTTTATTTTCTATGGGATGCCCAGGGGAGTCCCTTTGCGACCCTGCCCTGCAAGGTCTAGTGTGTCATAGAATGCCTTCCCTGTCCCTATACCTTCATTTCTACTCATTTTTGGGACATGGGGACTGAATCCCCATATCCTGTAATGGTCGCTGGAAATTTTTTTTTCATAGTGCAATCAATCAATTGGAGCGGGAGTTCCTGTAGGACTCCTGGGAACTTGTGTTTCCCAGGAGGAGGTGGTTGATGGAAAGAAAAGAAGAAAAGCCTCCTTGACCAATCAGATTCGTCTGTTTGTGAGAGTCCTGGATACCCAACTGTCTAGATATCTCTAATTGTTTTGCCTTCATTTCTCTAATACTGAATGAATTTACACCAAATCAGAAAAAGCACATTATCTGTGTAAAGATCTAGCTTTCTCCCAATTTCAGTGAAATTGCATTTAGCCATTTGGGCTTAGCAGTGTCCAAAGCTCCAATGGGAAATTGCATAGGGAAATTGTGTTTTGGTAACCTCTTTTTCTTGCCCCCCCCCCACTTGATGGATCACCTCAAAATGTTCAAGGCAGGAGCTGAGCTGACTTTACTTTTTTGGGAAAGTTTTATGAGGACGCGCCAAACATTGCCACAATTATTAGCAAGACAAAAAAAAATCTTCCTATGGAAAGTCTAACTAAACTTTAATTACCCAGTGGCAACTGCCACTGGGTAATACAATTATTTTCTTTGTGCATACCTTTGATATCATTTCAGGTATAATATAATCATCATGTGAAATATAGAGTGAATGTTCGTTTAAGGTCACTTTTCCTTGTAATGATATATTTGTCTATTGAATATACCCACAGTATTTTGAGGTGTATTTTCTGTTCTAAAATAATTGCTTTGTTTTATGGAAGTTGAGAATTTCATTTCTCATCTATTATTGCATGGTTTTCAAGAATACAAAAAAGTAAACTTGATATAAGGCCTCTTTCTGTTCATTGTTTTTTATCGAAGATTCAAATCAAATCAAAAGTCCTTTATTCGGTATTTCATATTTAGGAGAACCATAAAAGTAAATTTTCTTTCAAATTTACATTAAAACAATGGTTAAAAAAAGGATAAAAATAATGTCCCCTACGGATATCAATAGCTAAAACAGTGACAACTGATCCAGTGAGTAAAATACAACAGTGCAGGCTGAATATTTAAAAAAATCATTCTATGGATGATTCCGAGCACAAGAAAGTAGCAAATATCCTTATTCTTGTTAATCTTGTACAATTAGTATCCTGCCCTAGGTTTGGCCTATGTTTAACACAAAACTTCAAGAATTGAGCAATGTTTTTCGCAAAGAGTAGAACCTCCAAAAATTGTAAAACAAGATAAGCTGGATGACATCTCCTTGAACCCAGATGTTTTAGTAATGGAATCAACCGGGTCCTCGGCTCTTTATAAAATTTGCAAAATAGGACCACATGCAACGTAGATTGGGTTGAGACTTCGTCACAGGAGCAACTCATTAGGTTCACGGACCAATCATTTATTAGCATATGTTGAACTGAAGATTTGCTTGCCGCGGTGGCCAACCTGAGTTGCTCTAGATGGGTCAAACATGTTTTTTTTAATTCCTTTCTTGATATTTCAGAAATTGTTATGGGGGAATGGTAATACTTTGCCAATCCTAGATTATACAAGAAATTTTTAATATACCTAAGCCATCCAATCTTAAGCCCGTTCTCGAGCGAGAGACAATCCTCTAAAAGCCCTTGGTTAAAAGTGGCATTAGTGAATGATCAAAGGCGATGCCATAAAAGAATAGGTTGGAGCTTGACTAAATCGGTAATATCCGAAAGGCCAAGTTCCAGATGGCAGTTATAAGTAGAAGAGCTTCAGGGGACAGCAAGTAGGGATCTCAAAAAGCTGTTCTATACTTTTTATAGAGCTTCTACTTTTTCATCGCCCCATACTCCCGCGCCATAGGTCGCTACGCTTATACACTTTGCCCGTTAAATTTGTATTAATTCAACTGGTGGCCTTTTTCCTAGTCTTTGTACAAAACTAACCAATGTTACTGTGGCCCGCATAAAAAGCAATTTCCTTGCCCCGATTGCCTGTCTCCATGAACAATTATCGTCCATTATAATACCTAGGTAAGGATAGGTCTTTGTGTTCTCAACTTTAATATTTTCAATAAAAATATCTTTAGTTTTCTTACACCTGTTTCCAATGGACATTATGAATGTTTTTTTTAATGTTTATTCTAAGGTCAAGGTCGGCCATATAGCTATATCTCTTCCGTGTGCGTTGAAGTTCTAGGGGGGTTCGGGCTAATACCAAGGCATCATCGGCATAGAGTAGGGCCGGTATTGGACGTTTTTCAATCAGGGGTAGGTCCTGGCACCCCCCTAACATGGCGCGTTCCAACCCATTTGTATAAAGGGTGAAAAAAAGGGTGTCAAGACACATCCCTGCCTGACCCCCCTCTCCACGCCGAATGAGGCCGTGAGTTCCCCCTTATTTCCAAACCTCACCCTGGCCGAAGCGTTAGAATACAATTCCCGTAGGAAATTTACCAACGGGAGCTCTACACCCATATCCAATAAAATGGACCATAGTTTGGAATGGCTTACGCAGTCAAAGGCTGCAGTTAAATCAACGTAAGCCATGTAGAGGTTCCCGCCTTTTGCACTAACATATTTGCCAATAAGGAGGGTCAAATTGAGCACTTCATCCGTGGTGCCCAGTCCTTCTCTGAACCCAAATTGGAGATCTGAGAGTTTCTTATTGTCTTCTGCCCATAATTGAAGACGATTAAGGATAATACATCCACTACTTTCCCTAAAGAATCTAACTAGGATATGGGACGGTAGCAGGATGGGCAGTGACGATTCCCCTTTTTAAAAATCGGGACCAGGATTGAATCTGACCATGAATCCACGAGTCCCACAGCACAATATGCCTCGAGGACTCTGGTCAGTGTGGGGGTCCACAGTTCCAAGTTGTACTAAAAAAGGTCTACTGGGACCCCATCAGAACCGAGCACCTTTCCACCCTTACTGGCTTGCAGGGCGTGCTCTACTTCCATATGGGTAATTTCTAGGGTGATAGGAAAAACAGATTTTGTGGGAGGTATGCTTATCCCTTCTTTATTTGTTTGAGCAGAATGTTCCTGAGACAAAAGACCAAAGATCCCCCCGAAATGCTGAACCCACACTGCTTCATCGATAGCTATATCTATGCTGTCAGTATTGCTAGCTTCCGAAAGAAAAGGTGACTTAATGATTTTCAAAATATGAATATTATCTTTCATAGTACAACTTTTATGTAATTGGACCCATAAGTCATCTTTCAGTCCGGCTTTCCTTACTTTTATAGCCTTAATATACTCCTTTCTACAATGGGCAATTTCTTTTTTGTCTCTTTGTGTTTTGTGAAGGGCGGCTTTTAAGTTGGAATATGCTTTTGTGCAGCTATTGTTAAACCATCCTTTGGTTTTACCCTTTCCGTCCTTTAATTTCCTATGCAGGGCTGCCTTTACTACTCTTGTTATATTGGAGAAACTGTTCAGGATCTCTTCGTTGGTGGTACTAAGGTCTAAGCATTTATTAATCGATTCTAATGAATTTTTCACTACTTCAGTAGTAATTACAATCGGGTCAATCTTTTCCCAATTAAGGGAGTACCCGTTTAATCTATTCAATGATATGATTCCTAGCCCATATGTTCTAGCCGAATTCCGCTTGTCTAATTTTTTAGGATACGATACAATAATGCTATTTGGAAAATGATCACTGGTGGAGTTGTCATGGGTTTTAAAATTTACAATGCGGGACGCTGCATTGATTGAGACAAAAAAAAAATCTATGATGCTGAATGCTCCCCTTCCATTAAAAGTTTTAGTGAGCGGGACTGAGGATACCACTAATTCGTTTGCCAACCCTAATTCCAGAACACATAGTACTTCGTTCATATATTCTCCACTTATTGTGTGCGAAAAGTGGGTTAAAGTATTTTTTTCCTCATCCTCAAGGCCGCAATTATGGTTGTTATTTTGAGCGCATAAAGTAAGATTAAAGTCAACCCCCCAAATAATTATGACATTTTTGTATGAATTATTTTTTTAATCCTGTAGGGTGAATGAATTATCTCTTAGGGTCGCTATTAAGTCAGCCTGGAGTAGATTGTTATAAAAATTCACCAGGACATAGATGTCATGTTTGTTCATATCTAAAGTTATTATTTGAAAGTTTGGTTCCGCTTTAAGTGAAACTATTTTCTTGATCACTAAGAGATTGGAAATAAATATTGTCAAACAACCTTTGGCTCTCCCAGAGGTGGAGGGAATCGCTGTAGAAAAATATGTTTTATAGCCCTCAAGATGTAAAGCGGAAGTGGCCCATGTCTCCTGCAGGCAAAGCACGTTGAAATATCTCGCGAAGCGAAGCCAAATATCATTGGCCACTTTGGAGCGCTGACCAGCTACATTCCAAAAGGCTATTTTAAGGCCGGACTCAATCAGGGGTTCAGGGGACTCAGGGCCTTGATTGATAGGCTCTCCATTTAAATCTGGATTCTCTATGGTTCCGTTCCCTATTTGATTTCGGCTATTGTTCCCAGATGGAACTGGGCCTATATGCTTCACTATAGGTGGATATATTAAGGTCTGTATGTAAAGCTTGTTACTATTAACCTCACTATGGGTCAGGCAATTGGAAGTGGGGGAACAGTTTGTCTGATGTTTGAGCTTCACATTCATGACTTCCCGTGACCCATGGTAAGTAGAATGGTAACTAGCCTGTCAGTCAATTCCTTCCAAACCACATAGCAAGTTAAATCTGTTGAAGGTTGGAACACCATAGTAATCGCTTGGAGTTGGGGCAATATATATACTCTTAAATACAGTCGGATACTTGGTATAGGGAGGATAGGAAAAACCAAGCGGCAGTATGTTGATCCTACCCGCTACTAACACGTTCTTTCCAGCCTCCTAAAGAATTGTATTAACCAACAATGGAGATCTAAATGTAAGGACTATACAATCTCCCGGCATCGATTTTCTATTTTTACCCACCCACTGGACCCTCCTCACCATCTTGAATTCATTAAATAATTGATCGCCTAAACACATCCTCCTACCTAGCCAATGGAGGGCTTTATTTATGAGTGATTCCCAGGATTCTACTTCTGTGGGACCCTTTTTTGGTGCGTTTGCCAATATGATCACATAGGGTTTTGCACACGGAGGTTGATCAAGAACTGGGTCTGTCCCAGAATTTTTCCAATTTTGGCCTGAGGTGGTAGCTGGTGGGTGTTGGCGAGTTTGTAAAGAACATGGCGAGAGAGTAAGACCTGTGGGCTTTAATTGGCCTGTTAGATAAGTATGGGCGCAAAATCTGTTCCGCTCGTGAATTTTCAGCAATTTCGCGATCCGCGAATCTCGCGAAATTGCCGAAAAAATTCGCAAATTTGCTTGCGGGTGGATTTTTTTGCACATGCCCGACTTGAAGCTCAAATAAACAGCCCGAACAACTAGCGAGCACGGTCTAGGCTAGGCAGGTGTGCTTCCTCCCTATATCTACCGCCTACAATTAGATGTAATCCTTGATGGAGGTCTTTGCATCCACGAGTTTCTCTAGCGCAATCCCTGTGTACTTCCTGTGACCTGGAGGCTGCTTCCTTCTCATCTGTTGCTCTGATCGGTCTCTGACCCTTACAAAAGGCATGTGAACTCGCATGACAGCCCCACCCGTTTGGCCACGCCCAACACACACTAGGGTATGCAACATCTTCCCGCCCTTTCCTCACTATGATGGACAGCTCACTTGAGGGACCTCGGCGCCTGTCGGCGCAGTGGCAAAGTTACAGACACACGTGGACTGCAAATCCGCAAAATTCACCTATACTTACTGTTAGACCCCCGATCCTTTCGTCTACAGCTGAGATGTATGGAGGGTTGTTTGTCTTAGTCTGGGGAAGGGGGACCCCTATTAAATAATTTGCGTTTGCAGTTAACGTGGGTCTATCCCTCATAAAAGATTCTTTTTCCTTGACTTTCAGATGCACTTTTTCTAGGTTTCTATAATGGCTAGTCTGCAAGAAGTTACCCTTATTCTCCACCCTTTGCTCGTTTACACCAGATGTAGAATCACAGCGTTTCTTCTTATTGTTAGACATAAGATCTTCAATAAGAGTTAATCTTGCCAGCATTTGGTCCAAGTTCACTCTTAAATAAAGATCCAGTCTTTCCACTAAGGTGGTCAATGTCTTTAAATCACAGCTAAGCGCTTCGGTTTTTCTGGAGAAGTCGTCCTTGCCCCTGCAGGAGCCTCTTCTTGCCCCTGCCCTTTTCCTTCCTAGGTTGGTCGGTTTCGTTATGATGACATCTGGGGTATTTTCATCGCCCATAGCTGTAACTGTATCAGTGCACAAACTCTCTACACGAGAGGGATTCTTATATATTTTTTCTGAGGCGGCTGTGCTAGAGAGTCAGAATCACTTACAGAAATCTCATCAGAGATATTTTGAATACAGCCCTTTGTAGCGATTTTGGACACTGCGAGTTGCCTCGATGAGGCCTGATCAGCTAGTTGTTCTTGTTCAATAATTGACCTCGAAGACCCTGCCTCAAGGGATTCCTCTACCGATGAGATCTGCATATTCAAGGCCCCCATAGCCCCTGTAAGGTAACCCAATAAAGATTGTTGTGAAGCAGCTGAGACAGTTTTACCCACAGGGGGCTTAGGGCTTAACAGTTTCCTTTTCCCCATAACGTGAGTATAATTACAATTATAATTCCCTCCTTCGGGGGAAGGAGAATAAAATACAATACAAGCGATCTTATGATCCCACCCCTTCCCTTAATAGACAATCTGCTAGCACGTCAGTAATAAAACTTAAGTAGGTTATTTAGTCCTTGATCTCAGTTCATGCTCAAGGGTGTAAAAATAGGCTGGGCAAGCACAAACGGTGAGAGAGCTCTTGTTAGGTGATATTAATAAGGTCGTTGTGGTTGCTATGACAAATTCAAACCAAGGGATTGGACTCAGCCCAGCCTCAGCCAGCCAGTTATTTGTGCTGGTTGGCCTCGCTGGAAGTCCCGCGAGAGCACGCTGCCTCCTGAGGACTGGAGTCCCGGCAGTCCCGCGCTCCGCGGTGTGAGGTGGCCGGCATGAAAATAATGAAGGTTGTTGACGGCAAACGCGTCCCTGGCAGCACAGCAGCAACAACGTCAAATGGCAGGTAAATCAAAAAAGGGCGTCCCCTCGAAAATTCATTAATGGCTAGAAATTATATATAAATTAGGAAAAGATTGTGAATTGCTAGTGAGGAACTGAATGCCAGGAGCCTGAGACAAGGCCATACAGAATCACTTAATCTACTTTTGCTGAAGGCTAACTGGAGGCTCATTCAGCCTTTACTTGCTGGGGGCACACCAGCCTTTCTTCTAGAAGAGACAAGAATCGCAGACTAAGCTAATATGTTGAACAATAACTTAATTACTCTAAGCGGATATGAGAGTGTGAACCATCTTTGGAATTTAAATGAGGCTTTTCTTTTGGTGCTGATTTTAGATTTGCAAACTAAAGATTTGAGGATGGGGTTGATCTCAAGCTAAATGTTTCTGCTACTATTCTGTTTATATTTATTCTTATTACAAATCATATTCTATGCCCTAGGATTTTATTTTGGGCCAGATTTAATTAATGGTGGACGGAGTATTTTCCATTGGCCTGGCGGAGGACATTATGTCCACCAGGCCGAGGCTACTCTGACTGCCAGATTTATCAATGACCGCCTAGTGGGCTGTCGTTTATAACGACATTGACAGGAACTGCTTGCATATATGTTGCTGTCACTGCATTTTACTGTTTGCTGCAGGACATCATCGGAAGTCCGCAGCCTTACTGCAAACAGTGTGCTTTTTTTGGTTTTCAAAAAGAAAATCCCGAAATGGGGTTTTGTTTTTGAAAAGTAAAAAGTAATGCTCCCCTCACCATGGGAATTTTCTTTTTGCAAAGAAAAAAAGTAAAGCTCCCCTTGCCATGAGATAGTTTACTCTTGGTGAGGTAAGAATTAGAATGCTTTTACTGATCAGGTGTCGGCCATGGCCTTACTCCCCAAGACCATCGGATAAGTTTAGCCACAGTGTAGACAGAGTAGTCTCTGCCATGGCAGAACACAAGGTCCGTCCACAATTAAATTTGGCCAGCAGACCACTATATTGGTGGGGAGGGAACTCCTTTGTGGTAGAGTACCCTCTCTGCCAATATATAAAACAAGGCTTTTCTCTTTAAAATAAATCTTAAAAATGCATCCATTGTTTTCTAGTGTCCTTGAGTGTGACTTTCTATCATGAAAGAGAGTTTGGGACACATCAATTATCCCTGTGATATTACCTGAAACACACCTCCTACAGCGCTGCTCCAGTGGGTTCCTCAGTGGGTTGCTGCTGGGTGGTTGCAGTCCAACTCTCTTTCTGTCATTTGTTGGGACACTGAAAAAGTGCTTAGTGCCAGGGGTCTAGAAAGCATGTTTTCTGGAGTGTTTTGTAAAGGATCTTCAAAACGTGTCAGTAGTGACTATAGGGAACTGTTCTGTCTATTTCTACACATCCACACTGGAGTGAAAATGATGTCCGGTGGTAACTAACAGAGTGAATGCTTTTGGGTTGGAGGTGCGCACTACGGAGGACAGCAAAAAGAAATGTCAGGATGAGAAGAGGCGGGTGAAGGACAGCCTTGCCAGGATCGGTGGCAAGGGCTCTTTTTGCAGCTGGACCTAAATCTTGCCTTAATCTCACCCTTCTTAATTAGCAAATCCTCTTCTTCATGTAGTCTGACCTGTGGTATGGCACGCCTGTTGCAGGGAATTTGAACATTGAGGCAAGTAACATCTTCACACACCTGTACATTACAAATGTATCCTGACTTATAACCCCTGTCACCCTGGCTACAAATAGCTGAAAATACTGATGCTGATGGCCTCTACATTTCTTGCCTATAGCATCCCAGTGTGTTGCATTGCAAGTGACAGCTGCATCAGCACTGCCACTACCTGTGACACGACACTAACTGGATTGACATAAAAAGAATATCCCCATGACCCTGCCAGACATGGGTCAGTGCTTATGATGGTTAGCAATAAATGTCTGACACTAAGAAAAGAATTGTGCATCTTAGATTGTCATATCTCAACAGTCCCCTAAATGTACTTTGTCTGCACAAGCCAAAAAAGTGCATTGGCCAATATGTACCATCTCATCTTGTATTTGTCAGCTTTGCCTGGTAAGTCAACATACATGTCAAGCTGTAATAGTCTGTTCATGTCTCCCGTCTCTTTACCTTGGAGTACTTTGAGTCTGTGAATCGTTGACACACAATGCAGTCCATGTTCAGCATTTGTCACCCACAGGTAATGTGAAAAATGACATGTCTGATGTCTTTTCATTTAGTGGACAACATGCACTTGACTTTCGCAGTATGGGTGCCAGTGATCCCAAATCTAAACAGACACATATATTTTCAAAATCCTCTTCATCCTGTCAGTCTATGACAACTTATTGTTTTGATGTATTGATGCATAAGGTGTCTTCAATTTGCACACGTGAAAATGACTAAACATGGCGTCCTTTTCGATGGATTATTTTTAAGATTATGTAAATGTTTCTTTCACCCACTCATTGTATTCATATCCCCATTGCAAGCTTCCATAGAGTGATTTATCTTTTGCAACTGTGCCTTGAATGTGTGCCTCACTCTGACCTCATTGACCCAGTATCTGCACCCGAGACACAGCATTACATGTTAAATAACTTTGTAATACTGACATGTTTGCACACCCACATACAGTTAGGGATGTGAAATGTAAATTCTCTAGACATATCTTTCTATGCAGGTGCTGAGACCACTCTACTACCTACTGAGTGGCCCACATCGGTGGACTAGCTGCTAGAATAATTTCCGCCCTCTGCTGTTGTTGTTCAGGTAAGTCTGTGACCCTGGTCCACTCATTACAATGTACACCCATTTGCATCTCATTTACCTCAGATGTCAACATAAAAAATACTGTCCAATTGATGAAGGATGTACATGGCCTACCTGCATAAATAATAGAATAATAAGATTCACACGCGCAGTTGGCACAACTTATTCACTTGCTATGTCCATAGGTAAAAAGCCCATAGCCCCAATTTTAGAGATTTATAAGCGCAAATGTATTCCGATTTTAACATATGGTATGGGGATCTGGGGTTGCAGGGATGTTTTTGCTATGCAGCTGGAGGAGAATAGATTTTGCCATAGAGTTTTAGGAGTGCACCCTTTCTCCCCACATTTTCCTCTCCATTTGCAGCTAGGTCTCGAGCATGTCCAAGATTCCATAAATGCTGCACCTCTAGCTACCTGGTGTTCTATCTGGACAAATAAAGAAGCTGATTTTAATAGGGCAATTATTAGAGACTGTTTAAGCTGTACTCATGGTCTTTGTATCCCCTGGCTCCAATCCATTAAAAGTGGCTTTACGGAACTTGGTTACTCCTCTTTGTTTGAGCACCCAAAATCTAATTGGCAAAGAAGATCAACAGAGGGTTTTGGTGGGCTTTCGGAAATATAAATAATGCTCTAGGGAACTGTCCGAAGTAGCCAAACCCACTGTCCGGGATTATTGCCTTATTCAAGTACCTCCCTATATTACCCCGTATTTACTATATGTAAATAATGTGCACGAAAGGAATCTGTTGACGAGATTCAGGATGGGGTCGTTTCGGTGGTTGGTATGCTTTCCCTTGGGTCAGTATTCTTCAGAATCTATTACTGTCTGCCCTTGTGATGAACCTTCAAATTAAACCATTTTACATTCTGTCTTTTTTTGTCAGTTTTATCTTTCATTTACCAGGACCTTTTTAATACCTCTTTGGCGCAGACACAAATTTTCCAAGCGCAAAGCGGCTTTGTATTTTCTGCAGCAACTCAATAACCATGATGTTTGCTTTGCTGTTTGGAGCTTTTTGAAGTGTATTTTAGCAAAGAGAAGAAGCCTGCTGTTTTTATTCCAATGCATTTTACTATTTTCCTGTACGGATTGTATCTGTATTGCTGCTAAAATGTTACCCCTGCTGCTAACCCCTTTATAGGATTGATTTGTATTATTCATGTCCTATTGGTTATTTATTTGCTGCTATTTATGACTGCTGTTGTATTTTGCACTATTAGATAATATCTGCTGTTACTTATGAACCCAATCGCTTTGCATTGTCACTTTAGTTCAGAGAAAAAACTTACAGCATTTGCTTGCTGTTGTACTCTTTTTAAATGGAAAATTCCTTTTGTGTTGTTGAGATGTGTATGATTTTATAGGATGTTTTAATATGGTGTATCTTTTATGACCTTCTTCGGAAGGACGAATAAAGAAAGAATTGATTGAATTGATTGACTGTCCAATTATAAAGTTGTTCATGTGTAATGAGCATGCTTCATCCCCTTTGACAATAATCAGCATCACAGCAAATAGTCACACCAACCACAGGTTTCCTCAATCATACTGCCACAACTCAGATGTCCTTCTTAATTGTTTTCCATAGCTAATGCATCGGCAGACACATACATGTCCACAGATCACTGCAGGCGATCTCCATGTGTTTGTTCAGCTTCTGGCATTGCTGAGTGTGGCCAGAATGCAAGCATCCAGGTCACAACCAATTAAGCTTTAATATTGAGCACAGTTAAATGAAACTCTTAGGTTTGTCAGATGAAGTAGTGCTGGAGATATTTCAGTGAATGTCAGTCAGGACCCAATTACAAGTGATGCACAAATCTCAATGCTGCCAGTAATAGGAGTTACCAGTCATACTAAGATTACAAGTGAGGCAAAAACATTGCATCCTTGATGTCACCACTAACAGACTTTTCAGCACCAAAAAGCAGCTGAAATATTCTGTTGGAAATACATTTAAAAATGGGGAATAAATAAATTAGTAGTTCCCTATATTCCGCATTTCTCAGCTTGAAATGGTCCCATGATTTCAAATACTGAAATTACTGATGAACCCAGTATCTAAATAACTGTATGAATTGCTTGTAATTACAGTTTAACTGTTCCTAATCTTTTGAAACATTTCAGCTGTTCAATTTTCTTTCCTATACCCCAGCGATAATTTTCAAACATGTACCTGGTACTGTAAATATGTTTTCAGTGGATCTTAAAAGCAAAACTACAGATTCAGGGACCAATTCACAAAGGTAAACTATGGGGCTCATTATGATGGCGGGCGGACATCAGTCCACCCGCCATCATAACGGTCATGGGACGTGCGGTGGTCCCACCAGCCCAATTAGAATGCGCCTGTCAGACTGACGGGCGCATCCTTGCCTTTTACCATTGTGGACGGTGCTGCTGGCTGCATCACCGCCCGGAATGGTAAAACAGCATGCACAGCATTTCCCTGGAACTTGTGGCAGGCCGCTTGGTGCAGGAAACTGCAGGGGGCTACCATTTGTACCCCCTGGTGCACCTGCCAAACCCCACCCCCAAGGGGGCCCGCAAAGGGCCCCCAAAGCCAATCCCCGCCAGCCTTTCGATGGCAAGAAACAACTACCAGTTGCCAGTACTGCAATGTGTTCAATACTTTTTAGACAAGAAGAAACAGAATCAAACTGGTCCTATGAACCACTTTTTCAGTTTGAATTAATCAATTTATTTTTCACACTGTGAATTAGATCATATCATTTTCACGAAACGTATACTAATCCACCGTCATTACTAACAATACAACAAACCCTTTCTAAAATCTTTATCCATACAAAAAGAATTCAACCTTAATCACTTCTAACATTCAAGATACCATTCACTCCTTCAAACTAGCACAAAGCTCATCACTCATACTCATATTCCAACATCTTCACACATTCCAACATCTTCCATATATACACTTTCATAACAAAGGAAAAAAGAAAAAAAGGACAAGAAAGACAACTAAAGCCCCTAGTTGGGTACAAACAATACGCAAAGCGTGAATCAATATGCTCTCTTTGAGCTAGCTTTATCAGAAAAATTACTAATTTGAACAAAAGGCCATCTAAAAATGCATTGCTACTTGAATACTTTTTAAACAAATTTTCCTTGATTGGCCTAACAAAGAAAGTGGTTGACGCGTTTCGAGTCCCTATGGAAAGGAACTCCCTTCAGGACCTCAAGGTTCTTGGCTCTCATTCAGTGTGTTCCATCATGGAAACTGACACCTATTCTCTTGATCTGTCTTGTGATTTTCGGAGCCTCCCAAGGGGGCTCTGTGTATTGGCTGCACCAGATCTCTATTTGATGTAATTCTGTGTGGTGCCCTTCGTGTTTCAATTATTTTAATATCCCATCTTTGGTGGTTGCTGTGCCTGTGCAGCGGAGGTGCAGTTGATCCTCAGTCTAGCTGTTCATGCATGAACCCCAAATGCTTAAGGACTCCTTACGCCATCGTAATGAGCCCCTTAGACTTAGGTCTACGTTTACTACTTTTGGGATTGACAAAGGTTAGTACTACTCGTAACTTTGCTAATACTATTTTCCCTAGTAGTAAGTTGTCTAGTAGTACCTTTACAAGAAGTAAGTTTACTAGTAGTAAAGTTGCTAGTAGTAACTTACCTTAGACTTAAGTCTAAATTGAACTTTCTGAATCAGGTTCATGGTATTTTATTTACTATAAAGTCGTCGACGTATCCTGTGTTTATTTCAACCTTTACAATTTGTCTTGTCTCCGTAATTGTTGCAGGAAAACCATTTTCAGCACAAGTTTTTCACACTTGAAGAAATAACCAGTTTGGTGGACTTTAAGGTTTTTGGAATCAGACTATGTGCCATACTGAAAACATTTTGCATACACTCTAGGGACCTTTGGAGTTGTAGATGAATTTAGAGGGTGTTTTAAAGGATTATTTAGATTTTGGAAAGTAGGAGATATCCAAACAAAATTAACAGATGTCCTATCAGCCTTATTTATTGTAAAAACACGGTCGGAGCCTTCCTGGCCACATCGTAATGGGTCGCTTTGTTTACTTTCCTATCGCTGCATTATGATACTGGTAATAGGAAAGTAAACCAGTCGGTCCTTTCAGCTGGCTTTTGAAAAGGCTCATGGAGCCCATCATCCAGTCTGAACCGGCTTGTAATCCCAAAGGGTGGGCCTTTCTGCCTTTGGGATTACGAAGCACGGTTTCCGACATGGTTTCCATGCCGGACTGGGCGATAGGAAAACCATGTCAGAAAGCGCATTTGGGGGCCCCCAGTAGGGCCGGCTGGTGCATGCAGCATCTAGTTGGGAGCCAATGGGGGCACCTATGGTGCCCCCCTGTTGATCCTTGCACCTTGTGGCAGGCTACTTGGAGTACCTGCCACAGGGTGTAGGGATGCATAACACCCCCCATTTCTCAGTGGGAGCTTGTGTGATGGCTGGTTTACAGTAGTAACATGAGCGCTCATTGAGAAATGGTAGTATGTGACGAACAGTGTTTGGTCGCATTGCAACTGGCCGGTCAAGACCGCCGACCAAAGGTCGGTAGGTCCCAGTACCAAGACGGTGTCAAGCAGACTCAAGTTTGCCCGACATCGTAATCAGGCCCTAAATAGGGTATGCTGAAAATTTGCCAATTTTAGAGGGCTGTTCCACACTGCAAAGTCTCAATAACCCCCTTTAGGCTTCATTAGAGTTTGGAGTAAACAAAACTTGAAATCCTTCAATTACAGGAGCAAACTCTGAGGTAGAATCTACCAGTTGAATTTACTCCACCATAGTGATACTATTGTAAGGTTAATTCAAGCAGGGGATCCTGCTCCATATTTATAGCCAGGTTTTCAGAGATTTTGAACCAGGTTTGTTTTGAGCCTAGATTTAAAGATGAATCTACGTTTACTCCTTTTTTTAAATCTGACAATATTATTGGTGTTTTGCATGACGATATATCCTGTAATACTGATAAAATGAGATTTTCTAAAGCAAAGAAAACTCTCATTTAAATGGAATTGAAAGCACAGTATAATTTTAGAAATTACAAGAATGTTATCAGCTGACAAAGGGGAAACTATGGATCTTATGTTTTTTTCTGATTAAGAAACAGAAGTCTTATGATAATTCAGTTTGGGCACAGAGTATGCACCCGTGGATAAAATAAGGACTATACAATGTGTCAAATTATTAGTTGAAAAACGTAAAGGATAATATGACCTTGATATAATTGAGGATGATGAATTTGAGTATTTGTGTGGGGGAATCCAAATATTTCCATAATTTATTTTTTGCCAAAGGTACATAAAACTGGACAATTTTCTCCTTGCAAACCCATTAGGGAAAATTATGATATCCGTCCTCCCCTTGCACAGATGGGTAAAATAAAATTATATGCTGACGACATTATGCTGATTTTGGATACTTCTATAGACTCACAGGAGAAAACTTTTGCGCAATATCAGATGTTGGGGGTCTACAAAATCAATATAAAGAAAATGGAAATTTTCTTATGTGGGTGCAATTCAAATAGACTACTCCGAAATATCGTTTCCCGTTTGAATGTGCAGCCAAAGAGGTATCTGGGCATTAG
The DNA here is from genome assembly GCF_964261635.1 of Lissotriton helveticus. Classification (NCBI taxonomy): domain Eukaryota; kingdom Metazoa; phylum Chordata; class Amphibia; order Caudata; family Salamandridae; genus Lissotriton; species Lissotriton helveticus. The sequence goes on along the minus strand of NC_136059.1, from coordinate 1,360,031,775 downwards.
ATACTCTTCAAACAAAGAGGATTTATATGATGTTAATTTTGCCCCTTTGCTTTTGAAAATACAAGCTATGTTTGCCCAATGGAACTTTCTCCTTTTAACTATCTTAGGAGGGTTAACTTGATGAAAATGTCTATTCTACCTTTGTTTAATTTCCTTTTCTCAGCCACTCCATGTGTTTTTTAACGGCATCTTTTTTAAGAAAGTGGAGTCTATGTTTACTTCATTTAGGGCCAGATGTATGACGGCCAAAATAGCGACTCGCAATTTGCGAGGCGCTATTTAGGATGTACAACAGTGTGTAACACACTGTTATTGATTCCCAATGGGGTCGCAATAGAAAGGCTCATGAATATTAATGAGCCTCTTGCAATTTGCAACACTATTGGGAATGGCAGGCCCTCCCAAGTATGGTGGCCTGCTGGGCTCAGGAGACCACCATGACTGGGATTGCTTTTAAATAAAGCAGTGTTTTTTTTTTTTTACAAATGCAGCCGTTTTCCTTAAAGGAAAATGGGATGCATTTAAAAAAAAAAAAGAAAAGTTTTTGTTTCATTTTTTAAGGCCAGGCAATGGTCCCTGGGACCACTGCCTGCCCTTAAAAAATATTTTTCCCTGCGTTTGCAAAGGGGAAGGGCCCCTTCCCTTTTGCTACCCCATTACCACCCTCTTGAAGAGGGTGGTCATTTGCGATTGTTTTGCGCCCGCAATTGCGGACACAAAACATCTGTACATAGGGTTGCGCACGCTATTAGTAAGGGAACGCCTCTTCCTAATAGCGAGTCACAAAACCCTATTTTGCAAGTCGCAAAATAGAGTTTGTACATACCCCATGCTATTCTTGCATGCGCAAACGGGTTGGTAAACCTGTTTGCGCATGCAAAAACCGTCATACATCTGGCCCCTTACTTGGCAAAATAAAACTGCCAGAGTAGCATTACGCACTATATCTCAAGAATTTGAGACGGGTGGTTTGGCGCTTCCCAACTCAAAGGATTACTATATTGCTTATTTTGCACTGTATAGGTCCAGAATCGATACAAAACTCACAGCAGGTGATTTATTTTTCTAATAACGATTTTATTCAGTTTTTCCTTAAGAAGTACAATATACGTTATGTACTAAATTTAACAAAGTCACCAAAAGAAGTTAGCTACAAAAGGTTTAGGTGTTTTTTTAGGAAACGCATGGATCTCTATAGGAGATACGCTATCCCCCATATTAATGCTGCTACACCACTATAAAAATTAGCTAGGGTTTCCTTCGTTAAGTTGGACCGATATATAGTGCAAAAATATGAGAAAGCTGGGTTTAAGAGGGTGGCGGATTTCACGAGTGGAGAAAGGTGGAAACCAGCTTGAACTAGTTCAAAGTGATTTTTTGCTCCTTGGCACCTTTAGAATATTGTTTAGTGCATTTAGTAATTTAGCATTGGGGCAGATTTGGGTCAGTCAAAAAGTAGCAGCAGCATTATTAGACGTTTATGACCATAAGCTACCAGGAGAATGAAAAGGACTGTTTCATTGAAGGGTCCTGATCTTTGCAAAAATAAATATTGAAAAATGGAAAAAAGTATGAAGCGTTAGAATTAACGAAAAAGATGTTGTGTGGAAATATGAATACACTAAATGTTAAGGTTTTTAGAGGGGCCAAAAGGCACAGAATGTTATTCTTTAGTAATTGGCTTCTCTATAGAATTCCGCAATTTGAAATAGGTCTATGTGTACCTATTCAAGAATTATGTGAAGAGATATTTCAGTATTTAGAGAGTGCCTGGCAGACAAAATTAGCTCCCAGAATTTGGTGGATAGTTTGCGATACGACCCTGCTATTCGATTAGCTCCCAAATGTATAAAATTACTACATGTTGCAGTGGCAGTGGTCAGATCCTTATTGCTACAAATGTGATGAACACAGTTGGTCCCTACAATGGGGGAATGAGTGGTAAAAATGAAGTTAGTTAGAATTAAGGAGCAATTATACAAGTTGCGCTGTTCGGGTACTAGGGAATTTGATAAACTGTGGGGTCAGTTTCTGGAAGAAGCCTAGGCTGAAGAGGTTGAATGCCTGACTAGGAAATGGCGCTGTCTAGCTTTGTTCTTTGTACGAATGATAATTTGGAGAGTTAATGCAGCTTTGTTTATGGATTTATTCTGTGATGAAATATGATTTGTAATGTATTTATACTGCTGGTAGGCAGGAATAGCATGATTTGATTTTTTTATGGCCATTTTGGATCTCAATGAAAAAAAGAGTTCTAATCATGTGTTGGTTTCGATGTACATACAGAGACTGTATACTAATATTAATCATGAACTTAGGGTTAAGGAGATAAAACGTTTCGTGCACACAAGATCAGCTAGCTTTTGGAAGCACACACAAATGAATACGCATATGCAGGCCTTTGAAAGCCTTTTTGATTATTCTGCTTCTTCATAATTTGGGAGAGGCTACTTTGGGCGAGTGAATTCTAATAATGCATGACAGATTAGTGAAATAATGAAGAGTGTGGATACACTTGGCTTTAGTAGCCTAAAATAACTTTTTTCTGTTTAAGTGAAACCTTTGGGACCGAATACTAAAACAGTAGAAGACATATAACATATACTGAACATTTTGAGATTGACTGAAGAGGTAAATAATAGAAAATGTATGTATACAGAGTGTTTTATCGTAGCTTCATGTGATTTTCTTCTTGTTTTCAACATTGTTTTTTATAAATATTAGTTTTTAAACATTTAAGATACAATATCAAGAGGACCAATGTTTGTCTTTTTTTTCTATGACTGAATTTGCTTTGTGTGATATCAGGAAGCCTGTTCCCCCAACACTTATCTTAGAAGATATTAAAATTAACGGACTGATCACATTGAATATGAGAATTACGTAGAGATTAATTGCTTTGAACTAGGTAGACGTTAAAACTTTGGTTTAGATAATAACAACATCAAGATACACAATGAGTATTTTGTTTCTGTTTCTCGTCTGTGGGACTTGATACGCTACAATTTTGTATGCACTTGTAGTCAGATCTACCTCGGCCTTATGATTCTATAACTGTTCGACACTCGGCAGGGACAATCAACGTCCTGTGATTCTGGGCAAATCTATTAATCTCCCCGCGCCTAACAAAAAATGAATGTGTCGAACTGTAACGCAACTGATGCTCATTTAATGCGCTCTGAAACCTTCGGGGCGAGTTAGCACTATATAAAACTCCCAAAAAGAAAAAAAGCTGATTTAAAATGAGTGGTTTAAGTATATTCAATTAATGTGATTTCCTTAACTTTTTAGGCACCACCGGGCAGGAAATAATCATTACCGGTGGGTTTATTAGAGATGATTGAATTCATTGCCATTAATAGGGAATATGACTATATATTTTTCTTTTTGTTTTATACCATAGCAGCCTTGAAAAGGGGATGGGAAGCAGCGAAACGTGTTGGCCATACTACCACATGTAAAAGTTCTTGCTTAATTGCAATGTTAAAATTGGATCAGTGATATTAAAACATCGGAGTTATTCAATAGTCAAAGAGGCTGTGTTATTACAAGCAAAGGTTCTTGCTAAATAGCAATGCTCAAATTGATTTACTAACATTTCTGAAATGTGATTTATTCAATGGTCAAAGACGACCATGTTAGTCTGCTGTTGAGCATGATTTGTTAATAAATATTTGTTATAATCAGACTCAGGAGCAATTACCTTTTGGTGTCTTCTTAAGGTGCCTCCTTCTATTGACTTTTTATATCTACAAAGATTTGAGGTCATACGTTTGAGCCTGGCATAACAAGGAGAACTATCTTTGTTTCTCCTCGTTGCTTTCTCTTTGCACACATGCCAAGAGGAAAAAGCCTCAAAGGATGTCAATGTCAATGAAGACATTCTTGCACTATGGCACAAGGGTGCCTGCGTTGGTGCTAGGCAGCTACCGTATAGAGAGAGTTTAATTGCATGATGCATGTCAGAACCCCTTTCAGAGGGCCACAGGGCACATAGGGGTTACTGGGTTCACCCGGTGGGGTTCAGGTCTTTTACTCCTGCTGTCCCTGAGGCCGACTTACTATGGATCCTTAGCAACTGGGCCAAGTACCCTTCCTGCACTTGACTGTTAGTGGTAACATGGATGCACAGTCCAAGGTGTGGATATAGGAAATTGAACACAGGCTTAAAACTCAAAATGCGTGCAGCAGCAATAAATTATTGTCCAGCCAAACACTCACTTTTATGACAAATGAGAAATATTTTATTTCTACTGCTAACAACACAAAAGAAAAATACAACATTTACAAACAACTCCATAGCCCACCTAGGGTCAGGGCTCCAGTGTATCTTTAGGTGTTCGCCCCAGGCCCCACTTCCCCCTCGCTGCCAGTGATAGTGCCCATTGCACATTCACTATAGGCAACATCCATGGAAAGCCCCACTAGTGGGTAAAGTCTCTGGAGTCCACTTAACCTCTACTTTAAAGTCAATGGTGTTCCAGCACTGCATCGCTAACTGGCAAGCAAGTTCCCCCAGGGTTGACTAGCCCAAAATCTGTCTCCCCACATCTGCAGGCTTGGACCATCTGGTGTTCCTGAGCGCATCCCATATGCCATAACAGTTGAATCAGGTGAGTTGGCCACATGTGGCCCAGCGGGTTGCACTCACCAGGCTCAGAGTTCTTCACACACAGTTACATCACCAAGGAGATCGGAGGATCTTTGCAGCTCCTCTTTGGAGGGTAAGTGTCTGATTTGTACCATAATGGGGGTGATGCAATGATCCTGAAGCGGGTCCATTGCCTTGATGATGATGTGCAGGTGATCCCATAGCGACCTCACTTTTCCAGCGGTGGTGTTGATCAGGTCACATGTCATGATGCTCCTGATGACCATCTCTGGAATATGGGATCACAGTATCCTGCTTGTACATGGACACCAGCCTGTGTGGCACAGAGAGGTTTTCAGCAGCATCCCCTCCTGGTGTACAGGGTTGCAGCTAACCACTGCACTAAGGTGATGACCCACCTGGCATGGCATCCTATCCACAGTGGGCCCTCCAGGCATCCAGGGTCACTGCTTACCATGGCTTGGAACCTATTCTAGGGCTCTGATCCAATTGGCTCAGCAATGCACTTGGCCCAATTCATGGCAGCTCTCCTTTGGCATACGAGTCTTGCCGGCTGTCCAGTACCAGAGTTCCAGTGGGAGGGGTAGGTGTAGAGAAGCCTGCCACCGCCGACTCTTAAGGTAATCCCTTATCGGTGCTGGCCCCACCTGGACAGCTCGTGAGGCTTGAAAGAGGTCTCCTAACGGGAGGTCCCTCTGAAGGAATCATTTGAGAACGACAAAACACAGGTCGTATACCAGTGTCCTCCCAAACCGGGGGACGCTAGCAATCATATGAGCACTAGGTCCTGATGAATCGCCCTTAGGGCGTGAAACATGTTGACCGTTGTCACAATAAGGGTTGAATAAAGGTTTGGTCTCATTGTTCTCCACTCCTTAATTCCCCTTAACCTTTTTTAATAAAGCAGTGAGCCTGACCATTAAAACCTTCTCCACTTAGGACTCCACTGACTTTTTTTAAGAACACCCCACTACGCTCACTATTTCACCCCTTATAGGCCCCTCACACCCACACACCCGTTGGCCTCGGAATTGAAGATCTCCGCTAAAGTGCAGCTTCACTCGCTGCCCGACGGGCATTGCACCGCCAGCCTGCCGTAGGAGCAGGATACCAATGATGACGCTGGACGGTCATCGGCTGGGACAACAGTTGTGGTCCTGCCGTGAGCCTGTGTGAGGTATCCTTACATTCTGAAGAGGGTCCACACTCATGCACTAAACCCCCATTTTTTATTTGAGTGAGAGAAAAGAGAGGCTGAGAAAAAAAGAAAAAAAGTTTTTTCTTGATTCTCCCCTGGGGAACTCTGTACAAAACTGTTGGTTGCTGCTGTTCAGGACGAGTACATTGGACCCACCCCCCCCCACAAATCGTCCACCCCTCTTCCCCCTGTTTGATATCATCATACGAGTCTTGCACACAAGTGAGTGATATAGACCGCTGTCAGCTGGAGAGTCTGAATGCAAGGAGCCTCAGCGTCTCTGGTCAGTGTGTCGGCCTGGAAGTCTCGGTTCACTCTAACGCTAGCAAGAGGTGCTATATTTATACAGAAAGTATCTAGGGCGCCATTGTCCCTTGTTGATTCTATTAGCCATTGTTGGCTTTGAGGATGACGTATGGGATGAACCGTGTACGTAGATATGGGGAGGTAGGTGGTGTAGCCCCAGCCTGTTTCTAAGAACCCTTATGAACATTCAGTCATACTGTGTAAGTCTGTTGATGGAGTTATAGGACTCTAATGTTTAGGAGAAACCCTCATTCTGCACCCAGGACTAGAACTAGGTAAAGGTTCAATCTTAAAAGGCTTGTTACAGTGTAATGTCAGGGAGGTTATGTAGGTGAAGGGGTATGATGTTACCCCGGGCCTATATTAGGTACCTATATGAAACATAACACCCACTCCTCTTCTGAACAGTCAACAGTGATAAAAATGCTGGGGAACTATTCTCTTTACTAGATAGTAGTGCATAAAACATTTATCAAATGAGCTTCGTAAAAACCTTGTTTTAAAACATTTTTAAAAACAGTTTAAAAGGGGGGAAGAGAAGAAGAAAAAATATTTTCAAATCAGTTGTTTGGAATTATCAGGATTTGTTGAAATCGCATTTTGCTCTCGTCGAGGTATGTTGATGTAGACGTCTGTATTAGGTCTAATTGCAACCTGGTTATTATTTTGAGTTTGATTTTGAAGTTTGGGTTTAAGAGGAACGAGTTCCATAACATTGTTGCATAGTCCTTCATTCCGTACAGGAGGCTCTTCAAACGTGATGAGTTTTTTTGTTTGAACTTCTTGGATTGCAGCGAGAGGAGGGTGTCTGCTACTGTGGAGTCCACTAGGCCTACTGTTCAGTATCGGCCATATAGTGTGGTTTGATTAAGTCAACTGAGAAAAATCTTTTCTCCTTTTTTCTGGCAAGAGGAGGGAGCAGCACAGTTCTTGTTCTTTGTACTGCTAGGACGGGTACAGGCTTTCTGTAGGATGGCCCAAATTCTTTCTTTTCCGCTATTTTTTCTCTGAACAGATCCCCGACTTTAGGGATCCAGGCAGGTCTTGGCGTTACTGCCTTGACTTCCCCAGCGGCAGTCTGTTTTGTTTGGATGTTACTTTGTTTTGTCCTGAAATCATGGAATCATTTAGATCCTGTAAAACAGCCAAACGATCATGGATATCAAATGGTTTCCCATCTGCCACTGTGTCTTCACAGTCAAGATCAGGTACCAACATACTCGACCCAAATAGGACCTCATATGGAGTGACACCCCCTAGAGAACTTCTTGGATGGTTGTTGAGGGCTCTCTGTACCCCATATAAGTAATTGACCCAACTACCGCCCTTGCCTAATACCCAATCTGTTAAAGATTGCTTTAAGTCCCATTTTTCCCTCTCCACACCCGGATTTCCCTCAGGATGATATGGAGAGGAGTTCCGCAATGCTACACCCATACTTTCCATGGCCTCTTTGTAAGCCCGAAAGCTAAACGCCGGGCTAGGGTCATAATGTAACGTGGGAACTGCATATGTCCCTTTAAAGACTTGTAAATCTTTTATAACAGTTGGAGCGTCAGCAGAGCGCAGAGGCCAAACCATAGGAATCTGAAGCATGAATCCACTGCCACCAAGATATACTTGTAAGCCCCATCAGATTGTAAGGGGCCGCAGTGTTCCAAATATAAACAAGAAAGAGGTTTGTCTGCTTTTAATAGTGTTGTCTGTGCCGGGCGTGGTATGGTGGACCCATTCATCTGCTGGCAGATGTCACATTTCAAGATGTAGTCTTTAGTTTGTTTTGTTAGTCCGCGCCACCAATAGCACTGTTTCACTAAAGAAATAGTCACTGCAATGCCTGTGTGCGCAGAGCCCAAACCCTTATGTGCTGCTAGTATTAAACCTTGCCTAGGATCCATATTTGGTATTACTCTATCCCCCACTTCAGGAAGTTGAGCATATGGAATGGTATGTGCATCTAACTTGTAGGAGTACTTGAGTAGATATGTTTTAGGTACTGCTGAGCTGGCTTTGCGAGAAGCAATGACAGCCACCATGATATCACCATCTATTCTTGTTTTAGAGTGAGTGATTGCAGCTACGAAAGCCATGCATACATCCCCCATTGCGACTTCATCAGCCGATTAATTTCCTTCAACGTGAACGCTATCACGCTGATGACTCATTGTGTGTATCACATGAGCCCGTGGTAGTTTGTTTTTCAACTCTACTGCCTGTTCCCATAGCATTTTATGCTTAATTGTACCACCTTTTGCATCTTTAAACCTGTTTAATTCCCAATGATGTAAGTACTCATTGTACGACTGTACACAATAAAAGGAATCACACACAATTAGTGTGGGGAATTCATGATCCGTATTTACAAGTGCCAATATTAGTGCTTTTAGTTCTGCCAACTGAGCCATGCAGTCTCCTAGAGAATGCGTTTTAGTGCAACTTGGATGGAACTTTCCATCCTGCATGCGACCTTTAATAATAGCACATGCCGGGCTGTATTGTTGCTTACTCCACCCTCGACCCTATCTTCACCTCCAGCAAACATATCTCCTTCAGTCACACCACAGCTCTCCATTGGACGGACCACAGCTGCGTTCACTTTATCTACAAAAAGACCACTACCCACAACCATCCTCAACCTACTCTGCGAAGAAACTGGAACAAAATCACCATCGACCAGATCTCCTCATCGCTTCTTCAAAACCCCCCTGCCCACTCTTCGAACCCCAACCAAGCAGCCATTAACCTCACTCAATGGCTAACCAACAGCGCCGACAACCTAGCACCCCTGAAAAAATGTCAAATAAAACTAGGCAACAAAAACGCCCCCTGGTTCAACGATGATCTTAAAAAATCCAAGAAACTCTGTCGCTCCCTTGAGAAGGCATGGAAAAAAGACCCAAACACCAGCACCAGGGACGCCTTCAAAAACGCCACCCGCATACACCACCAACTGATCCGGACTGCCAAGAAAGCCACTTTCAAGGACCGACTTGACAACAACGCCCACAACAGCAAGGAATTATTCAACATCCTCAAAGAGTTTACCAACCCCGCTGCCAACTCCAACTACATCACTCCCTCTCAAGCCCTTTGCGACTCCCTAGCTTCGTTCTTCCACGACAAAATCGCAGACATCCACAACAGCTTCGACAACCAACCCGGAGACCAACCCTCCCAACCTTCTGCCGTACCCTCACCCCCCTTGAACATCCTTAACGACTGGAACCCAATCTCCACTGAGGACACCATCCGCCTGATGAACTCCATCCACTCAGGATCCCCCACAGACCCATGTCCTCACCACATCTTCAACAAAGCAGATTCCATCATAGCACCACACCTCCGAGACGTCATCAACTGCTCCCTCAACTCCGCCACCTTCCCGGAAAGCTGGAAACACGCCGAACTCAGCGCCCTTCTGAAAAAACCCACAGCTGACCCCACCGAACTCAAAAACTACCGCCCCATCTCGCTCCTCCCATTCCCGGCAAAAGTCATCGAGAAAGCTGTCAACAACCAGCTCGCCGCCTTCCTCAAAACCAACAAATCCCTTGACTCCTCACAGTCCGGCTTCCGAGCCAAACACAGCACTGAGACCGCACTCATCGCAGCAACAGACGACATTCGAACTCTACTGGACAATGGAGACACAGTCGCCCTCATCCTCCTCGACCTCTCCGCAGCCTTTGACACTGTCTGTCATAGCACCCTGTTACAACGCCTCAGAAACATCGGAATCCAAGGAAAACCACTGGAATGGATCACCTCGTTCCTTGCCGGAAGAACTCAGAGAGTCCGCCTCCCACCATTCAAGTCAGAGGCCACTAAAGTCATCTGCGGCGTGCCACAAGGATCCTCACTCAGTCCCACCCTCTTCAACGTATACATGAGCCCCCTCGCGACCATCGCACGCCAACACAACCTCAACATCATCTCCTACGCTGATGACACTCAACTGATCCTCTCACTCACCAAAGACCCTAACACCGCCAAAACCAACCTACATGAAGGAATGAAAGAAGTAGCCGATTGGATGAAGCACAGCCGTCTGAAACTGAATTACGACAAAACAGAAGTCCTTATCTTAGGTACCTCCCCCTCTGCCTGGGACGACTCTTGGTGGCCAGAGTCCCTTGGAAAAGCACCCACCCCGACAGACCAAGCACGGAACCTGGGCGTCATCCTGGACTCCTCACTCTCGATGACCAGACAAGTCAACGCCGTTTCATCATCGTGCTTCAACATTCTTCGCATGCTCAAGAAAACCTTTCGCTGGATCCCCACCGAAACTAGAAAGACGGTCACCCACGCACTGGTTACAAGCCGCCTGGACTACGGAAACACCCTATACGCCGGTACCACCGCAAAACTTCAGAAAAAACTCCAACCCATCCAGAACGCATCAGCCAGACTCATACTAGACATCCCGCGTAACGACCACATCTCTGGTCACCTGAAAAACCTCCACTGGCTCCCCGTCAATAAGAGGATAACATTCCGCCTCCTGACCCACGCACACAAAGCACTTTACGAACTTGGACCCGAATGCCTCAACACACGACTTTCCTTCTACACCCCCCCCTGCCAGCTACGCTCCTCCAACCAAGCCCTTGCTGCTGTACCTCGCATCAACAAAACCACCATGGGAGGAAGATCCTTCTCCTACCTGGCGGCTAAGACCTGGAACTCACTTCCCATCCACCTTCGCCTCACTCAGAACCACCTAGCATTCAGAAAGCAACTTAAAACGTGGATATTCGACAAGTAATTCCCCACACTTCTCCAAGCGCCTTGAGACCCTCTGGGTATGTAGCGCGCTATATAAATTAATTGAATTGAACTCCCTATGGCCAGTTGAGCGAGACCCGTCAGTGTAAATGATATATTTATACTGATCTAGAGGCAAGAGTTCATTTAGTAGAGGATATTCTTGTTCTTATTCCCGGAATGCCTGTGTTTTTAGACTTGGATCAAATCTGTATTCAACGTCCATTGCAGTAAGAGAATTAGCCCATTGTATCCATCTCGGATGTAAGGCTTTTGCATTTGGAGAGCTAGTCTTTGTAACAGCTTCTAAAGCCTGTACCGGGGTTACGACAATTATGCGTTTCCCCTGAGCCAGTGCTCTTTCTCTTGCTACAGCGGTCTGAACAGCTGTCAGTCTTTTTTCTGTTGCAGTGAAACACATTTCTGCGTTTGTGTACAGGTGTGATTTGTGTGCGATTGGTACGGTTTCGCCTTCATTGAAGGTTAGGTAAGTGTCCCCAGATTGACCCGCTATTACACGGATCAACAAGTTGCGTACATGTACACATGTCTGTAAGTGTTTGGAAACAATCATGTCTTCTTGTAATCAACGTAGGATATTTGAATGTTCCTGTGTCCAGTGTCCAACTAAAATGTCAGGTTTTATTAAGTCGTAGAAAGGTTTTACTCTTTCTGCGTAATCCAAAATGTATGATCTGCCGAAATTTAGGAACCCCAGAATTGATAGCAGATTTTTTTATGTTTTAGGAGGTTGGAGCATTTGTCCAAAAAGTTAGCTGCTAGGCTTTTTCCTTCACTTGACACCTCATATCCTAAAAACAGGACATTGGGATGGGCAATTTTTGATTTTTTTAAATTAAATTTGTAGTCCGGCGAATCCCATAATAATGGTGCTTACCCTGGTCAAGTACCTCTCTTAAGTCATCGTCCATTAGATAAATATCATCCACATAGGACAATGCTTCTTTATCAAGTTTTTGGAGACTATATGAATTATCTGGTTTTGAAATGGGAAACAAAGGATTGTTATTTGGTGAGGTGCATGTTTCAATGGCCTCTTGATATTCAAGTTGATCTAAGATCTCCCTGGCTTGTTTTTTTAGCTTCTTGCTTTATTGGGTATTGCCCTGGGCATTTGGTGAAACTTTTAACGGGATTACATCTTGGGTTGACTCCTCATCCCACCCTGTATGATTTTCAAACAATGCCGGAGCTAGGGCTAGTGCCCAATCCCGTGCATATGCATGTTTAAGATGTATGGGAAGGAGGTTAGAGAATGCTGGAAAAATTATGTTTTCCCCCCAGGGCACTCCAGAACGAAGGCTGGCGGCCAATCTTGTTCTGCTAATAGGATGTCATATCCAGATTACACATTTTCCCAAAAGAGACCCTTAACTTTCTGGGGCTTGCCTCCTCCAATTGGAGTGTTATTTCATGTAACTCATGTGGGACTAAGTATGGGTGAAATTTGGGAATTCGCGGTCCGCGAATTCGTGCGAAATTGCAAAATAAGTCCGCGAGCTCGCGAATTTCCCCGCGAACTCGCGGATGTTTGTGCCATTTGCACAAATATGTCACCAGGTGTGCCTGTAACTTTGCCAGCGCGACAAAAGGCACCGAGGTCCTTTGCGTGAGCTGGCCATTATAGTGGGGACGGGCGGGAAGGCGTTTCATACCGCTAGTGTGTGGTGGATGGGGCCAAACGGGCGGGGCTTCTATGCGAATTCACATGCATCTTGTTTATAAAGGGTCAGATACCGAGTAGAGCAGCAGATGAGGAGAAAGCAGCCTCCTGGTCACAGGAGCTACACGGGGATGGCGCTCAGGAAACTCATGGATGCAAAAATACGTTTGGCACAGGACCCCAGAATCCTTCAGATGTCCAAGATAGCTCTGCTGCATGTGTTGGTACAAAGCCATTCTGATCCTGCTCAGTGGCTTCAGGCGCATGCAGCTGCTGCTGGACAGTGTTCCATCTCATACTAAACTGTTGTGAATGTATCTAGGACCCTATTTAAATATTCCCGATTCATGCCCTTATGTGATTATAACAAAACATATCCTTATAAAGGCATAAGAATCATATCCATATTTAGTCATAGCCAATGCAGTCCAAATACGGCAAGGCTACTCCCATAGACTCCTAGAAAGTACAACACGTTCTTTATAACCACTTCCATGCTAATGACAAGGTCAGCTCGTCATGCAGTGCCCATTCATTTCAATGGAAATTAGAGTAAATTGCTGGAATTGCCTTAGCACCAAAGGGGTTAACAAACCAAGCCTCCAGCAGCCCGGGAATTCCCCCTGCTTTTGTTTTGATTTGTACAAGAACTCCTGGAGTCCAGAAAGAACTGTAAGTTCCTAGTGACGTCTTATGTCCAACCTTACGTCAAACTCGGCACCTTCCAGGTATAAATATACCACCGTTTGCCTTAAGCAAACACACGGTGGTTTGGAGCAGAGCGGCTATCTTCTTGCCCGACGCCCAGCTGATGCGAGTGCCGAAGGAAGCCGACCCTCCCATTTGACACACTGAGAGAGACGCTGTCTTTTCTCCTGCCGAGAAATTCCAGCTCCAGTGTTTCCAGTCACCCTTGCGGGTTGCTGGGAGATCGAGTCCTGAGAGAGAGATACAAGACCTCCTTCATTCTATAACCAAGGTACGGAGCTGATTAAATCCTTAGAGAATTCTTGATTCAGATTCTTGGCAAAAACTAACTTAACTTAAACTGCAGCTCACTTACTCCTTCCCACGTACTAGCCTTAGGTCAGGTACACCGGGGTAGGCATATCTTAGAAGCACCAGTTGAGTACGTTTAGTCAATGATTTTATGTATGTATATATTTTATACGTTTTAAGTATCATATGGCTCAGAAACCATATAAATGCTTTTACAGTATTATTTCATAATACTCCTTTTACTGTACGCACTTTACTTCATGATAAGTATTGCAATTGTGGCAATTTGCTTCTCTTGCATGAGAAAGAGGACTTCTCAATAAATAACACCTTTTATTGAAAACGCCCGTCTCTCTATTTCTCTGCACTCCTGGTGAAACTAAGTATGCACGATTGACTGAGTGAAATAGCTGTCTATTGTTTTCACACGACTCTGGAGATATACTCCTTGTTCTGGAGGGAGCAAAGTTGTCATGTTTATGCGGTTGTCAGAAACTAATCCCTTCTTGTCTAATCAGGAAAGTTAACTCCTTTCTGTTCATTCGAGAAAGTTTCTAGTGACCTCCGAGCTAGCTGGCATTCATAATTAAGTGTAACATATTCAGTAGAGACCTAGTCGGCCTCAGTCCTACGTCTAAACTATCGTTTATGTTATTCCAATGCGCAGAGCCTATTGGGAATATAGGAACTGCACTACATGGCGTCCAACGTTTGGTAAGGCGATAATCTAACGCTAGATACTAGAGTAACTCAGTTGTGCTTTTTCACACAGACCCCTTTTTCCCGTAAACACTCCAATAGACGTCAGGAGTGGGTAAAAGGTTAATATCCGCCAGAACTTAGTAGGATGAGAATCCTATGTATTAGTTTTTGGTTTAGTCAACGTTGAAGGATACAGTGTTCCAAAATATTGTGCACCTAATCTTTGTTTCCTTGAAACTTGCTCTGCACAAAAAACTTTCTGTCAGTAGAATGCCGGAAGGTGACGAAGAAAGAGATGCTTTGGCAGCTCAACTCCTAGCGGATGACACAAGTCTCCGAGAAGAAGACCCGAATGTTATAATCATTCCGGTAAATGTAAGAAGAACTATAACTCTTAAACTTATAGAAAATGGACTATCATCAAGAGGTGGTACAGTAATATTTGTGGTAGAGGCCCATGAATATCGGCAGACAGAGGCATTCTATTCATGGATACATCTCCTACGCCGACGACACCCAGCTGATCCTCTCCCTCACCAACGACCCCGCCACCGCCAGATCCAACCTACATGAAGGGATGAAAGAGGTAGCCTATTGGATGAAGAACAGCCGCTTGAAACTTAACTCAGACAAGACGGAAGTCCTCATCCTTGGACCATCACCGTCGGCCTGGGACGACTCCTGGTGGCCCCCGGCCCTAGGCAGCGCACCCATAGCAACGGATCACGCACGCAACCTAGGCTTCATCCTGGCCCCTCCCTGTCGATGACCAGACAAGTCAACGCTGTCTCGGCTTCATGCTTCAACATCCTACGCATGCTCCGAAAGATCTTCCGATGGATCCCCACCGAAACCAGGAAGACGGTCACCCAGGCACTTGTCACCAGCCGACTGGACTACGGGAACACCCTCTACGCCGGAACCACAGCCAAACTGTAGAAAAGACTCCAACGCATCCAGAACGCCTCCGCACGACTCATCCTGGACATCCCACGCCACAGCCACATCTCCGGACACCTGAAAGACCTGCACTGGCTCCCTGTCAGCAAAAGAATCACTTTCCGCCTCCTCACCCACGCACACAAAGCCCTCCACAACCTAGGCCCCAGGTACCTCAACGACCGCCTGACCTTCTACACTCCCACCCGCCAACTACGATTGACCAGCCACGCACTCGCCGCCGTTCCACGCATCCGAAGAGCCACCATGGGAGGAAGATCCTTCCCCTACCTGGCAGCCAAGACCTGGAATTCACTCCCCATCCACCTCCGTCTTACCCAAGACCACCTCTCCTTCAAGAAGCAACTCAAGACCTGGCTGTTCGAGCAGTAGCGGACCCCCCCCCCAAGCGGCTTGAGACCCTCCGGGTGAGTAGCGCGCTATACAAATTTCTTGATTGATTGATTTTCCAGCAGCACACGCTGTGACACAAGATTTTCACTATTACAAAATAGAGGAACCTCCGGATGAATACGCTCCTTTCGAGGACGTTGAAATTCCACTAACATACCAAGAGAACCTGCTCTGCTTTGATGGCGCCCTAAAACATCAAAATCACATTACTAGGCTCGGTCCACTAGGTAGACCAGGTGCCACATGGCCGGTTCTAGCCAGCTACACACCACACCCCGACATTGAAGAAATGTCAAGCGAAGAACTTTTAGTTAAACTAAAAGAATTAACAAAGGCATATAAAGAATTAGTTCAATTGGCAATTGAAGGTACAACGATCCGTCAGAAATTGAAAGAAACAGATATAGCAGAACAACCTTTTGAACTTGCCAGAATCATAGAAAAATCCTGAAAAATCTTTTATTAAAAATAATCTGAATACTCCAAAAAAGAGGTGGGAGGGTAACAAACAAACCACTCCCAGAGAAAAATAGTTTCAGTCCAGAGGAAGGTCTCCTCAACGGAGAGATAGATCTCCAGAACGAGGAAGCAAGAGTTAGGGATAAATTGAGAAAACCTGACAGATATCAAGATATTGATACTCGTCCCTCTCGATCTTTTCAGAATTCCTCACAGAAATCGGAAAGAAGAGGACGGTCAGAGCACAAAGAAGAGCACGTCAAGTCCAAAGACAAGGAACCTGCTCATCAAAGTAAAAAATTACAATTTACAAAAAAGAAGGTAGCTAGTATTAAAATAAAACATGCCGAGGATTCTGAGGACACAACTGAAAACCGGAGAGTAGGCCCAGACAATGGTAGACAGTAGCAGAAGTGACCATAGCTCGCAAGATCTTGATGAATCTTCTGGAGACAGTGGACACGATTGAATACATTCAGTTGGAAACTGCAGACACCAGAGTTAGCAAACCCCATAAATTATATGAAATAACATTGCGTATAGAGGGGGACAAAACTAGGAAAATAAGAGGTCTCTTTTGGGAAAACTTATCTAAAGGCTATGATATCCTGTTAGCTGAGAAAGACTGGCCACCAGAGTTTGTCAGGGAGTGGCCTCATGGCACAGAAATGATTATGCCTGCCTTCTCAAATCACATTCCGATTCATAAAAAATACACATTTGCTAGAAAATGGGCAGTGGCCCAAGCTCCTGCCTTATATAAAAATCATGTAGGATGGGATGAGGATTCTCCTCACCACAAAATTCAGTTAAAAAATCAACCAACTGCACAAAGGCAGTATCCTGTTAAGCAAGAAGCTAAAAAACAAGTCAGGGAGATCTTAGATCAACTTGAATATCAGGGGGTGATTGAAACATGCACCTCACAAATGAACAATCCTTTGTTTCCTGTCTCCAAGCCAGACGATTCATATCGTCTAGTTTTGGACTACAGACCCCTAAACTCTTGCTGCAAAACATATGCAGTACAAAACTCACACAGTGCAGCACTAATGAATAACATCATGCGCAAAAAATAAATAAAACAACATTAGATATCTCAAATGGTTTCTTCTGTCAAAACATAGCACCAGAAAGCAGATATTTGACCGCTTCCTCCTGTATGGGGGCGCAAAAACAATTTTGCCGTCTCCCACAGGGATTCAAGAATAGCCCAGGATTATTCTCAGCAAGGGTAACAGAGTTACTACAAATGTATGATGATGAGGCATTATCATATGTCGATGACATCTATCTTACAGACGACGACCTGGAGACACACTTGAAAAGAGGGAACGCCATAATACTTGGATTCGCAGCTGAAGGGTACAAATTCAACTTTAAAAAGTCACGAATTGCTCACCTAACTGTCCTGTTTTTAGGATATGAATTATCAAGTGAAGGCAAAAGCCTAGCAGACAACTTCTTAGAGAAGTGTGCACTACTCCAAGCACCAAAAACGCTGAAGAACTTACAATCAATACTAGGTTTCCTGAATTTCAGAAGAACATACATTCTAAATTATGCAGAGAGGGTTAAATCTCTCTATGAATTAATAAAACCTGATTTCAAACCAATCAATTGGACTCAGAAACACACAGAAATGTTAAGATCATTACAAACAGACATGTTAACTAAAACAAAACTGCAAACACGCGCAAACGAACGCAACCTTGTAATCCGAGTCATCCCAGGAAGATGCAGATTCACGTACCTGACCTCTAATGAGGGAGAAACGGTACCAATAGCTTATAAATCACACTTGTACACACAAGCTGAAATGAAATTCAGTTCTACTGAAAAAATTATAACTGCGGTTCAAACTGCTGTAACAAAAGAAAGAGCCCTCGCACAAGGTAAACGAATAATAATCGTTACACCGGTACCTGCCCTAGAAGCATTAACAAGAGCAAGCATTCCAAATGCTAAAGCCTTACATCCGAGATGGATACAATGGGTTAATTATTTTGCTGCATCAGACGTAGTATACGAATTTGATCCTAATTTAAAAACACAAGAATTTCTCCAATACGAATATGAATGTTCTCTGCCGACCGAAATTCTGCCTCTCGAACATTACGGCTGTATAATATATACAGACGGTTCAGCACAACCCACAGTTGGGGGTAAACAAGCATATAGTGCTGCGTGCGCGATTGTTAAAGGTCATTGGCACGAAGGAAAATTTAGACCAATAGTCACTAAAACTCAATCTCTAGGAGATTGTACAGCTTAGCGAGCTGAACTACAGGCTTTTAAGATGGCGCTTGAAAATACAGATCGCGAATTCCCCACACTAATAGTGTGCGATTCATATTACTGCATTCAGTCTTACAATGAATACTTGCAGAACTGGGTTCAAAACGGCTTCAAAGATGCAAAAGGTGGAACAATCAAGCATAAAATGCTTTGGGAACAAGTAGTCATTTTACAGAAAGAACTACAAAAGACTCACGTGATACATACACTGAGTCATCAACGTGATGGCATTCACGTTGCAGGGAATTGATTGGCTGATGAGGCCGCGAAGGCAGCTGTGCAAACTGCTTCCGTAGCTGCCATCACCCGGTCAAAAACAAAAATAGACAGCGAAATAATACAGGCTGTCAGTGCTTCAGTAAAAGACAGTGGTAAGACACTCCCGAAAGGTTTTCCAGTAAAGTACTCATACAAAACTGATGCGAATAATGTTCCTTTTGCTCAAATCCCTGGAGTGGGGGATAGGGCAATTCCAGACATGGAACACAGGTTAGGACTAATTTTAGCGGCACACGAAGGGCTCGCTTCTGCACATGCTGGCGTTTCCGCCACAGTATCAATATTAAAACAGAGATATTGGTGGCCGCGGATGAGAAAACAAACTAGGAACTATGTTCTAGAATGTGAAATATGCCAAAGAATGAAAGTATCAACAGTTAAACGACCAGCACAGACACCACTTCGGATCTCAGATAAACCATTAGCATGTGTTTACCTGGACCACTGTGGTCCCTTACAAAGGGACGGCAACTATAAATATATCATGGTCGCAGTGGATTCCTGCACGAGATTCATTTGGATGTGGCCCCAGCGCTCGGCTGACGCCAGAACTGTTATAAAAGATTTGCGAGTCTTTATCGGCACATACGCAATTGGCATGCTACATCTGACCAGGGTCCTGCGTTTAGCTCTCGAGCTTACAAGGAGGCCATGGCCAGCATGGGCATTGCATTGCGGTACTCTAGTCCATTCCATCCCGAAGGAAATGCAGTAGTGGAGAGAAAAAAACGTGACATAAAGCAATCTATAACGGCGAGGGTATTAGGTTCGGGTGATGGGTGGGTCAAACATCTAACAAGTGTCCAACGTAGTCTTAACAATCTGCCAAGAAATTCTCTAAAAGGTATCACTCGATACAAACTATTGTTCGGTACTAGAATAATAATCCAGGACTTAGATTGTCAGACTTCAGTGGTGAAAGAAAAATCCTTTAATATCAAAGATTGTTTGGCTGTTTTACAGGACTTAAATGAAACAAGAAGAAGTCTAAGTAACACAAAGTTAAAGCCAAGAGCCACTGAAGAAAAACCACCTGTCCCAGCAAGACCTGTCTGGATTCCAGAGATTGGGGATCTAGTCAGAGAAAAGATCGCGGTGAAGAAGGAATTTGGGTCTTCTTACAGAAAAGCAGTACCTGTCTTAGCTGTCAGCGGAACAAGATCAGTAGTGCTACCGCCCCTCTCTGGTAAAAAGGAGAACAGAGTTGTATCAATCGACATGGTAAAACCACAATCATGTGGCCAATATTAAGTAGTAGGCCCAGTGGACTCCCAAGAAGTAGCAGAAGACCAAACCTTGCTACAATACAAGAGGTTCAAACTGAGAGACTAATCACATTTGATAAACCTGCAGTAAATAAAAAAGGACTACACAACAAAGCCATGGAACTTGTGCCTCTTGAAACCCAAATTGCAACAGTTCGTCAAGAAACACCCGTCTACAATGATGTAGCTTCAGACTATACTAATGTGAAAAAAGAAGATTCAAAGACTAAAGAAAATCCGGAAGCAATTCCAACAATTGACAGAACTGCATCTGGCTACTCCATCAATTTCGATGACTTTTCTGATGATCCAAGTGAACATGAAGAAACGCAAGCAACAAAAAGTTTTAAACAAAAAATGACTGAACTCTTTCATCAACTCAAAGAAACATATCTGATTTCACCATGGATTGAATTATGGATTGTGTTAGGTGTACTTTCCCTCCTACTTTGGCTCATCATGATTTTATGGTTGGGTAGATTTATTGATGGAAAATATAGTACAATGGACACAGCAAGCCAGAACATCAACTTGGTCCTAAAGCCACACAGATCTTCTCACATCGAGAAAAGAGAACTGTCATCAGTGAACATCACAGCCATTCCAATACCTGGTGGTGTAGCATGGGACAAAACGGATTACGAAATCTATGGCCCGATTGAGCTCTTGAAATATCCACACCAGTTCAAGGTTTCATTAAGTGACTTTGTAAAACCAAGTACTTTCTCTGATGATTGGGACTTTGAAAATATTAATAATATGATGTCAGATTTAGAAATGTCAGCAAAATTCAACACACACGATTATTTACAGGGTTCATCCAATTATGAAGAAATGTATTGCTATAATCATTATGGTCATCACTATTTGCATAAATCTGCTAATCCTAGAAATGTTTTTACTTATAATCAATTGGAACATTGTCCAACACCGCCAAAAGGCAGCTCGAAAACATTTTATGAGAAATTCCCATATTTCTCAGGGTTTAACACAACTGATCCAGAAACGTTTTATTTCAAAATGTTAAATAAGACAGGAATGAAAAACATGTTGACAAATACTAAATTGATTTATTCTGAAAAATGTTATGAAAAAATGTCTACATTTGGTTTTGAATTTTGGAAAAACAACATTGAAACAAAAACCATCTGGGGTACAAAAGACTGGCAGGTGCAAGGTTTAGAATAACTATTCAGAGCCTGCATGATCCCAGAACAGATAATATTCCTGAATGACACCATTCAACAAACAACCTGTCTCGGCCTAGCCAAGATAAAAGAATTAAACCAACCGTCTATTCCAAAGCCCATACCTGATAGTAATAGCACTACAGATGTGGAGATAGACGTATCCCATATTTTATACCAAAACAGAACAAATCCTGATTGGAAAAAATGGTTGATCTGGCCCACAGACACAAATAACTGTCAAGATAGATTCCTTAACAAAATACAGGGGTTCAAACAGACCAGGCCAGACCCGAGATATTCCCAGAGACAACATCCAGGGATAGTTACAACATACAGTGTAGGGAAACTATGCCTCGAATGGCTACAGAAATCCACACTGGCTGTAATTAAGCAACACTTGACTTTACTTAAAGAAGGTGCTGACTTGCGAGATTTCATACTGGGACCTCGCAAACAGCATCAAAAACGTTTCATATACGCCGGTATATACGCTGCTTACAACGAAGCTTGGAAAGTAATGCAAATTGAAACTGCAGAAAAAATACGAGAAATTGATCATATTCATTTGGAAAAATCACTTTCTGTAGTGGACAATGGGTTAACGACTCTGTCCTTCAGAATTTATTCACTGGACAGCATTGTATCATCTGCTATTGATGTAATAGAGCAGGATTCGCTAATGTTACAACATGGCCAGTCCGAATTGCGTTCTATTGTACAGTTAGGCTGGACGTTACACAATCTGCGTTCAGGCTACGTGCCATGGCGTCTAATCAACACAACGTCATTATTTTCTATCTTTAACCTTACTGATAAACAAATCAGTTTGGCACAAAAAGGAGCAGACTATACGATTCTGAGCATTGAAAATCTTGAGAGATTACCATTGACAATGTCAGAGAGACCTGTCATTGAACGGATAATACATGGTACAATTACAATCCCGATAACAACTTTTCAGTTTCAGTATTGCCAAAAGTATATACCAGCAGGCCTGTATGAAAGGTTGGGTAAAGGATACATCAAGTCAACATGGAATTTACCTTATACACATACATTTTATAGTGAAGGGAAAAAAAGAGGAATTTCTTAGTGGTAACAATTGTAAAAAAATCACTAAGCGGTACACTTCTGTGTCAAGGTATTAACTTGCATGGAGCCTGCAAAGGTTCATCAAACAACCTTTCATGTCACCTGCATGGCACTCCTGCAACACAGATGGAGCCTTTTTTCAGACAGCTTTTCATCGGCAGCTATGTTATAATAAGTGACTGCAGCTATTGTGCCAGGAAAAGCCTATCTCGTGAGCGTTACTTCCATGGTCACTTGTTGTATGCAAGTACTGTATCCAAACAGCAATCTAGAGATGGAGGCGGCAATATGGCCTTCTTTGAATATCTCTTTTATTCAAATTGATACTTTAAGCAGAATGAAGTCTATTCTTTTACAGACAACTGTGCCTTTAACCTCGTCCAAAGATACGTATGATCTGCAAGTTGCAAGGACAGCGGCAGAGATACATTCCCTATTATCGACAAATTGCCCCGTACATTTCGTAGAAATGTTAAGCCAAATCTTAAACATGTCAGATACCAGTGGCATCGCACATGTATTTAAGACAATTTTTTCGGGACTGTTAGCACCCTTTGAGACAGTTCTTGGCATTTTCCCGAATTTTGTGCATTCAGTATTCAGCGGACTGCCTCTTCTTTTGGCACTCGTAGCAGGAATTTTAATTTTGTTCCTTCTGCTCCGATATGGCAAGGCAAGTCACAGAGAAAACTCAAGCAACAATGGAAGAAATGATCCTAGCTATACGATCCCGAGAACGGATCACTAATGTCCTCGGCTTTGCCCGGCTAAGAGATCTGAGTACTACCTGGTTTCTTTCATTCAGACCAATCTGGCAAGATTGCATCTTACCTGTGCTTCGATGTCTGCTATGCGGAGAAGAATGCGTGTTGGACGTATGTCTTACACTACCATCAGCAGTACCAATGGATATCGATACTTTGCTTGGTTCGGTAACGGCTCATGCAACGTGTTGTCCCCAACGGCTATCTATTCTGATGACGGCATTCGTTGAGACTTCACCATTACGATTAGGTGGCGGTGAAGTACAAGATGAAAGCAGCACCACACAGGTACAACCTTCTTTGAGCATTGCTGATCCAGACACCGATGATGGCAATGATTCTCACATTTGCACTATTTCAACTTTTTCGAACTTGGTCGAACTCTCACCTACTGTTGTAGACCAATTTTTCGCAAGCCTGTCTGATCTGATGTTCTCTCCCAACAACGAGAATAACTTTTAAAACAACGAGCACACAGCGATCCCTGAACTCTGAATTCGGCCTTCAGTTTTAATAAACAACACTACTGAAAACAATTGGAACTATTTTTTCCCCTGAAAGCGAAATTATTTTTTTCCATTTTTCTAAATAGTTGCTTTTCTTCTGGCACATGGTACTCTGCTTAAAGTAGAACTATTCTTAGAGAACAGAACTTCTATTTTTAGGGACTCTAGAGACAATATTTTGACTTAGCCTCTAGCACATGTACAGTATTGTATAAATATGTGATGAAATGGTCTCGACCTTCTTTTCTGTATTAAGAGCCATTTCATAAATGTAATTTTCGCAAATCATTCAGTCAAACGTACCATATATGCATTTCTTGAATGATACCACTGCTTGAAAAATGTACAGTATAAACACTCATTTTCGTGTATATACCATATACTATTTCAAATGCAATTTATGTATTTTGGGGTGGGTTGGAAAACACATGCATCGTTATATGTTTAGTATTGCTTAGTATTTAGTAATGATGGACATTATACGTGGAGTGGGTGTTGTGAATGTATCTAGGACAAAAATATAAATATTCCCGATTCATGCCCTTATGTGGTTATAACAAAACATATCCTTATAAAGGCATAAGAATCATATCCATATTTAGTCATAGCCAATGCAGTCCAAATACCGCAAGGCTACTCGCATAGACTCCTAGAAAGTACAACGCGTTCTTTAAACAAACAAAGCCTCCAGCAGCCCGGGAATTCCCCCTGCTTTTGTTTTGATTTGTACAAGAACTCCTGGAGTCCAGAAAGAACTGTAAGTTCTTAGTGACGTCTTATGTCCATTCTTACGTCAAACTCGGCACCTTCCAGGTATAAATATACCAATGTTTTCCTTAAGCAAACACACGGTGGTTTGGAGCAGAGCGGCTATCTACTTGCCCGACGCCCAGCTGATGCGAGTGGCGAAGGAAGCCGACACTCCCATTTGACGTACTGAGAGAGACGCTGTCTTTTCTCCTGCCGAGAAATTCCAGCTCCGGTGTTTCCAGTAACCCTTGCGGGTTGCTGGGAGATCAAGTCCTGAGAGAGAGATACAAGACCTCCTTCATTCTATAACGAAGGTACGGGCTGATTAAATCCTTAGAGAATTCTTGATTCAGATTCTTGGCAAAAACTAACTTAACTTCAACTGCAGCTCACTTACTCCTTCCCATGTACTAGGCTTAGGTTAGGTACACCGGGGTAGGCGTATCTTAGAAGCACCAGTTGAGTACTTTTAGTCAATGATTTTATGTATGTATATATTTTATCCATTTTAAGTATCATATGGCTCAGAAACCATATAAATGCTTTTACAGTATTATTTCATAATACTCCTTTTACTGTACGCACTTTACTTCATGATAAGTATTGCAATTGTGGCAATTCACTTCTCTTGCATGAGAAAGAGGACTGCTCAATAAATAACACCTTTTATTGAAAACGCCCATCTCTCTATTTCTCTGCACTCCTGGTGAAACTAAGTATGCACGATTGACTGAGTGAAATAGCTGTCTATTGTTTTCACACGACTCTGGAGATATACTCCTTGTTCTGGAGGGAGCAAAGTTGTCATGTTTATGCGGTTGTCAGAAACTAATCCCTTCTTGTCTAATCAGGAAAGTTAACTCCTTCCTGTTCATTCGAGAATGTTTCTAGTGACCTGAGCTAGCTGGCATTCATAATTAAGTCTAACATATTCAGTAGAGACCTAGTCGACCTCAGTCCTACGTCTAAACTATCGTTTATGTTATTCCAATGCGCAGAGCCTATTGGGAATATAAGAACTGCACTACAAAACTGCCCAGTACAGGCATATGCTGGCGCTGGGCAGTAGGGTGCGGTGGCATGTGGGTGCTCCACGCCTGGTACATGCGCATACCGGTGCCAGGGGGGACACATGTTTATTGGTGCTGTGTAGCAAGTATGACTTTACATTTTGACTGTACCACCTACACGGATCAGGAGCATCCAGGCACCAGACTTCATGGTGCAAGAGCATAATGGTGCTGTGCGGTACAGGTATATATGTACTGGGGGCAGGGGGACACTTAGCACAATGGGTGCTCACACCCATAGGGCTCCCAGGCAATTGAGCATGAATGATTTTCACCCTGAGAGGGCTCCGGGGCAGTTCAGCAGCACGGGGGCTCACACCCACTGGGCCCGGGGGCAGTTCAGTAGCGCGTGGTCTCACAAGCCCTGGGCAGCTCAGCAGCGCAGGGGCTCACACCCACAGGGCTCCAGGGTAATTTAGCAGCGCCACCCTCTGGTTCATCACTGCCACCCTCTGGTTCATCACTGCCACCCTCTGGTTCGTCACTGCCACCCTCTCGTTCACACCTGCCACCCTCTGGTTCACCACTGTCACCCTCTGGTTCATCACTGTCACCCTCTGGTTCATCACTGCCACCCTCTGGTTCATCACAGCACCCTTTGGTTCACCACTGTCACCCTCTGGTTCATCACTGTCACCCTCTGGTTCATCACTGCCACCCTCTGGTTCATCACTAGCACCCTCTGGTTCACCACTGCCACCCTCTGGTTCATCACTGCCACCCTCTGGTTCATCACTGTCACCCTCTGGTTCACCACTTCCACCCTCTGGTTCACCACTGCCACCCTCTGGTTCACCACTGCCACCCTCTGGTTCACCACTGCCACCCTCTGATTCATAACTGCTACCCTCTGATTCATCACTGCCACCGTCTGGTTCATCACTGCCACCCTCTGGTTCACCACTGACTCCCTCTGGTTCATCACTGCCACCCTCTGGTTCATCACTGCCACCCTCTGGTTCACCACTGCCACCCTCTGGTTCGTCACTGCCACCCTCTGATTCGTCACTGCCACCCTCTGGTTCACACCTGCCACCCTCTGGTTCATCACTGCCACCCTCTGGTTCATCACAGCACCCTCTGGTTCACCACTGCCACCCTCTGGTTTATCACTGCCACCCTCTGGTTCATCACTGCCACCCTCTGGTTCATTACTGCCACTCTCTGGTTCGCCACTGCCACCCTCTGGATCATCACTGCCACCCTCTGGGTCATCACTGCCACCCTCTGGTTCATCACTGCCACCCTCTGGTTTGCCACTGCCACCCTCTGGATCATCACTGTCACCCTCTGGTTCCTCACTGTCACCCTCTGGTTCATCACTGTCACCCTTTGGTTTATCACTGCCACCCTCTGGTTCATCACAGCACCCTCTGGTTCACCAGTGCCACCCTGTGGTTCATCACTGCCACCCCCTGGTTCATCACTGTCACCCTCTGGTTCACCACTGCCACCCTCTGGTTCACCACTGCCACCCTCTGGTTCACCACTGCCACCCTCTGATTCATCACTGCTACCCTCTGATTCATCACTGCCACCGTCTGGTTCATCACTGCCACCCTCTGGTTCACCACTGCCTCCCTCTGGTTCATCACTGCCACCCTCTGGTTCACCACTGCCACCCTCTGGTTCACCACTGCCACCCTCTGGTTCATCACTGCCACCCTCTGGTTCGTCACACCACCCTCTGGTTCACACCTGCCACCCTCTGGTTCATCACTGCCACCCTCTGGTTCATCACTGCCACCCTCTGGTTCATCACAGCACCCTCTGGTTAACCACTGCCACCCTCTGGTTCATCACTGCCACCCTCTGGTTCATCACCCTCACCCTCTGGTTCACCACTGCCACCCTCTGGTTCACCACTGCCACCCTCTGGTTCACCACTGCCACCCTCTGATTCATCACTGCTACCCTCTGATTCATCACTGCCACCGTCTGGTTCATCACTGCCACCCTCTGGTTCACCACTACCTCCCTCTGGTTCATCACTGCCACCCTCTGGTTCACCACTGCCACCCTCTGGTTCGTCACTGCCACCCTCTGGTTCATCACTGCCACCCTCTGGTTCACACCTGCCACCCTCTGGTTCATCACTGCCACCCTCCGGTTCATCACTGCCACCCTCTGGTTCATCACTGCCACCCTCTGGTTCATCACAGCACCCTCTGGTTCACCACTGCCACCCTCTGGTTTATCACTGCCACCCTCTGGTTCATCACTGCCACCCTCTGGTTCATTACTGCCACCCTCTGGTTCGCCACTGCCACCCTCTGGATCATCACTGCCACCCTCTGGATCATCACTGCCACCCTCTGGTTCATCACTGCCACCCTCTGGTTTGCCACTGCCACCCTCTGGATCATCACTGTCACCCTCTGGTTCCTCACTGTCACCCTCTGGTTCATCACTGTCACCCTCTGGTTTATCACTGCCACCCTCTGGTTCATCACAGCACCCTCTGGTTCACCAGTGCCACCCTGTGGTTCATCACTGCCGCCCTCTGGTTCATCACTGCCACCCTCTGGTTCACGACTGCCACCCTCTGGTTGATCACTGCCATTCTCTGGTTCATCACAGCACCCTCTGGTTCACCACTGCCACCCTCTTGTTCATCACTGCCACCCTCTGGTTCATCACAGATCCCTCTTGGTTCACCACTGCCACCCTCTGGTTCATCACTGCCACCCTCTGGTTCACCACTGCCACCCTCTGGTTTGCCACTGCCACCCTCTGGATCATCACTGTCACCCTCTGGTTCATCACTGTCACCCTCTGGTTCATCACTGTCACCCTCTGGTTCATCACTGCCACCCTCTGGTTCATCACAGCACCCTCTGGTTCACCCCTGCCACACTCTGGTTCATCACTGCCACCCTCTGGTTCATCACTGCCACCCTCTGGTTCACCACTGCCACCCTCTGGCTCACCACTGCCACCATCTAGTTCATCACAGCACCCTCTGGTTCACCACTGCTACCCTCTGGTTCACCACTGACACTATCTGGTTCACCCCTGCCACCTTCTGGTTCATCACAGAACCCTCTGGTTCACCACTGTCACCCTCTGGTTTATCACTGCCACCCTCTGGTTCACCCCTGGGATGTATGACATTACAATGCATGCTTTTACCACGCATGCTGTTACAACGCAGTTTTTACAACGCATGCTGTTACAACTCATAGCGCTTTGGTGCTGGATAGTGAATAGTTTAATTTACTATTCCAACTCCAGTCCCCTTGGATAGTAGGGAAGGTGTTGGATAGTAAATTAAAACTATTCCCTATCCTAGAGTGCCCCCCCCAGTGCAATGCATTGTAATGTTTTTCATTGTAAAACCTGTGTTGTAAAAGCACTGTGTTGTAAAAGTTTTGTTGTAAAGGATGTTTTCCTCACCCCTGCCACCCTCTGGTTCATCACTGCCACCCTCTGGTTCATCACTGCCACCCTCTGGTTCATCGCTGCCACCCTCTGGTTCACCACTGCCACCCTCTGGTTCACCACTGCCACCCTCTGGTTCACCCTTGCCACTATCTGGTTCATCACTGCCACCCTCTGGTTCATCACTGCCACCCTCTGGTTCACCACTGCCACCCTCTGGTTCAGCACTGCCACCCACTGGTTCACCACTGCCACCCACTGGTTCATCACTGTCACCCTCTGGTTCACCACAGCCACCTTCTGGTTCATCACTGCCACCCTCTGGTTCACCACTGCCACCCTCTGGTTCATCACTGTCACCCTCTGGTTCATCACTGCCACCCTCTGGTTTATCACTGCCACCCTCTGGTTTATCACTGCCACCCTCTGGTTCATCACAGCACCCTCTGGTTCACCACTGACACCCTCTGGTTCACCACTGCCACCCTCTGGTTCATCACTGTCACCCTCAGGTTCATCACTGTCACCCTCTGGTTCATCACTGCCACCCTCTGGTTCATCACTGCCACCCTCTGGTTCATCACAGCACCCTTTGATTCACCACTGCCACCCTCTGGTTCACCATTGCCACCCTCTGGTTCCTCACAGCACCCTCTGGTTCACAACTACACCTTCTGGTTCATCACAGCACACTCTGATTCACCACTGTAGATTATGGGGAGAAAGCACACCTGCCCAGCCTCAACGGGGGGCTGGTTAATGTGTTACTGAATTTGAGCTTCAAGTCCGGCACCTGCTTCCTTATCTGTAAGTGCTTCCTGTTGTGGTTTAATTTTTGTGACAGCCTGGAGCATTGTGCCATACTTGTAACTATTCTCTGACCCTGCTTCGAGGGTTAGAGCAGGGTCAGAGAATAGTTGCAAGTAGGCAACAACTCTGGAGGCGCCGCTCAGGAAGCACTTACAGGGTTACAGCAGGTGCCCAAGTTGAAGTTAATTTCTTTGTAACCATTTTGTAAATGGTTACAAAGAAATTAGCTTCAACTTGGGCACCTGCTGTAACCCTGTAAGTGCTTCATGTACTTCAGTTTTTGAAAATCCGTCCCCAACGCGATTTCGTTGATTTTTTTGCAATTTCGCGAGATTCGTGGACCGCGAAATTGCAGAAAATCCGCAAATTCCGTGAACGGAACGGATTTTATGCCCATGCTTATGTGGGACGCTTACCCTTGTATCTGGTGTTTCCACTGTGATGTAATCATTCAAGTCTGCTGTCAGCTATTGTTACTTCTGCCACAACTATCTAGCATCGTCTGAGCCCATTACCCTTCAGAAGCTGCGTCTTCAGAATTCTGGGCATGTCTTATTTTCAGACCTGCAACTTTCTTTTTCTTGAATTCAGATTTTGATTTTGGCTTGTCTTCTTTTTTGGACGTATAGTCTTGAGCGTGCTGCTTCTCACTGGACTTTGTACGCTCCTCTTTGTGTTCTGACCGTCCTTCTCTCTCAGTGGTTTTCATCGAGCCCTGAAAGGAACGAGAGGAAGGTGTGTCAGTATCCTGATACCTGTCAGGTTTCCTAATATTACCCCTATTCCTGAAATTATACCTATTTTCAGAGGGCTCCTGTGGAGGCGATCTACCTTGGGATTGAGATCTCTTTTCTGTAAAGTTTTGTTGTTTTTTTGTCATCATTTAGAAGAAGCAAGTGTTTGCTTAGAAGTGTCCTTTTCAAGGGTGCCCCTTCAGTTTTAGTTTTAACGCTTTCCCATCCAAACTGTCTGTGCCTAATTCTGCATATGCAGTTTCAATTATTTTGGGAAGTTCGTGTTGTTGATCCAATGGACCAAATTACCTTAGGCATTGGCGGATTGCCACTAAAGGTGCTACCCCTTTAATATTAGCTAGTATTATGGCGGATACCTGGTTGTAGTTATTTAATAACTTCATCACTAAGTTCAGGGCCGGCTCTGCTCCGAACTCATTTTGTATTTTTCTTAATACATTGGGTATTACTGCTAATGAAGGAATACCATGTATTCTGGTATAGATGGCAGCAAAGAATGTACCCGAAGTGGTACAATCCTCTATCTCAGGTGTCATCCCCATGGGCAAGTAGATTGTTAACATTCTGTGGTTTTCCAAAATTTGGTATTATTTGGGAATACTGCTTCTAGCTGATTTATTTTCTGGGCTACCCAGAAAGGTCATTTTGCCCATTACCGCGTGTAATGTTTGTGGAGTTATTTTAGTTGCTGTACCCTGTGATTGGGTTCCATTTGTTGCAACTGTTGTTGGTTGGACTGTGAAAGTCCTCATGACGAATTGCGTTAGGTTTCGGTAGATTCTAATTAAATATGTTTGTGTTATGAAAAATTCTGGTTGTGTCATTGAATCACTGTCAGGATGTGGTGTGTAAGCCGCTAATATTGGCCATGTTGCACCGTCTCCTCCGAGCTGGCCTAATCTTACTCTGTGTCTTAAGTGGGGTAGGGCTCCTTTAAGCCAGTAAAAATGTTCCTTGTAAGTGAGTAGAACTTCTAAGTCCTCGCAGGGACCATATTCCGCTGGTGCATCTCCCTACGTGTAAGAGTGAAATGTGTGTGTTCTAGCATCTGCTTCTGGGAATGTAACCCACGAATAGAATACTTCTGTTATATTTGATTTGTGTGTCTCAATCACAAAGGCTACTAAGCCACCCTTGGACGATAAACCATGGTCTAGTATGTCCAGGGTGATAGTACATCTGAATTTAGGTGGAATGAGAATTCCATCCACCTCTTCGTCTCCTGGGAGGTGCAGATCCACTACGGGGTAAATATCGCCCTCAGTCATTTTGAATGGAGAAGTTTGTTCAAGGGAGCTAAGATAAGGTGTTATACACAATTTAAGAATACTATGTCCTTCAAGCTTGATTAACCAGCAACCAATAAATAGGATATTTCACCTACTCAGCTGTGGCGGAGTTTGTGCCCACCCACTCCAGACATCTCTGGTGTACGTGAGTAGGGTTCTCTGAGAATTAGCATAAGTAAACTACCCAGATTCTACTGGTCCTCTAGCTATAATTAGGCTGCAGTTAGCCCGTCATACCTGTGGTGTCATGTAGTTCCTATAGTGCCCATGCAGGACCTGAGCGTTTGGATAACATAAACTGTGGGATTGGTGGCAGACTGGTTCTGTACACCGCCACCGAGAAATGTTAGCCTATTTGCATTTAGTCGAACCCCTTTACCTGAAGTGTGAGAATGTAGGAGCCCTTCTTGTCTTGTTGGTTGGACTGTGAAAGTCCTCATGACGAATTGCGTTAGGTTTCGGTAGATTCTAATTAAATATTTTTGTTGTATGAAAAATTCTGGTTGTGGCATTGTATCACTGTCAGGATGTGGTGTGTAAGCCGCTTATATTGGCCATGTTGCACCGTCTCCTCCGAGCTGGCCTAATCTTACTCTGTGTCTTAAGTGGGGTAGGGCACCTTTAAGCCAGTAAAAATGTTCCTTGTAAGTGAGTAGAACTTCTAAGTCCTCGCAGGGACCATATTCCGCTGGTGCATCTCCCTCTGTGTAAGAGTGAAATGTGTGTGTTCTAGAATCTGCTTCTGTGAATGTAACCCACAATTAGAATACTTCTGTTTTATTTGATTTGTGTGTCTCAATCACAAAGGCTACTAAGCCACCCTTGGACGATAAACCATGGTCTAGTATGTTCAGGGTGATAGTACATCTGAATTTAGGTGGAATGAGAAATCCATCCACCTCTTCGTCTCCTGAGAGGTGCAGATCCAAAACGGGGTAAATATTGCCCTCAGTCATTTTGAATGGAGAAGTTTGTTCAAGGGAGCTAAGATAAGGTGTTATACACAATTTAAGAATACTATGTCCTTCAAGCTTGATTAACCAGTAACCAATAAATAGGATATTTCACCTACTCAGCTGTGGCGGAGTTTGTGCCCACCCACTCCAGACATCTCTGGTGTACGTGAGTAGGGTTCTCTGAGAATTAGCATAAGTAAACTACCCAGATTCTACTGGTCCTCTAGCTATAATTAGGCTGCAGTTGCCCGTCATACCTGTGGTGTCATGTAGTTCCTATAGTACCCATGCAGGACCTGAGCGTTTGGATAACATAAACTGTGGGATTGGTGGCAGACTGGTTCTGCACACCCCCACCGCGAAATGTTAGCCTATTTGCATTTAGTCGAACCCCTTTACCTGAAGTGTGAGAATGTAGGAGCCCTTCTTGTCTCGAGTCTGACACCCCGTGAGGGATGTTTAGACCACTGTCAGCTGGAGCATCTGCATGCAGGGAGCCCCAGCGTCTCCCTTCATGCAGGCCATGCCATGGCACTTGACCCATACCAGGAGGCGCATTAGAACTGCTCGGGGCTCCCGCGCTGTGGGAGCCCGTCATTGCAGCAACACCAGGCACCATGCACTTTCATTGGGGGACTCCATTCCCCAACCTGCATTGTGGCAAGAGCCGCCAGCTGCCACGACCCTTGACCCACCCCAGGAGGCAGGAGATGCATAAGAACTGCTTTGGGCTCCCACAGCACAGTAGCCCATCATTGCAGCAGCACCAGGCACTTTTGTTGGGGACTCCATTCCCCTACCTGCATCGTGGCAGTAGTCTCCAGCGGCCACAACCCTTGACTCACACCAGGAGGCGCATAAGAACTGCTCGGGCCTCCTGCAGCGCAGGAGCCCATCATTGCAGCAGCACCAGGCACTTTTGTTGGGGGACTCATTCCCCAACCTGCATCCTGGCAGGAGCAACCAGCGGCCACAACCCTTGACCCAAGCCGGGAGGCAGGAGGCGCATAAGAACTGCTCAGGGCTCCCGCAGCCCGTCATTGTAGCAGCACCAGGAACTTTTGTTGGGGGACTCCATTCCCCAACTGGCATCCTGGCAGGAGCCACCAGGGGCCACAACCCTTGAACTGCGCCAGGAGGCAGGAGGCGTATAAGAACTGATCAGGACTCTCTGGTGTTGCAATCCAGCCTTAAGAAGATTCACAAAGTTTGTTTGCCCAGTAAGTCTCTTTTCTTAATCTGCATGGCCGTGACTCTTTTAAAGGCTGTGACCACTCAGACATTGCAAAACAGAAGCAATTGGGAGATAGGGAGGGGACAAGGACTGATAGAGCCATAGATTAGGAAATTTCAGTAGTTGAACTACGGTTATCTATAGGGGGTGGTTCGTTTACTGCTCTGAACCTGGATTTAGCACACAGTGGGGTGCCTGTGGACATTGAACCCCAAAATTCTGATAGCATACAAACACTAGTCAAACCACCATCCCCTGTGAGGTTGACTCCCCTACATCAAGCATCTCCGCCATTCGACCCTTCTGTCAAGAGGAAGAAAAAGTTGAAACATCAGGAGCCTTCAGAAAGACTAGGTCTAAGAAAAAAACTGCAGGAGTTACCAAATGGGACTAATACTATTCATGCCGTACCAGCAACTGTTAAAAAATCCCATTCTGCCCCAGCAGTCTCTAAAGCCCCACCTCTTCAAGACATAGAGACTGTAATAAACTGTTTTGACAATTTATTACCAAAACATCTTTCTCCAGTATTGGCCAGACTTGACAAGCTCGAGGTTAATGTGGAAAACATATTGAAGTCTGTTACCTGTCTTTTGGCTGGGGTAGGAAAAGACAGTCCCACATGCTCAGATTGCCCTGCCCTGGGGGGGGGGGGGGGGGTCACAGGATCCTGTAAGACACTTCAATAGGGTGGTAAAGACCAGTTTAAAGACATAGCATTGAAGCAAATAAATCATAATTGGGTGTGGGCGTATTAGTAGTAGACCTAGGCCCAACACTCAGAGCTTTTTGCACAAGGTAAATGGTATTGAACCCTCTAGGCATGAGGTTAACCTGTATCTTCCACTAGCATGCTGTCCATATGTTGTGATCTTAACTAATGCTCCCTTGCTCCAGGGAAGTTAAAAGAAACCACAAGCCAAATAAAAAACAAGGTATGCCATTGGTTATCCCAAAATACAGATTTCACAAATTCCAGCAACCATGACATTCTGTTTGTTAGAAGATTTAGCTGGGTTGTTCCCTTATGAAAGACTACTCATGGAGACTGCATAGTGGTAAATTGCTGAAACCCAGACCTTGCAGGGACACTACTTAGGAGCGGGAGAAAATCAACTAGGTGGGGTTTTGGACATGGGATTGGTATAATGCCGCTGGGATTCCCTTATAGACATCTTAAACCCTGTGGCCCAGTCACCCCACCAAATGCCCAATTAGCGCCGAATCTGCAGAAGAAAAAGGAGCAATTTTCTCTTGTAACTAGCAATTGATATCAAGTACTCACAGAGTTGGATAAGCCAGACTGACTAAAGTCTAGTTATGCTAATTTGATGGCGGCTCAGGGCATGGCACGGTTAGTCATCTTGTGGGGGACATTACGAACAACACTTCAAATGGAATGGTGAACCGTACCCCATATGGCCTGCTTCACCACCATGCGCCCAACCAAGGCTCAATGAGAGGAAGCCCCCCCAATAGGACACCCACTACAGGGAAACTCTATGGATGATTCGCAACTGAATATAATATCCTGAAATATTGCAGGGATACGGTCTAAATTCAATGACCCGGAGTGGGGTAAACTAGTGGACAGCTGCCATATATGTCTGTTCCAAGAAACATGGGCAACAGAACAGATTCATAGGGTGGGCTTTATCACGTTTAGTTTAGAAGCCAGACAGTCAACATCTGGCAGACCTGCGGGTGGGTTGCTGATCTGGGTTAACACTACATTGACTTGCAAAATCAAGCATCTAGATCTAGGCTCACAGGACATCCTTGGTATTGACTTGTTATCGCTTAAAGGGGATACCCACGTCAGATTGATTAACTTATACACCCAGTTTAATAGCCCCCACAAGCCGTCTGATACTGTAACAACGCTCACAAAGTTCCTTGAAACTTCCAAGAAAGAGTATTACCTCATTGTAGCCGGCAATTTTAATACAACCTATGAGCCAGTAGAATATGTACAGGAAATAGTCCAGGAGGAAGAACAATTCAGAGGTGTTAAAAGGCTTCGGATACCTGCCCTTAAAAGATGTACTAGTGTTGGGCAGCAAGTTCAGTCATTTACCCTTGCTTATGGGGTGCGTGCATGTAATGGGCGGACACCCTCAGATGCCAATGCAAATTTTACATTTAAAAGGGGGAATGTTAAAAGCAGGATTGATTTTATTATGGTAGATCTTGATCTTTGGCCACAAGTTAATGATATGAGTATTTTTAATCGTGAGGATAGTGACCATAATGCACTGTTCATGAAGCTTTCTGGCCTTCCTATTCTACATCCCCAGTTAAATCTGACGATGGCACCTGTGATCACAGCTAATAACAAAAGGAGAAGTAAGTGGACACAGGTAGCTACTGATGGCAAACTCCTCCCTAATATTCATAAAGAGGTGGTTCAGACACTCGCGAAACGGAGTAATTCTAACATAAATGATAACACGATTATGTCTAGTTATCAAGAACTATCGAACAACATAATGCCCTACTTTAGTAAGCAGGGAAGCTCAATCTCGATTAAATGTAAAGCTGCTCCATGGTAGAATGAGGAATGCAGGCAAGCAAGAATCGAGCTAACTGTGGCAGAAAAAGAATGCACAAGGCCCGATATAATTAACAAAAGAATGCTATATAAGAGAACACAGGAGGAGGCAAAATGGATTTGGGAGTTACAGAACTGGCGTATACTAGTTGAGGCTTCTCGACTGAAGGACTGTCAGTTATTCTGGGATCTTCTTTCTAAAGGGGTAATCCATCCGGTCAGTGAAGACAACTTCCATATACAGCCACATCTCTAGGAAGAGTACTTCCAGGCATTATATTCTGTAAAGGACAGTCAGCCTGAGAGTAAAGTAGTGGAGCTAGCCTGGGACTGCAATTGAGAGCTTGATGTGATAGAGGTTGCCAGTTTTTCCTTAATGAAAACTATGAACGCAATTAGCTCACTTCAGACTCTGAACCCTCCAGGGCAAGATAGACTACAGGGATATCTTTATAAATATGAGCACAAAATATGGGGCCTCTTGTTCCATACAGTCTTTAAAGCCATCACACGAGGGGGGATATCCAAGCAACCTGGAATGGGTGCAGAAATAATCCCAACATTCAAAAAAGGGATAAAGGGGACCCTGCAAATTACAGGCCCATTAGCCTTATAGATGTGTCCCAGAAAGATTTTAGAAAAATTATCCTATCACGTCTCCACAACTGGATAGAGGATAATAGTGTACTATCGCACTTGCAGGGGGGGGTTCAGAGCCTCCATAAGCACCCTAGATCAGGTGTTTCGTTTTCTTTTGGTTATTTGGGAGGAGGTTAAGATCAAGAGGGGCCAACTATATGTAGTGTTTGTCGGTCTTGAAATAGCATTTGATTCCGTAGATCGCACCACGCTCCGGGCTGCCCTTAGGGACTTAGGACTTCTCTCTGGCTTGCTCCAACTTTTAGTCCGTTTACATTAAGATAACTATGCTAAAGTAAGGTGGAACTCCAATGGTAGTCTAACCGATAAAATCCGGTTTTGAAGGGAACGCGTCAGGGCTGTGTGCTGGCCACAACCATGTTTACCCTGTACATGAATAGGCTTATAAGTGACCTTTATGACTGTGGAGGTGACCCGACAAAACTGGGGAGGCAAGTTAATACCCTCTCTGTTATTTGCAGACAACATGTTGCTCATTTCTAAAACCCCAATGGCCGTTCAGAACGTGTTAACTAAATTTGCGACAGCCTGCAAAGTTCGGGGCCTCGAATTCAATTGATCAAAAACAAAGTTCAGGGTTTTTAATCCCTGTAAATCCACTAAGGGGAAAGTGAGGTTGGGTGCTGATTTAATAGAACAGTGTTTGAAAAACACAAAGGAACCCAATATGCAATTGGTGAGGGACCTTGGGTACTTATGAAATTTCTAAAGACAATGGTCCCTAGACCATTATTTCGACGGCGTTTCGATCCCTTTTAAAAAATACGGGGATCATCATCAGGACATTTTAAATTGTCATGCCTGTGTACATATAGCCAATATTGCCAAGTACAACCGAGTGTAGAGGGCGCTGATCGTTTCCTTGAAAATGAACGAGGTGCGCGATTGCGATTAAGACACAAGTTAATTAAGGACCCTCTGGTGAATTCAAGCGAGGTTCCTCATGGGAAGGCGAATGCCGTGGGAAGGTATTGTGGGTCGTGATAGATGCCGGGATCGCTAGGTTCTGCATCGGTGATCCATGTAATTTACAAAGCAAAGCTCCGAATGAGGTCGCGGTCGCTGTCTGCAATGAGGGGAGTTCAGAGGGGTTCTCGGCTCCAGTCCTAGTAGCACTGTCCCGGCGGTGAGAGAACGGAGTCAATGCTCGTGGTTGTCCTGATGATGATCCCCCTATTTTTTAAAAGGGATCGAAACGCCGTCGACATAATGTACACCATATGCATATAATATATTGTGATGTAAATTGTGCAATGGTGTTTCCACGTCATTAAGTCTGTTATATTTTCAAACTTTAATGCAGACACGTCCCCCTTGCCTGAACCCTTCCCTAAATGTTGTTTGTCTGTTTATGTCAGTAGGACGCAGGTTGTGTCCCACTTGGATTCTTCTTTACCTTATGTTATTCATTTATTGAATATTAAAAATCTGTCCGGCTGGACAAAGAATATAGCACTGATTCAGTCTATATTTATTAATAGTATTCTGATAGTCTAGGGACCATTGTCTTTAGAAATTGCACTTAATAAAACAGGTCAAAGCCTTTGATTACTTGGGTGTCAGAATTGGTGATAGCCTGGCATGGACCCACCCAAATTCAGAAGAGCATGTTGACTCTTCAGCATGTGGATTGTGCAATCAGAAGAGAGTCAAGCGCTCAGCTTTTTGCCCAATTTCGCGTGCTCTACAAATACATGGGGCTAAAGGGTTGGGTGCGGCTCTTTATGGGGTCGAATTGTGGGGGCTGGAGCACACAAACCAGTTAGAAGTCACTAAAACATATTTCTAAGAGCACTCCTTAATCTCCCAGAGAATATGCCTATATTACTGTTACAATAACTCTTCATTTCAAATTATATTACCGTTACGCCTTAATCTTGGTATAAAGACTATTATCCACTTTGCAGTTCTTAAGGTGCTTATGTTCTGGATAAGACTAAGCATGAGCGCAAAATCCGCTCCGATCGCGGATTTTGCGGATTTTCTGTGAATCCGCGATCCGCGAACTCTCGCGGATTTACCGAAAATCCGCAATCCGCGATCGGAGCGGATTTTGCGGTCAAAAGTTCAGGCGAGCCTAATTAACGATGGCGCCGGCAAGCTGCCAGCGCCATCCTGCAATAGTTACTTAATTAGCTTCAACAGGAAGCTCTAATAGATAAGATACAGCAGGGGCTCGAGCGCCTGCTTTATTTTAACAGTTGGAGCTTCCTGTTGAAGCTAATTAAGTAACTATTGCAGGATGGCGCTGGCAGCTTGCCGGCGCCATCGTAAATTATTTCAACGGTGGTGTCTTTACTCTTCTTGAATAAATATGAAAGGCAGGGTTCATTCGGGCACGACGGTCCTGGCACAAAAAAATAAACCTCAACAGGAAACACTTGCAGATATCAATAAAGCATGTGCCCTAGTTGAAGCTTAAATTCAGTGACTCATTCATCAGCCCAAAAATTAATCTGCTGCTCTGATCGGTCTCTGCCCTTTTATACACACAAGAGGCATGCTCGCATGGACGCCCCGTCCGTTTGGCCCCGCCCACACACTCGAGGTGTGCACCGTCTTCCCGCCATTTACCCACTATGATGGACATTTCACTCAAGGGACCCCTGCGCACTTCGGCGCGATTGCATAGTAACACACACTTGGTCGCTGGAACTAGTTGAAGCGCAAATGCAGTGACTCATTCATCAGCCCAAAAAAAATCGTGAGCGTTGGGAGGCTGGGCAGATGTGCCTTCTTCCCAAATATACCATCGATAATCCGCTGTGATGCTGCTCTGATCGGTCTCTGACCTTTTAGACACACAAGAGGCATGTGCGCTCGCGTGGAAGCCCCGTCCGTTTGGCCCCGCCCACACACTCGATGAAGCCCCGCCCCCAAATCCGCAAATCCGCAAAATCCGCGGATTTTGCGGATCCACGATCCGTGGATCCGCTTAATCCGCGAATCGTGGATCCGCAAAATCCGCCCATGCTTAGATAAGACTCTGGACTACTGATACCCAGATTCCCGTAAAGGACGCTGTGGAGGAATTACTAATTCTCCAAAGAAAATCAGGGCGTTTGCCCTGGTTTGAAAAAGTCAAGGAGGGGCTTTTTAAACTGGGGCTGGGGTATATGTGGGATGATCTGCAGTCTTTCACAACAAAATGGTACCACAGATCAAAATAAGGTACTGGAATTGTATTGATTATTCCGGCACTGAAACTAGGTCATTTGGCATTTTAACTACCAGATTTTTTAAATTAAAAGTTGTTTTAAGCTTGATACCTATATGGATGACGTTGAACCACCCCAAGCACGAGCACTTTACATACAATTTAGATTTGGGACTTTCCCTTTGAATGTTATGAAAAGTAGTTGGGCGAATGCTACTGTAACCCCTATGTGTCGTTCTTGTAGATACGCCTTAGAAACTATTGAACACGTTGTCCTTTTTTGTCCTGCTTATGCCAACCTGAGAAAAACATTGATTCTCCTTGTTTGTCGGTTGTTGTCTTTCTCACGTCCATCAGATGCTCTACGAATATTTAGATCAGAGACAACAATCTACAAAATACGTCATCTAGATATCTCCTTTATGCATGGTGGCAGAGGTCCAAGCTGGCAAAATAACGCTTT
Source organism: Lissotriton helveticus (assembly GCF_964261635.1). Classification (NCBI taxonomy): domain Eukaryota; kingdom Metazoa; phylum Chordata; class Amphibia; order Caudata; family Salamandridae; genus Lissotriton; species Lissotriton helveticus. The sequence continues at coordinate 1,359,991,225 of NC_136059.1, read as the reverse complement.
AATGCAGGAGTCTAGGTACATTTAGGGAAAGTGTGTATCAAGGCCTCTGACAGGGACTGTATGCAAATAACAGAACAGGATTGTCTTGCTAACTGCAGATTTATTTTTTAATGATTACCCTAGTTCTTAAAAATAATGTAAAACTCTAAGTCAAGTCACAACTTGCAATCCTACTCTTTGATGCTGTACAGGACTGTGTACATAGTACTGTTTTTGATTCCTTCACGTATTTTATCATTAATTACATTTTGTATGTATTGTGATTGTATGTTTCTGTGTATGATCATGCTATTGATCGAATAAACTTGACTTGACATCTTGGCCTTTAAATCCAGGACTGCCAGAGTCTTAGTCCAGGTGGCATTTTAAGGACAAATTAACAGATACACTCCATATGCAGTACAGCAATGTACACCTCCTTCCCTAAGTATAAGATTTTCATTCTATATATCTAGAGATTTAGTCCTTTAGCAGATGACTTTTAATTTGTAAATCTGGCAACATTTCCCAGTGTGTGTGTGTTTTGTGTGCGCTCTGCTCGACCCTGGGATTTTATTCTTTCATATTGCAGTGGAAAATCACACGCACATTAACTTCTCTTGGCATGACAGCATGTGCGAATCTGTGTCATGTCTAGATAACTTTATTCGTAGTTAATTTGCTCGTTTTTTTGTGAGACAAGATAACTGTTCCCTGCAGAGAAATCGACACAGCTGCCCGACTACCACTTGCGAAACAGAGACCCCTGACTAATGTGCGTCGAGAGGCCAAGCGGTGCCCAGGAATCGCAGCTCAATGAAGCCACAAGACCTTGTTGGTGATTTTATTTCGATATAATTTCCCTGGTTAGAATATATATGCCTCCAGAACTCTGACACAGACAGCAATAGTTTATAAAAGGCGGTTTACGACGTCTGTGAAGTCATGAAAACAACACTCGCATTTCCTCAGAAAACCCGCGCTTCGTGTCGCCAGCAGGTGATAATCTCGCAGCTGTAAACATTTCATCTCTCCAGTGGGCGGCTTTGATCATCGTGTGGTGCTGCTTTGACAATACGGTGACAGGTTGCACCTGACACATAATTCCGAGAGGAGGCAGTCTAACAAGAAAAATAAACATATGAAAGCGGTGGGATGGAGTAAGAAGAGCTCTTACTACAGTGTCTTGTGCGTCTGACCGCTAAAAAAATAATATGAAGTTGTAACATGCTGGGGTGTGAGGGAAACTTAATTCAGTTTTTTTTTTACTTCGCGAGAAACACATTCCTAGTAGGCAGATGCCAGGCTTATTAGAGTCAGGGTCTGAGGTGAAAAAGAATATAGCTGCCCACTGGGGTCCCTCAGCATTCTCAACAGGTGCAGCACCGAGCCTGGGTTGGCACAGCGCCTAGTGAGTGCAAACATTCAGAACCTTTTCGAAGAAGATCTCTCAAGGACCTGGTTACTTAGGCTGAGGCTGGGCTGCTCCAAATAACAATGAATTGTGATTTAATGGCTACCTCTCAATATATGTAGCACCGCCGAATCAACACAAACAGCAAGTGTCCAACTGGTAGCAGCAGAACTTTCAGGATGCAGACTTGGAATAGCACCTAAACAAGAATGGCGTCAGAACAAGTATATTTACTGATTCTTCCTTCTATACATTCATCTCAGTAACTTAAGCACCCACTTCAGAAGTCTCTCTGCAATGTACATGTCACTCATGCCTGATCTGTATATGTTCTGTGAGAGAAGGTTGCTTGCTTTGTTAATGCCATATTCCCCCTGTTCAGTGAGGAAGTAAAGCGTGTGCTACTGATGCCAATTTGTACCTATTCTGTGACTGGAAAGGTTTGTGCTGATGCTACCGCCAAAGTGGCTGTCCTCTGGAGTTAGGAAGTATGCACTTTTTCTGCCCAAAGTACATCTTTTCTTTGAAGAGGTGCGTTTCCAATGCTGCTGCTCTATCTTATAAAAATACAACATTCTAAAGTAGAAAGAATATTTAAATGCACTTGCACAACATGCCTAGGCCAGTCTGAAGCTTTTGTTGGACCCAGTGCAAACACACCAGTTCTGGAGTCCTGACCCAGAAACTCTGGTTTCAACCACAGCTTTGCAGCTTGGCTTGTCCATACTGTGTGACCCTGAATAATGACTTTTCTATCCTCTGCCTCCTTGCCCATGATGCACACATTTGAGAGCACCTTGAAATATTTCAGTTCAGGATATGTTCTGTACAAAAGCCTCTATTGTATATGGTATAATTGACCACAATGTTGCCTTATTAATAACAACAAATAAAGGCCTTGTAAAGGTGGCACTAGACAACTGACTTGCATCTTTGTTTATCCTAGCCTTTTTTCCAGCGCCGGGACATTTCTTACCTAAGTATCCGTGCATGTAACAAAATTTCAATCATTCATTTACTAATAAAATTGCAATTAGAGCAGAAGAGGAACGTATGTGATACTAATACAGGATAGGAACTTGACAATGGGCTTTATTACGAGTCTGGCAGTCTGCCCGCCCCGTCAGCGGGCCACATTGATGGCATTCCAAAGATCACCGTCTTACGAGTTGACCAGGGGGCCGGCGTTGTGAAGGGGAGGATCTTGCAGCGTTGGGGAGTACTTTTTACAAATATATTGGTGTCTGTGTGTGCATTTCGACTGCAGATGTGTCGGATGACACATATGCTGGATGTATGTGGCAAAAAAAACATACACCCATTATTATGGTTCAGCCCATATGCGGGCAGTCCTGGCAATTGGTAGATGGTTTAGAAAGGGTTCACCTGTTGATCGCCACATACTGCGGTCGTAACCCTTGGTGCGAAGATCCTGCTGAAAAGGGGGGACCTGGAGAAAGGGATCCTTGTTGGACTCTCCCTGGAAGAAGAAGAAAGGGGTGAGTACACACTCCAAAGCCTTTGTCACTGCCATTTTGATGCAGGCGGTCGGACTGCTGCAGTCCTTTTGTAGAACACGCATCTCGTAATATGGACGATGGAGCAGCTCCCCTGTACCGCCCTATGGTGGCTGATTTCCCCAGACCATGAAGCCGGCGATTTGAATTCTGTCCGATGTCTTCGCAAAGCCAATCCACCCAACTCGTAATACAGTGGTCAGACCATCAAGTTCACTGTGATCGGACCACCACCACTGATACTGTGGTCCAAGGGTCCACCAAGCTCGTGATAACACCCAATGTCTAATCCAAAAACCTGTTTTCAATCCTGGCTTCCAAGCTTGACCAAACAGTGTGACCCTTGCCTTTTGAGTCATTAATCAAACGTTTACGGCCAGAAGGGTGAGGTTCACTAATCTAATAAAGGCCACTTAGTATAGTTAATTATTCTTTTTTTAAATTATTTTTGATTGAAGTCCGGACATGAAAACCTATACAATACAATAGATCCATTACAGCCGATACAATAAAGCAAACAAAGGATACCTTTTGGTAAACAAAATTTTTTCTGAGATCTCACAAATTATGCAAAAAGCAATATAAATATAAAATCAGGGACACATGAAAAAAAAAGACCGTGAGAAAAAAAAAGGTAACATAAAATACAGTAATGCCCCCTCACAATCTCAGTCGAAGTAAGAAGCCCATATTTTCACAATTTTTTTAAGACCCCCGACACCTAATGCATAAGAGCATTCACTTTTCCTAACTGCTTTCATTTTGCTGGACCACTCCAGAACGGAAGGAATAACAGCGGTGCGACACCTTTGCAATATAAGCGATCTGGCTACAGCCATTGCGATATATAGAAATGTAACCATATTGTGACAAAGGTCAGGATCGTAACCGATTATGATTAGCAAATCACTCACTGCTATTTGAGTTCCACATTCAACTTCCAAATAACGGAAGATATCTTTCCAAAAGCTCTGGATCATAGGACATTGTAACATAATGTGTGACCAGCTAGCAAAGGAAAAATGAGCACAACGAAAGCAATGTGGTGAATAATTGGGAAAGATTTTTGACAAAAATACAGGGGTTCGATATACTTGCCATTTACTGAAAAATAACATCCTACGCCAGTTCGCACCTCTAAGTGTGCTAAAATTAAGGTTATTAACAAATGACCACAAATTAGCTGAAATTTCTAGGTTTTCACAATCCTTCCATTTTTTAATCGCCTTCTGCCCAAGATCTGGGGCCCTAACTAAGGCTAGGCGCTTTTTCCAAGCCCCAGGTTTCCTCGTAGCTGGATCTTCTATAAGTTCTTTAATTAGCGGATGTTGTTCGCTAATCTGAGAAGCATCTAACTCAATGAGGAATTTAAGAACGATATTGTAAGACCCTAGGAAGATGAAGTCATTGGCTATTAACTGTGTCATTTCGGGCATGGTCAGCCATTTTCCATTCCTTAGGAAATCTATAATCTTACAGAATCCTAACGATGCCCATTTTAAGGTGAGGTCTGAGGATTCTGTGATTCCTGCTAGTGGCAAGATATCAGCTAATAAAGTAGTTGAGTTGTTAGCTGGGATAGAATATTTTTTTATAAAAAGCCTGATGTTTTTTGAAAAACCAATGAAGGCACTTGTAACGAACCCGCTTAGGGGATCGAAATATGAATAGTGGTGAATGAATTTGGGTTTCTTTACACATTAAATCCATAAAACAATTTATAAACAAGTGAATTATTCTAAGGTGCTAAAGTGAAACAATCCAAGATACACTTTTTCATGTAACAGTAAGTTCACACATCAGCTATACATAAAGTGGCCACCAGAACAACATTTGCAGAAGGTTAGGAGGTCCAGGACGAGCTAATATTTGCCTTCCTCAGCCTCCATTGTGCTTATTTTCCAGACAGAATGCAACAAAGACAGGGCTGTTCAGAATTAAGGGAACTGGCAGTCACTGCCTAATTACCACTCCCCTAGTGGTACAGGTAGAGAGTCAGGATAGCCTGTAGTGTTGGACAAGTAGTGCAGTCTCAAAGCCTATGCACTCCTACTTCCCACACCCAGTCACCTGTGAGTGTGGCTTGGCAGCATGGCCTGTTTCATAGCACAGGCTACTTCAATTACAATGACTCACGCTATGAAACATGCTGCATGTTCTGACAGCATCACCAGTAACACTTTATGAGGCCTTTTTAAGGAGTAAGGCCTAAGGAAAAACTCCCCATCACACTTCTCACCCTTTTTCTGTGGCTGGTAAACATGCTTTATAAAGCAATGATTATTTTGCAATGTGAGCTACCTATATTTCTGGGGAACATACCTGGCTCCACAAGGGCAATATTTGAGCACCGATCCATGTTGATGGAAAAAATAAGTAGGGTCCCTTGCTCTGTCCTTTTGCGTTTAATTTTGTGGTAGGGAGACACCAGTAAACAACATTTTAGCTCATCCACATGCAAATGCAATAGAAGTCTAACAGTGTAACAAAGGAAGAAAATAAATGTTGACATAAGTGACATAACTGCACCCAAACTAGGGAACCCATAGCTTGGAACTGTATAAATAGTGAACAGTAGAACTTGTGAATGCTTCCAAGTGCAAGATATGGAACCCATTGATTAAAGGGGTAAGCCATTTTAGCTTATTGTATGCAAATAGGGGTGCAAGAGACAAGGATGACAACATAAGTTAACATGTTGCTGCCCAAGTGGATGTCAACCCCCTTGTTTTTATCTTAAATGAGAATCTGAATGCCTTCAACTCTTGTACTCCGCCCTGTACACCAGGTCCGGATAGGATCCCAAATGACCTTTAAAACGCAAACATGGAGGTGTGGGGATTATATATAAATACTTTATCTAATGCCATTTTGTTGGGCCCTGAGATTCCATCCTTGTGGAAGCTTACAGAGATTCTACCAATATATAAGAAGGGGGACCAGGCAATCCCGGTGAACTATTGCCCCATTCGTTTAATCGATTCATTACAAAAATTGTTTTGTACACAAGTGCTGACTCACCTGCAGGATTGGATAGTTGAGGAGGGTATCATATCTGGCCTACAGGCAGGCTTTAGAACAAGTGTCAGTACCTTGGATCAGGTTTTTAGGTTCTAATTTGTATGCTGGTGTGAGGTGCTATTCCATGGGGGGAAGATGTATGTTGCTTTTGTAGAGAAGAGAAAATGTGGAAAGTATTGGAAAACATGGGTATTCCTCCCTCTCTTTTGAATACCTGGGTGAGACTTCATGCGGGAAACAAGGCACAGGTCAGATGGGGAATGGACAAGCAGTTATCAAACCCCTTCAGAGTGGTGTAAGGTGTTAGGCAGGGTTATGTTTTAGCCCTCACCCTGCTCTCCCTGTATATCAATGGGGTGATTGATCATTTCAGTAAATAGGGGTGGAACTGTAGAGAGCCATTGGCGTATCAAAAAGGCAGCTGCCTCCCCCATAATATTGCTTGAAATATTTGAGGACACCGTGGCAAATTTGCCCATGAGGTTCACCCCCAAATCGAGGACAAGAACTACTCCATGTTCAGCCTGACTCTGTTTACGGACTTCAGGCAAAACAGCAATGGACAGAGTACCGTTGGTGATGGTATATATAGCTGCAAAAACAGTACCCCATGTATTACACTTCTCCAAAGGAGGATCCATACCAAGTAGAAGACACATCTTGAGAATTCTGAATTCATCATTGGGTACTGTGTGGGGAAACACTGCCTCAAGGTCATTTGTATTTTGTGAAATCCAAAACAGAATTTCCTTCCCGTTTGGTAAGGATTTTGACCAATAATGACATTAATAGTTATAGCCTAATAGCAGACATAGACAATGAACCTGTCCGGCTTGAGCAGCCCTTGCTGGAGCAGTAGTGATTGTTTGCAGAACATACCGCATTCAATATCAATATAATCTAACTAAATGGTTTAAAAGAGCAAGCGTGTCACGCTGTTGTAATTGTTGTGTATTAGGATAAGGTGTATAGCCTGCTAAGGCTGGCCAGGTTGACCCCACATTACTGAGAGGACCAGTCTGACATTGTGCACTGTGTGTGGGAGGGCACATTGAAATCAATTATGAGGTTCCTGGTATGTTGAGGAATTTCTAAATATTCATAAGATCTATATGCAGCTGGAACTGCTTCCTCATTGTACGAGTGAAGTTTTTGTGTATTGGCCCCGACTGCAGGAAAATCATCCCAGGAATAAAAACCTAACATCTGTCCACTTCATGTGCCATGTAGAGGTATTAAGGGAGTTATGGGCATACACAAGTAAACTACTCTGAAGACTCATTAAATAGGTACCAAACCTAAAACATTGGCGGAGCCATGGTTTACCATTCCTACTAATCTATTAGGACTGTGCATTTAGAACAGCAACACTTCATAATACAGGGGAGGAGCCACGCTAGCGACCGTGATGGCCGCTTAGGCTCTCGGCTCCGCCGAACTTCTTATCCTGCCCGCCCATCCTGCAACTTATCCTGAACCCGAGTCACAATTTTACTGCGGGGAAATGATGCTGCCTCCGGTGGTATGCTCCTGTGATCTCTACCAGTCGTAGAACCGGAGAACTGTCCTCGCTCGGTCTCCGGCCCCGCACAGCCTTGGAACCGGGACTTTGGGTGCGAGAGATGGCCGGCCCCTGACGCGACCACTGTGGCCATCTGCTTCGGGGCGGAGTCGGCCTGCCGGAACGAACGGACTGAATTAATCACCTTTGCCGCAGCTAACCAGCTCGCCACACAGATCGAGTGCTTGCGTTACACCGTGGACCCAGGTGCTCATATCTAATTTTTCCTGCCCGTGTACCGCACAGACGCTCCCTTTCTTTTTCACGATGTTGTTGTGGGCGCCATTTTGGGCATCACGAGGGCTATGCCTGGGCACTGAGGACTCTAGTTTGTGATAGCCGTCCTGGCGTTTGTCGAGTCAGCCTCTACGCTGCTGTATACAGCGCCATGGCGTCTGCCGCTCCTCTGGTCGCGGCTCGGCCGTATTTATGTGGGCGACAGGATGGTGCCCGGCTGGACGCTCTGGAGCGCGACGTCCTGTCTGCGGAATCACAGCCGGCCGGGGAGCTCCCTGCGAGGTGGAGTGCTGCGGCTCATGACTACGGAGCAGCGCCAGGGATTGGGGATGTTATGGCGGCGCTTGGTGCCCTGCGTGTCGCCCTTGATTGCACCGCACGCGACCTGGGGAGAAGGCTGGACGCCCTGACTAACGCTGCGAGACACACTATGCGGGATTGCTCTCGGATGCGGGACACTGGGTCACGCCTTGTACCCGGGCGGAGTGTACTGTTTGCTCCGGCGGACATGGAGATGCTGGAGTACCGGGACCACACAATAGCTACTGGGCTGCTTGCTACCGGTAAGGAGGGGCCCCAAGGTTTTGGCCCTGCTCCGTGGGTGGGGACTCGGCTCCGGATGCTGCCTCCGACATTCCAGCTGTGGATCGATGGGAGGCCCCTCCCTTTTCTCCCAGAATTGGTCTTACTGTGCCAGATATCATGCATTGGGGACTTATGGTCGTGCAAGGAACTTTCCCACACTGACTTTGACTGCACATTGTTGTTTCCGCCCGGCCGTCATGGGCAGTCCGCTGATTTATCCTGGTCACCCTGGTCTTCCGAAGTACCCAAAATGGCGGACTGCCAGCTGGACTCTGTATGTTCGATTGATCGCACGGGCCAGGGCTGAGGACGTTTCGGTGCTTTCTGGTGTTTGTGTGGCTGGTGACAAAGTGGGACACGTTTATACTGAGTATCACGACTAGCGTCATGTGGCACTATATGACTTGCATTTCCATATGTTACTTGATTGTTATTCTCGAGATTGATCCGTGTGCTCATCGCAACAACTCACTTATACTGGGGAGGGGGTCTTCGAGATGGAACGTGGGGGTTTGGGCTGAACTTGATTGGACATTGCTGCAATGTTTCCTTTGTCTTTGCTGGGTCATAGCTATGGGAGCGAGGGCCAGACGTGGTTCTGAGTGTTTGATTTCTTTGTCTGCTGTGTGCGGGACGGGTTTGATGCCTCTGTGGTGCTGGGATTCGGGCGGGATGATCCTTTTTCTGCTTGCTGCTCCCCTACGACATGTCTTTTGATTTGCTATAACTTGCTTAACGTTACGGTACGGGGTGTCTGCCTTTGGCCGGGGGATGGGAGTCCGGGAGCTCGTACTGACTTGTTATACTCTCCTCCTCCAACTTTTTCCCTTCCTTGGGGTGTAGTTTAGGGGGCGACAGGCACGCTGCTAGTGGGGTTAGGTCGTAGCCATCGGCAGGGGTGTAGGGTGGGGGGTTGTGGGAGGGTTTTTTATTTTTCCTTTGTTATTTTCTATGACCATTCTATTTCCCCTTTCCTTCTTCACAAGAGCTGTGGCGTATTCTCCTGATTCTTGACTGAGCGTATTCCGGTGTCACGTGTTTGTTCCGTATATCCTGTATTCCTGGTGGGCGGGTGCTGTTGATGGGTGTCTGCTGTCATCGCTATCCGATTGCTTGCTTCTGGTTCGCACTGCATTTGTTTTTTCTGCTGCCTATGGCTGTACATTATTTCGTCCCTTCATTTGCCCATCTATAGCTATGCTGTATTTTGTTTCCTGACACCCGATATGTCTATGTATATTTCCCTCTTGTGTTATAATAATAAAAAGTTTTCAAAAAAAAAAAAAACTTCATAATACAGAAACTTCTTATATAATTAGTAAATATTGGTCTGCTTGGCTAGCTCACATTACTGCATCTAAACTTCTAAACCCATAGAGTTATAGATGTTGCCAGTAACCTAGAACATGAATTTCAGATTCCCACAGAAATCATGGAAACAGATCTAACCCTTTCGTTTGTCACTTTTGCATGCCCACATTTTTCACAAAGAAGAGATACAATATTGCATTTTCAAAACGTTTATTGAAAAGCTCTAATCTTTGTAAAAAAACATGAACTGCGATTGTAAGAAAGATGAGACACATTATTGGAAAAAGCATTATTAGAATAGTGAAAAATACAAACAGTTCAATCATAATGTTTGTTCATAACGTTGTTAATGATACTTCATGTTGCTAATGTTACTCCTATCTCTTTCTAGCCTCTATAAAAAAGAGACCATATTGGGAGTAACCATCTGCCCACTCTGTTGGAATGACCTAACCCCATACCTTGGCAGTGTATGTAATGAAGGCAGGGTCAGTGCATCCACAGCTACGCCTCCAAGTATACAACAATTTTCCTTCTCAGGATGAAGGTCCGGGACAGAGGGACTTCATCTTACATCAGCATTCCGTTATGACTTCCGGCAGAAGTACACTTCTCACCGATTTCAGCATGGATGTGGTTTAAATACCAAAAACGACAAGATAATCACAATGTGTCAAAAGGCGCCAGGCAGCATGTTAATTAGACTAAAGTGGAAGAGTTATCTCCTTACAAGCACAGAAAATAAAACAATACCTCATGTTCGGAATTGTGGAACTAAGGGGTCTATTATAATGGCGGGCGGATTGCCACCTCCTGTATGGCGGTGGCGATCTGCCCGCCACTATCCACCGCCCGCATGCAATTTATCCTTGCCTGATTATGTTGGTGGGGGTACCGCGGCAGGCGGGAAGACTGTCCGCCACTTTTCCGCCCAGTCAATGAGTCGACCGGGCAGAAAAGGTTTGAATATGGTGGCGGTGTCTGTTAGACACCTCCATCCATATTACCATGCATGCAGATTTTGCAGTTGGGGGCCTGTTGCAGGCCCCCCAGTTCTTGAGGGGTGGCACAGGTACCCCCCTGCATTTGCATGCACAATATGGCAGGCATCGCGCAGTGCCTGCCACGTTGGGCATGCAAATGAACAGTGTGCAGCCACAGCATTGTGCACCGCCCGCCACAATGATGTGGATGGGGATGCCACCATGGCAGTGGCATCCTAATTGCCGGTGCGGGCCCACCGCACCACTGGCGGGCGGTTCCATCACCGCAAGGGTGGCAGGCAGACGCAAGTCCGCCCGCCATCCTAATAGGCCCCTTAATGTGCGGAATAGAGGACAACAATGCCTATCAGGAACAAATGTGCACAAGAGCCATTCTCGCAATAATAATAATCTGCAAACCACCATTAAAAATGAGGCTACATTAAAATAGGAAACTAAAATGGAAGATAATTGCAAGCCTCCTAATACTATAATAGTGTAAAATGCAAACTAGTATTAAGAGAATATTTGATACAGTGAGGTAACATATATTGATGGCTTTATCTATAACTCTCTTTCTCAAGAGTTAGACTTAAGGATCACCAGCCATGGCATCCCAGGGCAGCCCACTCAAATGAGGAGACCATTGGAACATTGGTTACTTGATGATCACTTTCTTAATAATGCATAACCTTTGAGAGGCTGATTACAAATAAAGGATTATGAGCAGTTCCAGCTATGCATGCCACATCCAGAGATATCTGAGCAGCCCACTGTAGCGAGGTGGGGAGGGAGCATACCCAGACTGACTGGTGGGTCGCTGAATCGGCCCCCGCTGACTCTGACTTCCCTCCTTCCCTTCAGAAACACTGGGATACCGAGCCACTACTCCAAGACGACATCGAAAAGGGAGAGGGCGCCTTTAATTGGGCGTTTGCTGAGGATAGCGAGACCACGCCCCCATATGACGTCCATGGATCTGGAATGGACAAGAAGCAGGAAGTGCTCTACACCGTGTGCAACGTCACCCCGGAGGAAGAAGGCGGAGACAGAGGTGGTCAACGAGAAGCGGTCGTGAGAGGAGGCGAAGCGTGTGGAGAGCGGAGGAGCGAGGAAAGCGAAGAAGTGAAGCCAGGAGGCCAACGTCGCTGCGAAGCGCCGTGCCACACTCCTGAGGGAGGAGTGTGGCTTTCACAGGTACGGAGACGTTTGAGGGTCTGGGCGGGGAAAAGGGGAGAAGAACCTCCCGTGTAAATAAGCCGTGTATAAATCCCTAGCCCTTCCTCAAACCTTCTGTAGGAAGGTGGCTACCTGACTATGGTTACCCCAGATTTTTTGCCTTGTGTTTAGCTGGTTTTTGACTTAGTTGGCCTGGTTCCCTGCTAATCAGGGCCCCAGGCTATCTGCTCTCTCTGTAAAATGGATTCCATGTACCCTAGGTACATACCACAATTGGAAATGGACTCCTTGTCAGCCCCTGTACCATGCACTATAGGTGCTCAGGGCATAGGTGCCACCAAGGCCTACCAGGGGCTGCAGCATATATTTTGCCACCCCTGGCTGGTTCTTAAATTGACACAACTGGCTGATCACTCAGCTGGGGCAAGGTGGTGTAATCACCCCTTGCTTAGGTATAGTATACCTATATCTAAACCTATATCTTGACACATATATGCCTATCAGTCACTCCTATGGCAGGCCTTAACAATCCTGGAGGCAGAGTGCGTGGTTTTATGTGAGATGGTGCTCTAGCATGAGCTGAGCCTGTCTGCAGCTGTCGGGACCAATTCCCTAAGCTGTTCCAGGATAATGCCATACCATATACTATTAAGTGCATTATAATCCTCGCGGTTATATGGCAACTTTGGTTTGGCTTTATCAAAACATGTCGTGTAAGGTGTCATACGATTTGGAATACTATCCCCTCGCCAGTCCTGGCGACGGGGATAGCATTCCACCCCTCTAGAGGGAGAAGACATGTTACTTTACTAAAATGCGGTTAATTTTAAAAAGAGCCTCAGATCCACAAAATGGATGCTTCTGCCACAGACACAGGTCTGACCCCCTGTAGCTGACCGAAACTCAGCCAAGGGGGCCTGGACAAAGGGTTTCCTGTCGCAGGGAGGTGTCACACCACCCCAGACAGGAGATAGTGGATTGTAGCAGGGAGGTTTGAAAGAAACCAGATAAGCATGGGCGGATCTAGCGGATCTCGCGTACGCGAAATTGCGGATTTACGGATTTGCAATCCGCGAAGATACGCGAACTCTCGCGGATTTGCGGATTTTCCCGTTTTTTGTGTTGGCGCGCGTTCGCGCCGATTTTGGGACAATTTCGCAATTGCGAACTTACTTTTCGGCACGCAACGGCCGCGACTATGTTGTTTCTACGTCTGGTTTATCATCACAGGTTCACAGCACCCTCTGTTTCACCACTGCCACCCTCTGGGACACCCATGCCACCCTCTGGTACATCCTCACTGCCACCCATTAGGTTTGTTTATCACTGTAGTTTATGGGGGGTGAAAAAAGCAAGCACACCTCCCCTACTTCAACTGCCATGAATTAATTGGGGGTTGATTAATGTGTCAGTTATTTAGAAAGTTCCAGTCTGGCTGGCACCTGCTTCCTTCCTTATCTGTAATTTGCTTTCTGTTGCAGTGAATTTTTTTTTCACAGGACCTTTATGGTCTACTTGTAGCTATTCTATGAGCCTGCTGTTTGGGTCATAGCAGGGTCATAGAATAGTTGCAAACTCTGGAGGGGCCCCTCAGGAAGCACTACAGTGAATGTTACAAATGTTAAGTTTGAACTTTTGCACCTGCTCATTGCTTTCAGTTTAGCAAAAAACGTTTTTTCTGCAATTTCGCGCGTTTTTTGGGGCGCGAATCCGTGCGAGATCGATTTCGGGAGCCGCGAATGCTTGCGAATACACTTATTTTTTTTTTGCGACGTGTATGTTTGCGTGCTTTTGCGCGTGTTCGCGAGGCGCTTGTAGCTATCCAGCGCCGCCTCCCAAAGACGATCCTGGGAGGCGGCAAGATCGCGACTGGCTATGGCATCCGGGAGCGCCGGAAGCGGTGGGAGAAGGTGTGCCGGGCCATGTATAAGCTCTCTGGGGTCCGGCGCACATATAACCAGGCCACCCACCGCTGGACCGATGTCATGGACCGGGAACGTGACTTGCTGGACGCGCTCGGCGTAGAGGTCCCCGGGCTTGGTGAGTAGTAGTAGCTATTCATCACTACTCTGTTTTATCCGGCTCTGTTATTTGCAAATCTTTGTTCTTTACCAAGAGCAATAATGCTGCCGATTACATTGTAGGTAAATTATATTTCAAAATCTTCTATGCATTTCAGGTGCACTGCTCTCCTTCTCAGTAGCCTTGCTTGCTACTATGCTTATTTGTTTTGTACATTGTGTTCATTTCATTGGCCTGAGAAATTATGTATGAGTGTAGTGTATAGATAAGAACTGCGTAATGCTAGACACTAAGGGTCATATTTTCAATTACCGGCGCATCCCTGCAAAGTAGCAGGGATGCGGCAGTAATTGTGTGCCATGCCACCACCACCCATTGGCCCAAAACGTCACAGAAGCCTTACGCATCTGTGCCGTAAAGGCGGCGCATTGCTGGAGTTGCGCGCCAATGATGGCGCAGCTCCAGCAATGCTCTGGGGTACCCTATCTCCCCAATGCTGCATCAAGCCGTACGTCGGCTTCAAGCGCGCAGGGTTTGACTCATGCATCATTGTCTTAAAAGTGACTGATTGACATCTTGTAGATTTCCCTCAGCCACTTTTAGGATTCGTCCCTGCGCAGGTACGCCCTCCCTTGCGCCGGAACGCCCCCTGATGGCGCAGGGCTTTACAACGTGATGCATCGCCCATAATTTCTTTTGTTTTAATATATACGCCGCACCAACACCATGGCGAGTCTTTTGTTCTGCCGCAGCGTCACAAAAGTCACGCAACAATGGAGGAAAATGAGCCGCAAGGGACTTCTAAATCAGCCCCAACAGACTGAAGTCCACTCCTTCCTTTAGACACATGGCTATAAGAAGAAATAGTGGTGGTGGTGGGTGGATTGATAGTTTGAGTATTCACTGATCTGCAAGCAGGATGGACTTTGTCTGTCACTTCGCGTGCTGCGGACTGCTGCCTGTAGTGCCAGGCCTAGGCAAACCTCTTTAGTAGTCTGTTTATTGAGTTACATAGGAACTTTCTAAGTCAACGGTCCGCAAATCAGGCAATACGAATAACGTAGTATACCACATGAGATAGATCCCGTGGAATAGTTGTCTATCTATTTGCTATTTCTCCAAAAAATGTTGTTATTGTTCTTTTGAAATGGTTGATTTGGTTGACAAATCTCATCCATGTTTTCTGGTCTTTCTTTCTTTCATGTTGTACATCAGCTCCCCCCAAGGGCAAGAGGACACAGGAGGAGGAGGGTGCTGTTCAGGATGCAGGCCAGGATCGGGCAGGCGAGGGCTCCTTTGCTGGCCCCAGTAAGTTTTAATTGTAATAAAGAGTACCTATTTTTTCCTAGCGTTCCTCATTCGATTTTTTCTAAATCGTCTTTGATCTTCTTGTAGACTGGATATAAATTTTTATCCTGGCTCTAATATGACTCCCTGTGGTATTACTAGATTGGACATTTGGCAATTCCATTGGACTCCCATTCTATTCAGCAATAGCTCTATGCACTGTCTCCTTACTGACTAGATAGTGTGGCAGAGTCATTCAGCTCCCGAAGTCACCGATTATTGATCCCCAATGATCTCTAGATTATCGTACGCAGGACAAGAGAGTACGGAGTCACAGCACAGTCAAGAAGTGTCAGAGGCACTCATATGCTTGCAAAAATTCCAAAACCTTTAGCTCATCCACTCTAGTCTGGAGGACCAAAAACCACAGAGTCTATTTAAGTTTAAAAGCTTTATTAAAAGTAAACACATTTATTAAAATCTACTTTGTCATAAAACTATTTAACTGAAAACGGAAAAGTGGTTAGTGCTGACGATTAATTGGACATATTTCTTGTGGTCGAGCCGAGCTCTCACCTGGTTTGAACTTGATCCTGGTCGTGTTCTTACGAGTCAAGCTTCTGTCTGTTAGGAGAAAAAGTGGTGCGTGTTAAAAATAAAGAGCAAGCATTCATCAGTTGTGCATAAAAGTGCAGCAAGACAACAGCCTTCCCTGGAAAAAGGGACATTTTTACTTTGGAGTAGACAGTCACAAATTATTACATTGTATTCTGTTTTTTTAACATTTCTCCTAGACCAAATATTATATAGTAGTGAGTGGTGTATTCTAACATTCTTAAATGTACTTTGTAGGTGTAACATCTGGTGACGGGACCAGCGCGGAGGTGGCGGTGTTGGGCGAGGACTCGGAGGACTCTGGGGAGGAGGCGGTGCAAGAGCCGGCGGACGGTCCTGTGGGGGTTCAAACGGTGGTGGCGGAAACAGGTAAGCTATATATTCCTTACTTATTGAGATTGAAGACTGCATAGTGTGCTTTCTGCACGGGTGTATTACAAATCAACCAGGTAGTAGCCTCCTCGAAATGTACTTCGACTTAGCTGTGAAGTTTTTGGTGAGAAGAATCCCAATAAGTTCTTAGACGAACGTGATGGATGGGATGAACGAAAAGCGAAAGAAGGGTGTAAGTAAGTGGGACGCGAAATTGTATGATGGCTGGCAAAGAAGAACGATATGTGTTTGCTTGGCCCCCGAGGTGGCTGGGAAGGAAAGAATATGGTATGGTGCATGGCTGGGTCAATGATGAAGCAAGGATGGGTGGAAGGACAGCAGCCTGGGTGGGTGAAACAGAAACTGTATGTGTGCGTATACTTTGACTGAATGGATGCCTGGAGCATGGTATTCTCTGACTCTTAGATAGCACATGTGTATCTAGAGAGAGTAGATGGTCGCTGGATGAACTAAGTGTTACCTTGAAGAGCATGTACCACCGCACCCGCACGTCCGTTCCAGTGCAGGGAAGGCAAGGAAAAGAAATTGTAAATGTGTCCAATACTGCCATGAATAGTAGCAGTACTTTGTATTGCGTCTGCAATCACAGCATATATCTGGTTATTACGGTGGACACTCCGTACCTCTCTTAATAACTTTAGTTTACTTGTAGTACGTCATTCATGTGTGGGTGTATCACTGTTCACTCAATATTAAGCAAAGCACCTAAAGTCATCCCATATGTCATCAAATACGTCCCATGTGAAGTGATAGATAATCCAATTAGTTAGCTTCTTCATTTTCCTTTTCTAGTACTCATTTGCACTGTAGGGTGAAAGGTAAATTAATTAAGCAGTAGCCCTTGTAACAGAGTATTCTCAGTGCCACCCGTAATAGAAAAGTAATAGCTTCACCACCTGCATGTACTGGACCGGTACAGTAACGCAAGTCTGTCTCACTCATCATGGTGTGCAACTTTTTTTCTCGGGTGCAAGTTCACTGTGCTGTCCATGTCATTCTGCCGGCTTGCATAAGATAACGTACCAATTTTCCTAAACAAGAGAGAAGAAGAAGAATAAGACTGGTGTACTGTCATAGTCGACTGTAATGGAAGTCCATAGTGGTCGTAGAATTTGTTCATTAAACTACCACTAATGTTAGAGCAAGGATGCAGAAGTGGGAGGTTACATAGATACTGTCCTCAATAGTTATGTACTGTGCTTTCAATTTGCCACTTGTACTGTGACCCAACTTTCGGCTCAATCACTTTGTGTTATTAATGCTAAGGAGCATTGGTTACAGACTATGTCTTTCTTTCTTCATATAGTTGCTCCTTCCAAATCAACAACACGGAGGGAGCAGGCTAGAATGGCCCGGCAACGGAGGCTGGATGCCACTGTCGCTGAATATCGGCGGCTGGTGGCCCTGGAGGAGGAGGAGGACACGCAGTCGAGCGGTGCAACAACAACATCCTCGACTGGGACCGCTGCATCCTCCTCCGTGACCCCACGGGACGCCAGCATGCGCAGTGCTCCAGCGGGACCGAGCCGGGCTAACAAAGCCAACCGCCACCGCCAAGCAACAGAAAGACCAGCTGCCCCCCACAGGAGCTGCAAGGAACGCCAACGCCGCCTACGAGTCCGAATGTCCAACCTGGAGCAGGAGGTCCAGAACTATAAGAACTTGGTGAAGGGCCTCCGCTCCGAGCTTGCCACCCTCTGCAAGGAGTATGATGCCCATGCCGCAAAATGCACCAGCACCCTCCAGTAGTGGAGTGTCCCTTGCCCTTTTTTTATAGACTTTTGGGGGGTGGGATTTGGGAGTTGGGATCGTTTTGGGACGTTTCAAAGACAATCGTTGGGGTTAGGGTGGGTCTTGAGGGAGATTATTTTGTTAGGGCTACATAAATATACATTTTTAAACTTTATCTGACCATACCTGTTTTTTACTGCTTTTCAGTCTGGTGGGTGGGGGACGGGGGTGTAACAGTAACTTTGTTTTCCTGAACAGTCGTAGGACTTTAGTAGTACAACCGTCAATCTCTTGTCTACTCCGAAATAATACTCCATTATACTACCTCCCACCAAACGCTTATCTTACCTGTAATTTGTGTTAGAAATTAGGGCTAGGCCCAGGGCTGGCTCCACGTGAAATGGGGATTAACGTTGTCAATCCTGGGCGGGTGACATTTCCTCATTGCGGTGGTACTAGTGGTGTGACACAGTGGCAGTTGCATGCCTATGGAAAAAAAGAAAACGAAACCTTGTTTGTCCTTACTGTAGCATTACAATGGTTACGGTACGATCGGGAATATAGCAGGTGACAGTACACTAGAACAGTGCCATAATGTAGCCTAACAAATGGTAAAGTATTTGCTTGCAAGTATAACTAGTACTTGCGTTGAATTTATTTGACATTGGCTACTACTACTAGAAGATATAGTACTGAAGCTGAGTAAGTCTAGAAGATATCCTCGTATTCCTTCACCAGCCTGTTGCTATGACCTTATCCTCCCCAGCAAGTGTGTGGAATTATTGATGTCATTTTAGTCAGACATCAAGCAAAACAACACAGCCCGGGGGAAGAGGGTTAGGGTTTGTAAAATGGATGGGAATGGGGGTTTCTTTTTGGGTAGGTTTTGTTGAGAGAAGAAAAAAAAAGCAGAGCATGGACAAACAATAATTGAAGATAAAGACAATCTTTGGGTACAAACTAAAGCTAAGCACATGCAGTCACACTCATAGAATAAAACAATGGATACTGTATCTGTATTGCGTATGTTGTTGGAGTTGTCCTGTTAAATTTGGTAAGTAAGTTGCATGCAGCAAACAATTCCTCTTATTGGCGGCACTCCTCCATTCCAGCTGACGCTTCGTCCATCAATGTTGGTGACCACTGACAGAAGACACCCTGTCCACTGCCTGCCTGGCGGATGTTGACTGAAACCCGGCCTGTAATTATTGAACGGAAAACAGGAAGTGCTATTACAATACCACTGATAAATAAATAAAAGGTATGTACGCTGTGTGGTTCAAAAAGTGACACTTTGATTTCCCTAATAGACAGTACAATATTTTTGAAATTGCGTGCTCTGTCTGAGTCACCTTTTTAAAGATAAATAAGTATGGCCAAAATATTATAGCGGATCTTTCCCCTCAAGGTAGGTGTACTGTAAACTGTGTTTTAGAACAAAATTTGACCTTCCCAGCAATGCTCCCACCAAGACCCTTACTAAAGCCAGTCGCAAAAATGTAGAAGAACCCCAATCAGATCTCCAAAAATGATGCCTAGCAGAAAAATGGTTACAAAACGTACTTTGAAAGTAACAGTAGGCCCAAATACAGACCGTGGATTGTATTCAAACCACTTGCAAGCAAGCAAAAGTATCCATAGCCAGCATCGCTCCAACAGTGCTCTACAACACCAGAACTGCGTTGCAATAGAACCCCCCGAAACACATGCAATCCTGCTGCTAGGGCTAACCCTAACGAACCCTAACTTACAAAAAGTGCCAAAACTGGTGTTTCCTTATGGATTTTGTCCAAAACACTTCTAGCCGGTATTAGACCTTCCCAGGAATGCCCCAGGCAAGACCCGCCAACCCACCCGAAAAAAACCACCCGACAACACCCCCAAACAGCGAAAAAGCTAAATCTCATACTTACAATATCTCTCGGCCTTCGGTCCAAACGCGGCGCTGTGCAGCTAGGTCATCATCATCAATCATCATAACTCCTGTTTTCCACCACGGATTTCCTGGAAAGCAAATGCAATCAAGATTAGATTGTCGCAGCAGTGCTTCGACAGAGACCCCGGCCGCAACCCACCCACGAACAGCAGGAAGCCCCCCAAAACGCTACATTGAGCAAGATGACAGAAGAAATAGCAAAAAAAAGGCTGTTCCTTAAGGATTTTGTCCAAAACACTTCTATCCGGTATTAGACCTTCCCAGGAATGCCCCAGGCAAGACCCGCCAACCCACCCGGAAAAAACCACCCGACAACACACCCAAACAGCGAAAAAGCTAAATCTCATACTTACAATATCTCTCGGCCTTCGGTCCAAACGCGGCGCTGTGCAGCTAGGTCATCATCATCAATCATCATAACTCCTGTTTTCCACCACGGATTTCCTGGAAAGCAAATGCAATCAAGATTAGATTGTCGCAGCAGTGCTTCGACAGAGACCCCGGCCGCAACCCACCCACGAACAGCAGGAAGCCCCCCAAAACGCTACATTGAGCAAGATGACAGAAGAAATAGCAAAAAAAGGCTGTTCCTTAAGGATTTTGTCCAAAACACTTCTATCCGGTATTAGACCTTCCCAGGAATGCCCCAGGCAAGACCCGCCAACCCACCCGGAAAAAACCACCCGACAACACACCCAAACAGCAAAAAAGCTAAATCTCATACTTACAATATCTCTCGGCCTTCGGTCCAAACGCGGCGCTGTGCAGCTAGGTCATCATCATCAATCATCATAACTCCTGTTTTCCAACACGGATTTCCTGGAAAGCAAATGCAATCAAGACTAGATTGTCGCAGCAGTGCTTCGACAGAGACCCCGGCCGCAACCCACCCACGAACAGCAGGAAGCCCCCCAAAACGCTACATTGAGCAAGATGACAGAAGAAATAGCAAAAAAAAGGCTGTTCCTTAAGGATTTTGTCCAAAACACTTCTATCCGGTATTAGACCTTCCCAGGAATGCCCCAGGCAAGACCCGCCAACCTACCCGGAAAAAACCACCCGACAACACACCCAAACAGCAAAAAAGCTAAATCTCATACTTACAATATCTCTCGGCCTTCGGTCCAAACGCGGCGCTGTGCAGCTAGGTCATCATCATCAATCATCATAACTCCTGTTTTCCACCACGGATTTCCTGGAAAGCAAATGCAATCAAGATTAGATTGTCGCAGCAGTGCTTCGACAGAGACCCCGGCCGCAACCCACCCACGAACAGCAGGAAGCCCCCCAAAACGCTACATTGAGCAAGATGACAGAAGAAATAGCAAAAAAAAGGCTGTTCCTTAAGGATTTTGTCCAAAACACTTCTATCCGGTATTAGACCTTCCCAGGAATGACCCAGGCAAGACCCGCCAACCCACCCGGAAAAAACCACCCGACAACACACCCAAACAGCGAAAAAGCTAAATCTCATACTTACAATATCTCTCGGCCTTCGGTCCAAACGCGGCGCTGTGCAGCTAGGTCATCATCATCAATCATCATAACTCCTGTTTTCCACCACGGATTTCCTGGAAAGCAAATGCAATCAAGATTAGATTGTCGCAGCAGTGCTTCGACAGAGACCCCGGCCGCAACCCACCCACGAACAGCAGGAAGCCCCCCAAAATGCTACATTGAGCAAGATGACAGAAGAAATAGCAAAAAAAAGGCTGTTCCTTAAGGATTTTGTCCAAAACACTTCTATCCGGTATTAGACCTTCCCAGGAATGCCCCAGGCAAGACCCGCCAACCCACCCGGAAAAAAACACCCGACAACACCCCCAAACAGCGAAAACGCTAAATCTCATACTTACAATATCTCTCGGCCTTCGGTCCAAACGCGCCGCTGTGCAGCTAGGTCATCATCATCAATCATCATAACTCCTGTTTTCCACCACGGATTTCCTGAAAAGCAAATGCAATCAAGATTAGACTGTCGCAGCAGTGCTCCCAGACACCAAAAATCACCCACAAACACCCGGAACCCCACCAAAGAGCACCCCAAAGGCAAGCAAGTCAGCAAAAACGGCAAGAAATTTCCACCTCATATTTGGTCCAAAACACTTTTGTCCATTATTAGAGCTTCACAGCAATGGGCCCAAATCCGTCAACTCACCCGCAAAGAAGTACAACACCCCCACAAGTGCTGAGTCTTTCTTCATTGGGTGTAATCCAGCACTCTGCTTTGAGGGAAATCGCAGTCTGGAGGAGGAGGATAGAGGAGCATGTTCTTCAGAACTTGTGAACCTGAGGAATGTAGACTTCCTTCAAATCAATAAGCAAACAAGTGAAGACAGTTCTGCTGATGGTCTTGTTTTTGGGATTAGGTGATTAAAGTTTGAATTAAATTAACTGTGCACAACAAAGAAAGAGAGACAAACAGGAATAAAAGTGAATAAGGACGAAAAAGAAAGTTCTTGGTTCATTGTCTCATTTTCAGGGCTCGGTGTCAGGGAATAAGAAGAAGATTTCGTCATCATACTCTGCGAATTCAGGCAGGATGAGGTCAGTGCCACCGAACAGAGAACAAATCCCCTCATCTATGTTGCCGTCCTCCTCGTCTTCATGCGGCGTGCTTTCTCGTACTTTGTAATCTGGTGGTATGAGGTGCTGATTCATCTTGATCATTGTCAGCCGCTCCACATTTTTGGGCGAGAGGCGGCTCCGTTTGGGAGTTACAATGCCACCAGCAGCACTGAAAACACGTTCAGAAGACACACTTGCGAGTGGGCAAGACAAATAGTTTATAGCCAGGTTGGAGAGCTGTGGCCACAATTGTTTTTTGCCATGCCAATACTGCAATGGCTCATCATTAAGAAAGACCTCTGTTGAGTCATTCATATAGTCCTGCACCATCGACTCAAGGTCATCAACGGTTCCTCCACTTTGCTTACTTTTTGCTGTGCCTTTGACATTTTTTCGAGAACCATACCCAAGCAAACTTAGCCAATCCTCCTCAGCAGCCACTGTTAGTGTTGTGTGTGGTGCAGATGATCCAGATGATCCAGTTGCCGGTGTCTTTAACGGCTGAGAGGTCACTTGTGCCCCAGCCACAGGTGCAGAAGTGGATTCTTGTGACTGGGGATGGCCTGCTGATGCTGATGTACTGTCTTCTCCTTCAATAACCTGCCGTTCTTTTTCAAACCTCTTGGCTGACCAGGCTAACCAATGTTTGTACTTTTGAACATCTGCATCAGCAAAAGGAAAGAATGCTTCGCCTGCCAGCACCTTTTTGTAGCGTGGATCCAGAATAGTAGCACAAATGTAATGCTGTTCTGACTTGATCTTTTGAAGACGTTCATCACCACGTAGGCGCTCTAATAATTTCTCAGACAAAATAAAATGGTCTTTTTTTTGTACATCTTTTTCAAACTCAGAAGACACCGCCATCAGTTGGTGCTCCAGCATGCACAACAATGGGATAGCTTTTCCCAAATTACAGTCCTCCTGGCTGACTGCACGCGTGAAGAACTCAAAAGGACGAAGCATGTCTGTCAGGCTTTTAACTATGTCCCATTGCACCGCACTCATCCGCAGGTCCTCCTTCTGAGATGTACCCTCTGTGAAGAAATAGTGATCGAGTACCGTATACTGCTCATACAGACGCTCAAGCATGTAGAAGGTTGAGTTCCAACATGTTGCCACCTCCTGGATGAGTGCTTTCACTGGTATTCGACTTTGAAGTAGCAGCCTCCTCAGATGCTTCCGGGCCTTAAAAGAATGGCTGAAATGGTTGCACATTTTGCGGCAGGTGGCCATTACCGCGAACGCTGCACTGTCTCTATCACTCAAGAATTTTTGAACTACCAGGTTGATACAGTGCGCCAAACATGGCACTCTGAAATAGCCACCCTCCGACATGGCCTTAACTACATTGGCGCCATTATCCGTGGAAACATAACCAATCTTGCGTTTTTTTGGGGATAGCATTTTCAAGACCTTTTTGTCAAACTCTCCCAAAATGTTTTCTGCTGTGTGACTTTTCTCCAAGCCAAACATGGCTAGTGTTGCATGTTTCCGAGCAGCTTTGAAAACTTTGTCCGGGTCAACACCTGCGTTTAGCTTTGCTTTAACACCTGAAAAAGAGACTTAGTGTGCAGTGATGCACATGTAATCAGCGCCTGCGCCACTGGTCCACATGTCTGTTGTCAGATGTATTGTGTGAACAGCACTCTTCTGCAAAGCTGCCCCAATCGCCTCCAGCACATCTTCATGTAGTGCTGGAACCGCAACTCTGGCAAAATAGAACCGGCTAGGAACCTTCCATTTAGGGCAGAGCGTTGCCACTAAATCTAGAAAACCTACCGCTTCTACAAAAGAAAAAGGGAGAAGGTCCCCAGCTAGCATTTTAGCCAGCTTAGTGTTATACAGACGCGTCAGTGGGTGGTTGCGTTCATATGGCACGTCTGAAGTAAGCATTGTTCTAATGTTGCCCTGGACCAAGCATTTACGGGCTGATAATGACTTCGTTGACCCAATTTTGCTCGCTGGTGAACTTTTGTGCGTTGGTGTCTCACTCGCTCCAACACTCTTAGTGTGCCTCACATTGGGTGTGCTGCTGACAGGGGTACTGGGTGTAAGGGAAGTGTTTGACACGTCTTCTTCCTCCTCGTCATCATCAGATGAAACATCAACGTTTCCTTGAATTCGGCCTTTCTTGATCGCATCTAGGTGCGCAAACCATTTGACAGTGTGCTGTCTCCTAAGATGACCTCTCTGGCCTCCGGTACCATAGTTGGTACCTGGCTTACCACGACTAACTGCAACCTTACAAAGGGTACAAATGGCAAACTTTGGATTTTTTTGACAAACAGTAAAGAAGTCCCAAACTGGGGACTTGAAGTGTCTGTGGGACCTGGAGGAGGCGGCGATACTGGTGGTGGTGGTCATGAAGCTAATGCCAGATGAAGTGGAGGATCTGGATTGCCCAACTTTTGTACGTTGTGCACTTTCACCGCCACTAATTAAGGTCGAGGTGGATGGAGGTCTCTTCTTGCCAGAAAGAAATATGGAAGCGGGACGAGTTGGTGTACTACTTAACTCCAATGATTGTGGTGTTTCCACTGCCTCCTCATCGACAACATCATCATCATCATCACGCTCAGCAGCTCTTCGGGCTAGGGTCAAAATGTCTGTTTGTTGCATGCCCGCTGGGGCTGCAGTGACCTTTATGATGACTGGGTCGTCGTTGGCAGAGTCTTCATCAGCAGCAGTATCCGCCACTTCTTGTTGAGCCTCATCACACTCCATAACTCTGAGACTTTGGACGAGCTTCCTTTTACGCTTAACTACCTTTGTCGGATCATGGTGTGCCTCACTCTCAGACGTCTGTGGTGCTGGTTCCCAAGTTTGATCCGTATCATCAGAAGGAGGTGTGCTTGAAGAAGATGTAGACACCACCCTTGATCTCTTCCTTGCTAGGGGTGTGGAAGACAATGAAGGATCATCAGGAGGAGTGGCTTCCTCAAATGATACCTCGCCTTGATTGTCGATTTCCTGATGTGCCCCTACTTCGGGAGGAACAACTATTGTGGGCACTTGTGACCCTCCATGCACCTCTGCTTGCGCATCTCCTTGCGCTGCCTCTCCTTCCACATGTACTTGGGCTTGTACTTGCACATGTGATTGTTGTTGCGGCTGTGGTTGTTCAACACTCGTCAGATGAGCTACAACAACCTGTGTTGATTGAGGGACATTGCTGCTGCTTTCTTGCGATGAGCCAACATCACTGGTCGATGGTGATTGAAGAACTATACTGGCTGCCTCTGCAGCACTCAAGGGCTTGGACTTAAGTTGGCGTGGTGGTGGTGGTGGCACTGAGCCCAATGGAGCGGGGGTGCTGCTGCCAGCTTGGTCCCCAGCAGATCCCGCTGCTGCTGCAGGCATACTTTTTTTTTTACTCCCAAAAAAAGGGGCGGGCGGCACACCAGTGTCCTTGGTAACTTGCTTCTTCTGCTCCTTACTGGCACCTTTCTTGCTAGAGGAGCTACGGGTTACTTTTTTTGGGGCCATCTTCTTCAGAGCAGGTCAGCAGGCAGCAGTTGCACGAGTTGCAGAGGGTTCTGTGTCCAGACGTGACGTCGCGTGACGTTATGCTGCACACACACACCGCTGCAGGACTTCTTCCTGGCACTGGTGGTTCTCTTGAGTCTTCTTGTGCACCTAAAAGCAATGGACGACAGAGGAACATCAGTTCAGTTATACACCCCAAAAAATCGACAAAACACAGAAAAATGAGCACAATCCCATGCCATCCATGATGTTTACATTGAAGACACCCCACAGAAAGACTAGGGACATGCAAGTATGCAACACTCACTACCCCTGGGCATAATGGATGAAAAGTAGGCAAAATAAGTGCAGGCCTCAGACACTGCCTCTCCTCAAAATGGCCCCTTACACCCCAAGCACATGTTGCCTGTACCAGCCAGCACTCAATATGGCCACCACCACCACCCACATGGCCAGTCCACATCAACAGTACACCCCCAAAAACAGAAAAACAGCCAGAAATCACCACAATCCAATGCCATCCATGATGTTTACATTAAAGAGAGTGAGACCACACCACAGGCACACTCAGTCCATGCACCACCACCCCTGGGCAAAAGGCCACACCAGCAGCCCCCAAAAAACGACAAAAACAATAAAATAAGCACAATCCCAGCCCATCCATGGCCTCAATTATGTTTAAATTCAAGAAGACTCCCCACAGAAAGACTAGGCCCATGCAACACTCACCACCCCTGGGCAAAGGGCCCCACCAGCAGGCCCAAAAAAACGACAAAAAACAATAAAATCAGCACAATCCCAGCCCATCCATGGCCTCAATGGTGTTTAAATTCAAGAAGACACCCCTCAGAAACACTAGGCCCATGCAACAATCACTACCCCTGGGCATAATGGATGAAAAGTAGGCAAAATAAGTGCAGGCCTCAGACACTGCCTCTCCTCAAAATGGCCCCTTACACCCCAAGCACATGTTGCCTGTACCTGCCAGCACTCAAGATGGCCACCACCACCACCCACATGGCCAGTCCACATCAACAGTACACCCCCAAAAACAGAAAAACAGCCAGAAATCACCACAATCCAATGCAATCCATGATGTTTACATTAAAGAGAGTGAGACCACACCACAGGCACACTCAGTCCATGCACCACCACCCCTGGGCAAAAGGCCACACCAGCAGCCCCCAAAAAACGACAAAAAACAATAAAATAAGCACAATCCCAGCCCATCCATGGCCTCAATTATGTTTAAATTCAAGAAGACACCCCACAGAAAGACTAGGCCCATGCAACACTCACCACCCCTGGGCAAAGGGCCCCACCAGCAGGCCCAAAAAAACGACAAAAAACAATAAAATCAGCACAATCCCAGCCCATCCATGGCCTCAATGGTGTTTAAATTCAAGAAGACACCCCTCAGAAACACTAGGCCCATGCAACACTCACTACCCCTGGGCATAATGGATGAAAAGTAGGCAAAATAAGTGCAGGCCTCAGACACTGCCTCTCCTCAAAATGGCCCCTTACACCCCAAGCACATGTTGCCTGTACCAGCCAGCACTCAAGATGGCCACCACCACCACCCACATGGCCAGTCCACATCAACAGTACACCCCCAAAAACAGAAAAACAGCCAGAAATCACCACAATCCAATGCCATCCATGATGTTTACATTAAAGAGAGTGAGACCACACCACAGGCACACTCAGTCCATGCACCACCACCCCTGGGCAAAAGGCCACACCAGCAGCCCCCAAAAAACGACAAAAAACAATAAAATAAGCACAATCCCAGCCCATCCATGGCCTCAATTATGTTTAAATTCAAGAAGACACCCCACAGAAAGACTAGGCCCATGCAACACTCACCACCCCTGGGCAAAGGGCCCCACCAGCAGGCCCAAAAAAACGACAAAAAACAATAAAATCAGCACAATCCCAGCCCATCCATGGCCTCAATGGTGTTTAAATTCAAGAAAACACCCCTCAGAAACACTAGGCCCATGCAACACTCACTACCCCTGGGCATAATGGATGAAAAGTAGGCAAAATAAGTGCAGGCCTCAGACACTGCCTCTCCTCAAAATGGCCCCTTACACCCCAAGCACATGTTGCCTGTACCAGCCAGCACTCAAGATGGCCACCACCACCACCCACATAGCCAGTCCACATCAACAGTACACCCCCAAAAAACAGAAAAACAGCCAGAAATCACCACAATCCAATGCCATCCATGATATTTACATTAAAGAGAGTGAGACCACACTACAGGCACACTCAGTCCATGCACCACTACCCCTGGGCAAAGGGCCCCACCAGCAGCCCCAAAAAAACGACAAAAAACAATAAAATAAGCACAATCCCAGCCCATCCATGGCCTCAATTATGTTTAAATTCAAGAAGACACCCCACAGAAAGACTAGGCCCATGCAACACTCACCACCCCTGGGCAAAGGGCCACAACAGCAGGCCCCAAAAAACGACAAAAATCAGCACAATCCCAGCCCATCCATGGCCTCAATGGTGTTTAAATTCAACAAAACAGTTGTATCATGCACCCCTAACCAACCCTGGTCCTACTGGATACTGTGGCTACCCACAATATAATTTATTTAATGTTCTGAAAAAGTTCCAAAATTGTACTTGCAGCAACTGTAATGCCCCAAACAAACTTACTTGTGAAAGTTGATTTCTAATCCAAAAGTGATCCAAAGACAGTCAAAAAGGCCTCAAATCCAAATATCCAGCAGCACCCACAAAAAGTAATCCTTCCAGCTCCAGATCCAAATGAAAGTGACCAGGAGATGGACAAAGCACTGGGAGGAGCCTGCTGGACAGGAACAGGAAGTTGGAGACTGTGGGGCACTTCCTTCCTCCCCCCCCCCCCAAAAATGGACTCCTTGCAAAAAAAAAGGCCATGCAAATGTCAACCTGAGGAGTGATTCTGATAAAAATCATAATTTTCTGAAGGTTTATCCTGTTTGCTGGTGATTTTCTTGTGCAGAATTGCAAAAGCTCTATTTCGCGAGTGCGAGATTGTTCCTTTCCGCCGCAACTACGTGTTCGCAATTGCGAACTCTCGCGAGGTGTGCTGTGCAAGGTGGCAAGCCGCGATTACGTATTCGCGGGCGCCAAACTCCCGCGGGATCACGCAGCAAGATCCAAAATGGCGCGGCACTCGCAAAGAAAAACAACTCGGCAAACGCTAAATGACGGAAAGTGAACGCCGTGCACCACGCCGCGCGCCGCAACCAAGCAAAAAATCCGCCGCGAGCGGATTCACGGATTTTCGACAAATTCGCGAGAGTTCGCGGATTGCGAATTTGCCGAAAATCCGAAAAATCCGCGATCGGAGCGGATTTTACGCCCCACTGCTTGGGGCGCACAAGGCTGCCCCTTGCATAATCCGGCCAAACCGGTTCTGGGGCACCCCAGCCCCTGTCCCAGCGCGGCCTGGATCAAAGGAAAGGGGTGTATCCACCCCCTTCCTGGGTCCCACCCATAGGAGGGGACCTAGCAGGTAATCCAGCCCCCTAGATTCGAATAAGAGTGGGAGCAGTGCCAATGCACTTCAGATTATCCTGATGAAACATAAGAAATTAAACTCTGGACCCTTCGACATCCTACTCAACGTAGAAGACTGAAGAATCTCCCTTGTGGTCAAGGAGTGACCACCCTGTGCAAACAGGCACCATCCAGCCATCGATGTCTGCTTTGTTGCAGTTCCCACCAAAACTCGAGCGACAGAGATCGACGAGATCAAGCTTGCCTGCCTTCCTACAGTCTGATCCACAGTCCCTGCAGAGCTGAGACCCGTGGAGGCGACCGAAAGCGTGGGGCACGCCATCTTGGAAAGACCATAAGACGCTGACCGTGCAGCCCACAAGTGACCCTTGAAGCTGTACACCGGGGTTTGAGAAGCCCCAACCCTGAGCCACTCTTGCACCGAAGTTCACCCCTCTACACTCAACGAGTGCTGCGTGGGGCCCTTCTGCTACTTTTGGCTCAACGCGTTGGCCCGGTCACTTGCCAGCCGGCTTGTGGTCCCTGTGCCGACGAAAACTGAAATATGACCTGCGATTCTGGTTGCTCCAGATTTGCACCAGCTCCCCTGAAAAGGAGCCCCCACTCTGACCATCCTGGTCCGAGTGAGAAGCAATCTCCCGGTTCCGTGTGGATTGCTTTTGCCAAGTGCTGTTTGCTCCAATCTTGAAGCCGACAGCGCTGACGGTGAGAGCCTAAGTGGGACAGATCGTGACCCGCTCCTGGACGTCGCAGATGCCCCAGAGCCCACGTGGCAGTGGAGAGAAGCTCCTCGACAACCACCTGATTGCGCCCGAGATTTCCTGGTTCCGTCCTGGTTCCACCATGGTCACTGCTGAGTGACCCAGACTCTGTCCCCTCTGCTTTCAGGTACTTTTTGACTTCGATCCACCCTTGGATCCCACCGGACACTTCTCCTTCACAGCGCCTGCAGCTTCTTCAGCATCAAGCACCAAGAACCAGCGTGACGAAACCCGACACTACTTCGACCCTGTGCACCCGCTTCCTGTGGGTGAGGTAACATTGCAACGCCGGTGTTCCCACACTGGTACACACCTCTAGGGTCTGTGTCTTAAGTTTTGTCTTTCTAGGTTCATCGAAAGTGTCCTAAAACTCTATTTGTGTAACTTTTACGCACCATTGACTAACATTGGTGCATGCGTGCGCTTACAGCGCTGCACCCGAATCCCGCTGGCTTTTCCCGACTTCAGCATTGCTTGTCCCGACTGCTCCCAGCGATGCCCTAGGCCTAACCACTGTTCGATTGGTATCTCTTATACCACTTTCTTAATATATGGTTTGAGTGGCCCCCCGCCCTCATCCATAATTGTGCAACTTTGTATGTTATACTGTGCTTTTGATTTAACGCTTGTGCCCCTTTATTCATAAAGAGTACTGGGGATTATTCTTAGAAATAAATACATATATTTTTATAATATATACTTGTGTGGTGTCCTTTCATTTGATATTACAGGACTGTGATTGGTAAAACAGCTCGCGTAACACGACCTCTTGAGTTGAGCCTTTAAGGCTGCTTAGTCTATGCTACCATTAAGATAGCTTGTCTACAAGGTTGACTTACAACCAGACACCATAAGGGATTGTTTGGACTGATACAAGGTGGTTCCAGAATTGGAAACATCATATATCAGGCCAACTTCTCACACCTTCCTTCGCCTGTATACCTTCCCGGTCTAACTGTATCGCTACCTATATCCCGTGACCGACTCCCTTTCCCTGTTTTCCGTCCCCGTGTTCCATTCACCTTACCCCTCACAACCCGTCACTATACCTCTTTATAAAGCACTACTCAGCCATGTCCACTGCACTCCGGGCTTCCCCAAGGGCGTATATTGCTCTGACTGTGCATTGACGGCATTCCCTTTGTTGGTTCTCTTTTGGGGCTGGACGACGTCCAAAATCCGAGGGAGGAATCAAAGGACGTACCGTTGACAGCAGAAGAGGAATCCCCACACCTACATCGTATTCCTGGGTTGCCACCACGGATCCATCACAGTTCGCCAGTGAAAGGCTAACATCCCGCAGTAGAAGAGCTTTGTTAAAAATAAAACCTGGTTTACCCAAGAAAGGTCTCCGGTCTGTCACTAACCCCACGCTACACCCACACAAATATATTGCATGTACTTTGGCATATGATGGGAATACCCTTACATATACCTTTGTGTCTAAAAAAATGTAACAATACAAGATTTGTTGCAACTGTACAATAATTACTGCCATGTGAATAACAATTGGTGGCCACATATTTTTAGGCAATTTCTGTACTGTGGCACTACCAGTATTGGTGTGTTCTATGTGTTCTTCTGCATGTTTGCTGTTATAAACATTACACAATTCTAGCTGATTTAATTTGAAAACCTGTGTTGTAAAAAGCAGTGTTTGCACTGGTTCTATGACTCACACTTCCTGGAAAGTCTGTGTCACCCACCACTCATCAGTCCAGGGAGGACCTGGCTTGGTAGTTCGGCTGGACTGTTCCCATGAAGCACAGGGTCAAGACTGATTTGCATATGGCCAGGTCTAAACTGGGGTTGCATGGTTAACAAAAGAATGAAGGATTTAACCCAGATCTCTTGACTGGGTGTGAATGTTTTGATTTGTTCTGCATTCCGTCCATCAATTATGTTTCTTTTGCTTTCTCAGCCACTCATCGGAAAATGGTGATTGGTATTTATGCCTCAATTATAAGCTAAATCAACTCCAGGCACCAGTAAGATACAGGAAAATTTACTGACTTCCTCATGATCATACACTTTGTGAATTAGTGAACTAGGATTCAGACCTAGGTTTCCTACGCATTTTAGCTAATAGCTGACATATCGCATTAATCAGGCAGTATTTCTTTACTAGTGGCACATGGATAGCACAAAAGCCTGTGGACTATTCTTGAAAGACTAAAATAAAGCTTGAGGAAAAAGCTAATGAAAATAAAGAAGCCCATCATTTTAATTCAGAAGTGAAGGTGGTGACGAAGAGCGTTTAGCCTTCACTTGCTATTGAATCGATTTCACTTATATCTACCCATTTCTCACAAAACCCTACAAAACCTTCTTCTTTGTTGTCTTTAAAGCTAAATGTATCACTGAAACTTCTGCTGCATCACTGAAAAATCTGCTTATATCATATAAGGTTCCATGTTTAAAGATCGATGTGAAAAATATCGACGAAAAAAATATTGATGTAAAAATATCGATTACAAAAATATCGACTCCCTATACTTAAACAGGTAAGTAGAATAATATTGACTCATAAATATCGAGGTAAAAAATATAGATGTAAAAAATATCAACTTTAAAAAATAACATAACAAATTAAATTAATTAAATAATATTAATATTATCAACATAAATTAAATGTAATATATATTTTAACTAATTATAAAAAATAAATGTAAATTACTAAATATAAACACAAAAAATGTGTACATATACATATATTTACTTAAATACATTTTAACTATTATCTGTATTTAATTTATAAACTTTTTTAATTATATAAAAATAAAAAAACTCATATATAAATCATTTAAAATAAAATATTCTATATTTAATTAACACATTAAACTATTTAAAAAAAATACATACATTTAATAATAAAATAAAACCATTAGTAGTTAAAACGATGGATAGCGAGGGGGTAAAAATTAATATTCCCACCCCAGTGAGTGCAACAGTAGGGACAGCGCTGGATAGCATCGGGGTAAAAATTGCTATACCCACTACAATGAGTGCAACAGTAGGGAAAGGGGTGGATAGCGGAGGGGTAATATTTACTATTCCAACTCCAGTGAGTGCAACAGTAGGGAAAGCGCTGGATAGCGGAGGGTTAAATATTACTATTCTGACTCCAGTGAGTGCAACAGTAGGGAAAGCGTTGGATTGCAGAGGGGTAAAAATTACTATTACCACTCCAATGAGTGCAACAGTGGGGAAAGCACTGGATAGCGGAGTTGTTAAATTTACTATTCCCACTCCAGTGAGTGCAACAGTAGGGAAAGCGCTGGATATCGGAGGGGTAATCATTACTAGTCCCACTCCAGTGAGTGCAACAGTAGGGATAGCGCTGGATAGTGGAGGGGTAAATATTACTATTCCGACTCTAGTGAGTGCAACAGTCAGGGCCGAACTGGGAACCACAACCGGCCTTGGCAAAGTGCTCGGCCGGACCCCCCTCCCCACTCGGGGGGGGGGGGGGGGAGGTTGGAGGTGCCGCTGAGCTCTTTGCCTGGGCCGGTTTTCGGCCGATTTTGGTACAGGGTCGATTTTGCAGCTATGCTGCAAAAACGGCCCAGTAACAGAAACGGCCCCTAGGGGCCCAAAACTGGCACCCACCCATGCGGCGCACCGGGGGATTGCCCGGTGCCCACTATGGACAGTCCAGCCCTGGCAACAGTAGGGAAAGCGTTGGATAGCGGAGGGGTAACAATTACTATTCCCACTCCAGTGAGTGCAACAGTAGGGAAAGCGCTGGATCCCAAAACAATAAAAAGCAATAACATCAACATTGTTATTACATTTAATTTTCAATATTAACATAATAATATATACATTTAAATATATTATTAAAGATAATAAAAAACAATTAATTACACATTATTTACCACTATAATATCCACAACAAACACCTAAAATAATTACACAATTGAATTTAATAATTACTAATTAATTAATGACAATAAATGTATTATTATTTATGAATCAATCAAAATTAATTACTTACCACCTTTCACACAAATACACATACAAACACCACAACACACACCTAAAATTAATTACACAATTACAATTAATAATTACTAATGAATTACTGGTAATTAATATAAAAATATTTAATCAAGAAAAAATGTATTACTTACCACCCTTCACACCATTTACACATATAAACACCACAATACACACCTAAAATAATTGAACAATTAACATAATTATTAATTGTAAATTTTTTACAACTAATTATTAAACTATTATTAATTAATCAATTAACACATTAATTATTCAATACATTTCATATAATTAAATTACTTCCAACCCTATTCCCCTATAAACCCACAGCCCGCTACAGAACTAAAAACGCAAAATTCTAATATAAAAAACTAAATTAACTACTATAAATTAATATTTAAATCTATATAATCAAATTAATTCCCTCCCTATTCCCCTATAAACCCACTACGCGATATGGAACTAAAAACTCAGAATTAAACTTAAAATACACTAATAAGTACTAAAATTCTAAAACCTATAATAAAATGGCAAACAATTCTCATTAAAAATACTAAAATACATAACATTAGCAATAAATCAATATTTTTGTCAACTATATTTTTGTAAACGATATTTATTACCACGATATTTTGTAATCGATATTATTTACCTGTCAGTCGATATTCTTGTCAACTATATTTTTGTTGTCGACATTTCTTCCCCACAATATTTTTGCGGCGATATTTATGTCCCACGATATTGCACCATCATAGACAGTGGTTTTCAGGTGAGAGGTACTTCAACATGGCAAGTGGTCATATGAGGACCCTCTCACCATGCTTCACAGCCCAACCCCTATGGTTTTATTATGCCACTGGAGCTGGATGGTCTTTTGACATGATTCCATTGTGTTACTTGATTTGGTAAGCACATGGGCAGTGAGAATAATTCAATTTTACAGCACAAGTATGTTTTCTGGCTAAGGTTGCTTAATGAGACGACTGATGAACATTTTGAGTCAAGGAGCAAAGGTAAAGGAAAGCATGTGCAAGCTCTCCAAAGGGGACTTACATAGGAAAAAAGTGTGATGGTATTAGTAGAAGGAAGAACAGCAGAAACTGTTACAAGATATGGTTTATCCTATGTTTAAGATTGCAACGGAAAATTGCATTATGTGTACTTTTGTGTGTATCTACATTAATGAGTATTTCTTTGACAATCTGTAAGATTTTAACAACTTATACTGGGTTTTAAATAATATCTAGTTGAATGGTACAGCCATTATTTATCACATTACAATAAACACTTTTAGTTATCCCTGGAAGGGTTAGAAAGGGAAAAGCAGAACTACAGATATTACTACATGTCTCAATGGAGATTCATGGGGAAATCTAGTATTGGTGGATGGCATGCCAGCCATCCTGCTGACTCTGTAATCACAGTTACTGTGTTACTGTGCGTGTAATAGTAATACAGATCTTTACTGTATGTCCCTTTTGTCTTAAAGTAACAGCCTTTGCAGTCAGCACTCATGGACTGACAAAGCCGGCTGAAATAGTATTTACGCCAGTGTAATATTGTGTAATTTCTGGCATTTTCCATTATAATGCCACATGCTCAGGATTATGGCATTACATATCATCCTGTCATATAGTCTTTGGATAAAAATGCGAGCACAAGAACAAAAAGAACAAACTAAATGTGTGCAGCTGTTGTTTGTGTCATGCATGACTTTTCACCATCATTTTTTAGTATGGAATACATTCTTATCCTAAAATGGATGCAAGGATGCATTTCGCCATACCACATAGGGCAAAATGTCAGATCAGCATTTTGCAATAGCATACGTAATTTCACATATTTGTTTGACATTTCGTATAATTTGACAAAGATAATTACACCCTTTTTGGTCCAGTCTTAATACTGAGTTCCTAGAAGATTTTGAAATGTCTTTGTGACTGCTCCCATTTTTGTTATAGTTTCAATTGTTTAATAATAAATTTATGAGGCGAAATGGTCTAATAAGGTTGACTACGCTTGAGCTATGAGAAAATTTGATTTTTAGATTGCGCTATAATAATGGGATATAAAATGAAAGAAAATTGAGCAACATTAAAGTCTATCCTACCATGAATTAAAGATGTTTGTACTGTGCACACTCTGTATTGAATCCCTTTTATGTGCTCAGAAGTTTGGACATTAAAGAAGTCCATATACAGCATTGAGAGTTATCTGGCCATAACATAGTGGCTGATTACGATGTCAATCGGAAAGGCTCCGAACGGCATTCGGATTTTCCTAACCCATGATGGAACCCATGTTTCTGACCGACTCGGGAACATTTCCGCCCAACCAATTACGATAGAAGGTAACTGTTCGGGCTTTCCGACTAGGTTCCGACCGGCATTCAGAGACTCCAAGTCACTCGGAGGGAAATTGGACAGGTCTATGGACCACGTTTCCGACCGACGTATTACGATGTCTGATTCGGACAGCCTTTCTGAATCGGTCCGTCCGAAATGAAACAGCTGTTGGAAACTGACTTTGGGGGCCCCTAGCATGCCCCGTTCACTTGGATGCCTCCTGTTGAGGCCCGTGGGCATACCCATGGAACCCCTCTTTACAACCATGCACAGTGTGGCAGGCACTATGGGGTGCCTGTGACAGGGTGCAAAGTTTTCCACAACCTCCCTATTTTTCAATAGGAGCCTGTGTTGTCAGTCAGAACACAGGCTCCCATTGAAGTAAAGAAAGTCCAACAAAATGGTGCTCATAAACATCTTAATCGGTCGGTCGAAATCTCCGAACCCGAGCCGGTTAGAGCCAATTCCGACAAGGAGTCAGTCGGAATGCTTTCCGACCGACTTCGTAATGAGGCTCATAATGTCTGCCCTTTACCGTGGGAAAACATAATCATATATTCGGATATACTTCACTGTTATTATTTCTTTTTATATATAAATCTGCACATCATGGCATGTACCAGCATATTTTATAATCAAATAAGGATCTTAAGTGTCCTTTGGCATCAATTATGAAATCTAATTTCATGGCTCTAGAAGGCCCAGAAGCCATTTTTTATTGTATTGCATTTGCACATTTCTGCATAGTGTAATGTTGCTATTAGTGTTGCCAATTAAAAACAGGATTTTAGGATAGTAATGAGCTTAGTATTGCACTTATGAATGGCATCTTCTTTTCAATGACATCTCAGGCTTTCTCCAGGAGAAGATCCTCATTAGATACTTTTTTGCTGAAAGTAACAAGTTTCTGCCACAGAATTAGGTTCCATATACTTTTATTGGGCGAAAACATATATTAACTGTACTAAATGTCATCTATTTTAGAATAAAGCTTCAACTAACCCTTTTCTAGTTAGAGCTATGGTCAGTTGAAATTAAACATGGGCGAAACTAAAATTATAATAATTAGGATTTTTATGTTTTCATGTTGGGCTTGTTACTCAAAATTCTAAAAATGTGGCTATGTTGTAAGATTTTATCTAAAATTGTATTAATATACCTAGAGGAGTGGATTGCTGACAATAAGTTACTACCTTTGGAGAATTCTACAACTGACCAATGCTTTGCCCTGTGGGTAATCATGACAAAATCTCTAGAGGTAAATCAGAGGCTGTGTTGCTGTTTTGTTGACTTCAGAACAGCCTTTGACACAGTAGATAGGAGTCAGCTATGGAGCAATTTGTCATTATGGAATGCCACATTGGGTCTTTAACCTTAGATATAGTCAACTGGGTTTGGGTTTAGTTTATCCCTTGGCTGTTTGACTAAAACGATTAATATAAGTAACTGTGCAACTAAAGAGTGTACCATGGCACCTGCTTTTTTTGTTCTATATGTGGCAGATCTCCCTGCTAATTTGAATAATTTGAGGTAATTTACTGCTAAAGTATGGTTACTACACATCCCCTGGCCCTTCTATGCAGACAACCATGTAATGCTGGATTATACTCCAAAGGGACTTTAAAAGGAGTGCAATGTACTTTCCAGCTTTTGTAAGGAGTAGTTTTTAAAGATAGATTTTAGACCTGGCATCCTTGGCATGGTTTCCCTGACTTTTTGCCTTCAGACCTCCTGCTTTTACGGTTGTAGCTGACTTTGTTTTTGCTGGCTCTAGTAATCTGTGCACTTTGCCACTGCTAATTCGTGCTAAAGTGCATGTGCTCTTTACGTAAAACATGTTAATATTGGCATATCCGCAACTGGCATATTTAATTTTCTTATAAGTCCCTAGTAAAGTGCACAACATGTGCCCAGGGTCTGAAAAATGTAATGGCCAATAGTGGGCCTGCAGCACTGATTGTGCCACCCCCTTAAGTAGCCCTTTAAAC
The DNA here is from genome assembly GCF_964261635.1 of Lissotriton helveticus. NCBI lineage: Eukaryota > Metazoa > Chordata > Amphibia > Caudata > Salamandridae > Lissotriton > Lissotriton helveticus. The sequence goes on along the minus strand of NC_136059.1, from coordinate 1,359,952,782 downwards.
ATGCCTCAGGCCTGCTGCTGAAGAACCTGTGTGTGCAGTTTAAACTGCATGTCGACCTGGCAAGTTAACCTACTTGCAAGGTCTAAACCTTCCTTTTTATTACAAAGGATCGTCCCTAAGATAGGCCCAGGGCAGGGTGCATTGTAATTATAAAGTAGAACATGCACTTTTAAGTTTTACATGTCCTGGAAGTGAAATAATCTTAAATTTGTTTTTCACTACTGAAAGCCATATCTGTCCAGTAGGTTAACATTGGGATTACCTTCTTATAACTGGAATCTCCAATTGGGAAGAGATGGGGCCCTCCCATTTGACATCTCTGGAATCAAAAGTTTAAAATACAACTCATGGTGAAGTTGGATTTTAAATTGCAAATCTAAAAATGCCACTTTTAGAAAAATTAAAATTTCTTACTGTAACCATTAGGTGTCTTCTGCTTATCTCTGAATACATATCTGTGATGGGTAACACCTGGTATTCTGCATTCCCTCTAAACAGCCACACACAAAAGGAGCTTAGGTGTGACTCATGGGCCATCCACATACTGATGGGCCATCCTGGGCATGGTGGGAGGGAGAGGGTAGACACTTACACGTGAAAGGACTGTTTCCTGACCCCCTTGAATTGAGTCTGGACCTAGGAAAGGACAGAAATGGACTTGTGCACTTCAGAGGCATTGCTTTGAAGTTTCTTCCACTTTAAAGGCTCAACTGGGTTTACGTACTGGACCTCTGACACTATTAACTTAGAATACGTCTGGAACTGAACACATTTTACCAAGAAAAAAGAATGCTGTGCTGTTGGATTGACTGTCAGTTTGCTGAACTGCTTTGTTGTGTTGTTCTTCTGCCTGCTGCTCTCATGCCTGGGAGTGAGAAAGGCTGGACCTGCATCTCTACATCCCAGAACCTAAGTATCTCCGAGGGTTTGTTGGCTTGCCTCCATTTTCTAAAGTTTAAGTGTCATCAATGACTGTTCTCTTCAACCTGAAAGCAGCCCCTGGACTTTGTCTGCTTTGAGTTCTGCTCTGCCAAGGGGTGCCAATACAGTCCTGGTGTCAGAGCTCAATGCATACTCACTTCTAGTTCTGGTACTCTCGGGAGCAGAATGTCGAGAATTGCCCAATTCTCCCTACAGGTCTTCCCACAAACCCCCAGTTGCACGGAAGGTCACGTGAACCATGCCGGGGGACAGGGGACAGAGTAGAGACTGCCTGGCTTGTCTTTAGTTCTCCACTCTCTCACTTCTTCTTCTTTCGTTCACTTGTCTGCAATTTGCTTTCCCCTCTACTCTCTCTCTTAGTGGATGAACTGGAAACAAATGATATCATTAATACCTCCTACAATCTCCCTCCTTGGCTCTCTCTGAACTGTTTGCTAACTCTGGCTTCCTTCCCTCTAATCCTTAGCCTCTGATCTGGCCTAGCACCAAAACGCGCGTTGGCGCTTTGAAACCGTCCTGTTTTTCGCCATCTAGTCTCCAACACCTGTTCGGAGACCCTTCAGGACGCCCTACATATGTATAACATCTGGCATTCAAAATTGGATGTAAATGGAATGACTGTTGAACGTGCGAGTATGTGTGAATTTTTTGAGGTACTGAACTTGTGAGAATGTGTGAGTCTGCTGTAGAATTGACAGTATGTGTGTTGGGGTGCTGTGGACTTTTTTTGAAGTACTTTTGATTGTGTGTATTTTGTAATTTTTTTGCAGATATTATCATGTTCTGTATAAAATGTTGATTGATGCTCTATTTAAAAATATGAAATAAAATATGAAGATACTTTGATAATGAATTGTCTTTCGATTTAGTCCATGTCGTTCTTGATCTCAGTGAGTTTACTACTGCCAATTTGATTGTAGGACTCTTAAAGAGCCTTGATTATCCATTAGAAGGGCGTGATTGTTTTGTTGTTCCAATTAATTCCTCACCCTAAAAGCCTAAGGAGTTAGCTCCTCTTCATAAGTTTAATTGTTAACAAATTATATGAAGTAAAGTTTTAATTGACTTTTCCTTTTTTTTTACAGGCGTTCTATACTCTAAAGGGTACAGTATTTCACTAGATTACTGTAACTCACTCTTGTTTAGCGTAAACATATGAATACTCTTATCCACACTATACTCTTTTCTCCAACAGGAGAATACTTGCGTTTGATGTCTCTGCCGGAAAACGCTGTCTCGAGGGATTCAACCGAACCCGCCTTGAGAAGACTGCCACCTCAGAACTGCTCGGGACTCTGGTAAGTATGCAGTCTATAAAGTGAATATTTAATATTCAGAGGGGAACTGCCTCACTAACTGACCGACGAGGGAAACAAAACGGACATCTAACCTGGGCCTAAACCTGGCAAAAACTCTGGGACTAAACCTGACTGACTATGGATGCGCACATGTTGTTTCCTCATCAAAAGCGTCGGTGAAGTGCGTGGCTTTGAAACGCTGCCGTCACACTTCACACCTGGCCCTGTCCTTGTGCTCGCGACCAGATGCGAGAGACTAGACCAGCGATTGCACTGGCATGCCTCCATTTTAGGCGTGCCCGTCCAATCGCTCGTCATTTAGTCACAATAACCCAGAGGTCTCCGGTAGATTGATACGGAGCTCGGTAATTTTTTGACTGGTGTTTCGAATATGCAGGGCAGCTCATGGGTTCTTGCAACCTGAGACCTGATAATACCCCTAGCAAGACTAAGGCTCCGGGTTGGGGTTTGTGTGGGTTTTGCAGAAGAAAGGCCTTAATCAATCGTGGAATATAAATGTGGATGAATGTCGCACACTCTCATTAAATTATTCAATGTTCAACGGTATGTGTGCTGCTCTGCATTAATGCCTGCTAAGCATTATTGAATGAACTTAGAATTGTGGCCTAACACCACTTGGGCTGCTAGGACTACAGTGCGCACTACTTAAATCAAAATATAAAATGTTCAAACCACTTCTCCAATTAACCAGATTGTATACAATGTAATAGCATTTATTTAGATTATCATTAAATCATAATCATAAACACTTTTCGTAAAGTTCCTTCATATAACAATATACATCATAATTTGCAAATTTTCTGAACCACCACCCAATGCATTTCGGGACTTCCTTGTCCCTTCGTCAGGGGTTCCAGTTGTCAACTAAAAAAGCAACAAGGAAACAATGTAAAACGATGCCAAATCACATGTTATAAATTGAATTGCAAATATACTTTAGCATTAAATATCAGCATTAAAAAAAACATTTTCAGTGATATCACAACTACATAGGTCACAAATGCAATCAGATCATGTGTAAACAGACATATGTAAACATTCCCAATCAACTTCTAGCAAAAAATCGTACCTTGCACATGTATAAGATACTCTTATCTGAAACGGAAATAAATCCAAAACATCACTATGACTGGTCAAGGAAAAATACTAGAACTACTCCATTAATAGTATGAAATCGGCCTGCTCACCTTTTTAAACAAACGTAAATCCTGGTTCAAAAAACCAATACCGTTGTCGGATGCCGACTCTGTAAACGGATAAAGTGTCCTTAATCAGTAACTCCGTAGTAAATGTAAATAGTAGGCAGGTAAATCATCATGTTATTCCCCTGATCTTAAGGTGTATATAGCAGGCAGGGATTTATTATGTCCTTTCATGCAGTTTATTCATGTTATTCATTTCATTTACTATTACTCAGCCACAAAGGTTTATTGTTTTGTTTGTATTTGCATAAAGTTTTTTAGTTTGAATAGGACGTTTCTTCTCTCATGGTTTACATCAGTGACGATCGTTTTTTATAATGAGTTGCGTGAGCTTGAATAATAATTTTTTACTTATTCGTATACGCGCGTTAAAATAAATAAATATTTACACAGTGTTGTGTAGAATTGGAGTTTGTCAACTCTTTCGATTCAGTCCGACGTAGTCTGTTTACCATGGTGGCCTTTTCACCCGGTAGTCGTGCTTATAGGCTGCTTGTGATGACACGGAAGTGCATCAAACAGCCAGGCGGGTCAGTTTGGATTTACTCGGCGTGTCTGACAGGTAAGCGCTGATTGTTTGTTTTGCGCGGTAATTTGATGACCGGGTAATATTTGAAAGGTACTGAAGTTACCTTTATATTCTCTTTAGGCACGGATGATCGTATTAACGGACTCTCGGTTTTGATACATCTAGTGGCAATAGAGGTGAGCGTTTGGTAGACATAATAGCGCCACGTATGTTTGTTTATCACTTAAAACGGAGTTACTGATTAAGGACACTTTATCCGTTTACAGAGTCGGCATCCGACAACGGTATTGGTTTTTTGAACCAGGATTTACGTTTGTTTAAAAAGGTGAGCAGGCCGATTTCATACTATTAATGGAGTAGTTCTAGTATTTTTCCTTGACCAGTCATAGTGATGTTTTGGATTTATTTCCGTTTCAGATAAGAGTATCTTATACATGTGCAAGGTACGATTTTTTGCTAGAAGTTGATTGGGAATGTTTACATATGTCTGTTTACACATGATCTGATTGCATTTGTGACCTATGTAGTTGTGATATCACTGAAAACACATTTTTTTAATGCTGATATTTAATGCTAAAGTATATTTGCAATTCAATTTATAACATGTGATTTGGCATCGTTTTACATTGTTTCCTTGTTGCTTTTTTAGTTGACAACTGGAACCCCTGACGAAGGGACAAGGAAGTCCCGAAATGCATTGGGTGGTGGTTCAGAAAATTTGCAAATTATGATGTATATTGTTATATGAAGGAACTTTACGAAAAGTGTTTATGATTATGATTTAATGATAATCTAAATAAATGCTATTACATTGTATACAATCTGGTTAATTGGAGAAGTGGTTTGAACATTTTATATTTTGATTTAAGTAGTGCGCACTGTAGTCCTAGCAGCCCAAGTGGTGTTAGGCCACAATTCTAAGTTCATTCAATAATGCTTAGCAGGCATTAATGCAGAGCAGCACACATACCGTTGAACATTGAATAATTTAATGAGAGTGTGCGACATTCATCCACATTTATATTTATCGCTTTCTGCTAAAACACTGTTTGTCAGCACCAAGTAAAAATGTCGTTTGAAAGTATAGCTTCGATAACAGAAAATAGAGCACCCACTAAGTCGTATACACCTGAAGAAGCAGATAAAATATATAATTTGATCAAGGAAGCAAAAAAATTCGATGCCCAAAGTGGAACTGTGACGCAACAGTTACGCCAACTAGAATATCTGACGCGTCGTGAATTGAATCAAAGACTACACGCTTCGACTTTAATCCAATATCATCGTGTAAAGAGGATTCCGCGAGGTTTGAGACTGGCCATCAGGCCAATGTTATTCCGATTACACAGCAACATCAACTTTATGGAAAAGTGGTATAGCATCTTAAATAAATGTTCATTAGATCTGATTTTATTGCTCATTGAAGAATTATCTACCACGATCAAAGATCTTGAGGAAGAGATTTATCACATTAAAGAGGCTCTGTCAGCAAGAATGGACGCAGAACCATGGGATACATTTTTGGCAGAAATGGAAAGCAAGCTTGATAAATATGGGAAAGAGCTTCAAGAAACTAAATTGCGAAAGTTCAAAAGAGACACTATTGATTACAAGCTCAATGAAGCTTACACTTGGGCAGAGGTGTACGCCCAACGTAGATATACTCAAAGGAAACCTCAACCCCAAACACATTCATCTGAAGAAAGTGGAGTGTCAGATCAGGATACTGACACAGCAAGACCGTCTGCTAGCTCATATTTGAAACAAAAGTCAGGAACCCAGAAGCAAGGAGGAGCTTCCACCAATAAAGCAGATGCACCCACTGAAAGTATTCCAACCGTAGCTTTTTTAGAGGAAGGCCTGGATTTGACCAAACCACCAGATCCCTCGACATCAAAACATTCAGACAAAAAACAAGACGCGGGAAAGGAGAAAGAAATAGAAAAAAAGACCGGATTGAGGAGTCAGGTGAAACTCTCATAATAAATATTTCCACGAAAAAGTTAACTACATTTGAGGAGAGAGTATTAAACAAAGGCACTTCATTTGTGAGCACATATCATACAACAGAATTAGAGACTGAAGTCTCTTTTTTCAAATTTATGAGAACTTTGAGATTGCGACATTTTTTCACCAATGTATGTCAGAATGTTGTACCACAAGAATCCAGTACCATGTTTAAACCCAAAAGTAAATTTCAAGCACCAGTGTCTCACAAGACTTTGGATAATTTTGAGACCTTGGTTAAAACAGATTTGAATAAATTGAAGTATAAAAGACAGTTGAGAAACATGACTCGTGCGGAATACAGCACTTTACAAAAATTATCACAAGACAAAACTATTACTTTCCAGAAGGCTGACAAAGGAGGAGGGCTTGTCATGATGGATGTTGACTTCTACATGAAGAAAGGGACTGAACACGTCATGGATGAAAACACTTATCTCAAGTTGGATCAAGATCCAACCATTGAAATTTCTCAAACCCTTGATAAGATTCTTGAACAAGCAGAAACACTCAATTGGATTGATGACAAGACTAGAAAATACCTATTCCAAATTCATCCAAGACGCCCTAGGATTTACTTTTTGCCAAAGATTCATAAACATCTAAATAATCCACCGTTTCGACCGATTGTATCGGGTTGTGGATCAATGTTTGAAACTCCGGGCAGATTCATTGATCACTTTCTTCAATCTTTTGTTCGGAAATGGTCAACTTACATTGAGGATACTTCGGATTTTTTGAGGAGTTTAACAGCAATCCTAGATATTCATGAAGACTGGATATTATGCACGATAGACGTTGTGGCATTATATACATCAATTCCACATCAATCAGGACTGGAAGCAGTCGAATGGGCATTGCTCCAAGAAGAAGGAACAGACAGTCAAAAATGTTTTGTTTTACAACTACTGGAATTTTGCTTAATGAATAGCTATTTTGAGTGGCAAGGTGTATTCTATAATCAAATGAATGGCACATCTATGGGTTTTCCAGGGGCACCCATGTATGCCAATACATTCATGGCGAAATTTGAACATGACCATATACTGACTGATTCACTATGGCAAGAAGGTCTGGTGTTTTTCAGACGTTACATTGATGATATTTTTGTAATTTGGCGCCTTTCAGAAGACTCACTTGCGAAGAACATCACTCGTCTTAACCAAGTTGATCCGAGGATACAATTCACCTCAACAATCAGTCATGATGAAATTTCTTTTTTGGATGTTGTTGTAAAATTGAATGAGCTAGCCATAGAAACCAAGTTATTAAAAAAACCAACTGACAGAAACAACGCACTTTTATATAGTAGTTTTCACCCAAAAAATCTGATTGATAACTTGCCCACATCTCAATTCATGCGGATTAAACGTATCTCTTCTAATGAAACAGATTGTGCAGAATCATTACGTAAACAAAAGGCAAGGTATATCCAAAGAGGATACCCAGAATCTATACTTGACAGACAACTCACAAAGGTCAACAACATGACAAGGAGTTCTTTGCTGACCAAAAAAGAAAAAACTAAGACTAACAGAATGATTTTTGTCTCTAAATTTTCTTCAGCATCCAGAGATATCAAAAAGATCATCTTGCATAGATGGGAACTGTTGGAAGTGGAACCGGATTTTGGGAATCTGTTCATTGAAAAACCACTATGTGCATATTCACGAGCCCAAAATCTCAAAGAATTTCTCACAAAACCAGCCAAAGCCAAACTTAAAAGTGGTTCATTTCGTGGTACTACCAAATGTTGGAATTGCAACAACTGCAATAATGTGATTCTAGGGAATATATTATTACACCCCAGGACTGGTGAAAAAATACCACTATACCACACGTCTGATTGCAACACTGAATTCGTTGTATACTCAATCAAATGTCCATGTGGACTGTTATATGTTGGTAAAACCACGAGGAAATTTAAAATACGCGTATCAGAACATAAGAGCCGTATACGGAATCAAAATCGCACATCACCATTGGCTGTACACTGGATTGAAAAAAGACACACCATTGCACAGATCAAATGTCAGATTATTGAAGCAGTTTCTCGTTATGCAGGCAGAGACAATGATCAGGCACTCCTCCAGAGGGAGGCTTTCTGGATCAAAAAATTACAAACTTTGACCCCAGCGGGGCTCAATGATAAATTTGAATTTAGCTGTTTCCTCTAATCACCGGCAGGATGACAGCCTCAAAATACCTCCATGAATCCTATCAATACACACATTAAAAACATGCGGTAACACAACACATGGCAATCACAACAGATAGGTTTGATCAATGCATGTAAATGTATATATTGTGAACGTATTAGTTGTAAATAGTAGGCAGGTAAATCTTCATGTTATTCCCCTGATCTTAAGGTGTATATAGCAGGCAGGGATTTATTATGTCCTTTCATACAGTTTATTCATGTTATTCATTTCATTTACTATCACTCAGCCACAAAGGTTTATTGTTTTGTTTGTATTTGCATAAAGTTTTTTAGTTTGAATAGGACGTTTCTTCTCTCATGGTTTACATCAGTGACGATCGTTTTTTATAATGAGTTGCGTGAGCTTGAATAATAATTTTTTACTTATTCGTATACGCGCGTTAAAATAAATATTTACACAGTGTTGTGTAGAATTGGAGTTTGTCAACTCTTTCGATTCAGTCCGACGTAGTCTGTTTACCATGGTGGCCTTTTCACCCGGTAGTCGTGCTTATAGGCTGCTTGTGATGACACGGAAGTGCATCAAACAGCCAGGCGGGTCAGTTTGGATTTACTCGGCGTGTCTGACAGGTAAGCGCTGATTGTTTGTTTTGCGCGGTAACTTGATGACCGGGTAATATTTGAAAGGTACGGACGTTACCTTTATATTCTCTTTAGGCACGGATGATCGTATTAACGGACTCTCGGTTTTGATACATCTAGTGGCAATAGAGGTGAGCGTTTGGTAGACATAATAGCGCCACGTATGTTTGTTTATCACTTAAAACGGAGTTACTGATTAAGGACACTTTATCCGTTTACAGAGTCGGCATCCGACAACGGTATTGGTTTTTTGAACCAGGATTTACGTTTGTTTAAAAAGGTGAGCAGGCCGATTTCATACTATTAATGGAGTAGTTCTAGTATTTTTCCTTGACCAGTCATAGTGATGTTTTGGATTTATTTCCGTTTCAGATAAGAGTATCTTATACATGTGCAAGGTACGATTTTTTGCTAGAAGTTGATTGGGAATGTTTACATATGTCTGTTTACACATGATCTGATTGCATTTGTGACCTATGTAGTTGTGATATCACTGAAAACAAATTTTTTTAATGCTGATATTTAATGCTAAAGTATATTTGCAATTCAATTTATAACATGTGATTTGGCATCGTTTTACATTGTTTCCTTGTTGCTTTTTTAGTTGACAACTGGAACCCCTGACGAAGGGACAAGGAAGTCCCGAAATGCATTGGGTGGTGGTTCAGAAAATTTGCAAATTATGATGTATATTGTTATATGAAGGAACTTTACGAAAAGTGTTTATGATTATGATTTAATGATAATCTAAATAAATGCTATTACATTGTATACAATCTGGTTAATTGGAGAAGTGGTTTGAACATTTTATATTTTGATTTAAGTAGTGCGCACTGTAGTCCTAGCAGCCCAAGTGGTGTTAGGCCACAATTCTAAGCTTAATCAATCGTGGAGCATGAACATCAGATTGCTCCTCCCAAGACCTCTCGTCGAGCCTGTAACCTTTCCAATCCACAAGATAGAAAACTTTACCTCGAAATAGTTTTGAGTCTAAAAATGTTTTAACCTCAAATTGAATCAATCAATCAATCATTTGTAAAGCGCACTACATACCCGCGATGGTCTCAAGGTGCTGGGGGGGCTCTAAAGATCAAACAGCCAGGTCTTGAGTATCCTCCAGAAGGTCAGCAAGTCTTGGGTCTGTCGTAGGCTCAGTGGGAGGGTGTTCCATGTCTTGGCGGCGAGGTGGGAGAAGGATCTCCCGCTGGTGGTTGTTCTTCGGATACACGGGACGGTGGTGAGTGGGAGGTCGGCGGAGCATAGCTGGCGGTTGGGGATGTAGAAGGAGAGCCATCTGTTGAGGTAGGCTGGGCCGTTCTTGCGGAGTGTCTTGTATGCATGGGTGAGGAGCTTGAAAGATATCCTCTTGTTGACTGGGAGCCAGTGCAGGTTTCTCCGTTGGGAGGTGATGTGGCTGTGGCGTGGTACATCAAGGATCAGTAGTGCAGAGGCGTTTTGGATGCGTTGTAGTCGTTTGATGAGCTTGGTCGGGGCTCCCGCGTAGAGGGCGCTTCCGTAGTTGAGTCTGCTGCTGACGGGGGCCTGGATGCCTGTCTTTCTTGTATCTGTCGGGATCCATCTATATATCTTGCGGACCATGCGTAGGGTGTTGGAGCAGGAGGAGGAGACGGCGTTGACTTGCTTGGTCATTGAGAGCGTTGAGTCGAGGATGATTCCCAGGTTGCGTGCATTGTCGGTGGGTGTCGGGGCTGCCCTTAGTGCCGTCGGACACCAGGAGTCGTCCCAGGCTGAAGGGTTGGAGCCGAGAATGAGGACCTCCGTCTTGTCCGAGTTCAGCTTCAGACGGCTGGTCTTCATCCAGTCGGCGAAGGCCTTCATTTCTTCATGGTGGTTGAATTTGGTGGTGATGGGGTCCTGGGTGAGGGAGTTGATCAGCTGAGTATGGTCAGCATAGGAGATTATGTTGAGGTTGTGCTGTCGGGCTACGTGTGCGAGCGGGGCCATGTAAATGTTGAATAGTGTCAGGCTGAGGGAGGATCCCTGGGGTACGCCGCAGATTATCTCAGAGGCTTTTGAACGGAATGGGGGAGGCAGATGCTCTGGGTTCTGCCAGAGAGGAAGGAGGTGGTCCAATCCAGAGCCTTGTCTCGGATCCCTGCGGCATGGAGGCGTGCGCTTAGTGTGAGGTGGCAGACAGTGTTGAAGACGGCAGAGAGGTCTACGAGGATGAGTGCTGTGGTCTCACCGTTGTCCAGCAGGCTCCTGATGTCATCGGTGGTGGCAATGAGGGCAGTCTCGGTGCTGTGGTTGCTGTGGAACCCTGACTGGGAAGGGTCCATGATTCTGTTTTCTTCATGGTATCGGGTTAGCTGTCTGTTGACGGTTTTCTTGATGACCTTGGCCGAGAAGGGGAACAGAGAGATGGGCCAGAAGTTCTTGAGGTCTCTTGGGTCTGCCTTAGGTTTTTTGGGTAGGGCGTTAATCTCAGCGTGTTTCCAGATCTCTGGGAAGATTGTGGTCTTGAGGGAGAGATTGATGACGTTGCGCAGGTGGAGTGCGATGGAGCTGCTTGCTCTGTTGAAGATATGGTGCGGGAATGGGTCTGACGGAGAGCCAAGTGGATTGTGTGCATGGTCTTGAAGGTGTCATCGATGCTCATGCTGACCCAGGCTAGCAGGGGGTCGTGGTCGATGGTGTGCGGAGGGTCTGTTGTGTTGCTGTCTGTTGGGGCTGTCTGAGTGTTGAAGCTGTTGTGGATGTATGCTATCTTGCAGTGGAAGAAAGTGGAGAGGGAGTCGCACAGGGCTTGCGATGGCGGGATGTCGTTGGTGTTGGAGCTGGAGTTGGAGAGTTCCTTCACGATGTTGAAGAGCTCCTTGCTATTGTGTGCGTTGTTGCCGAGGCGGTCTTTGGAGGAGGTCCTCTTGGACGCCCTGAGGAGGTGGTGGTGGTTGCGGATGGCGTCCTTGTGTGCTGTGTGGCTGTCCGGAGTTTGTTCATTGTGCCATTTCTTCTCTAGTTTCAGACAGACTTGCTTGGAGGCTAGGAGTTCTGGGGCAAACCAGCTGGCCCTCTTGTTGGTGTCTCTGTGGGGGGGGTTTCTTCAGCAGGGCGAGGGTGTTGGCGCAGTCCTCGATCCAGCATCTGAGGCTGTGGGCAGCGTCGTCGGTGTTAGAGGTTTCGGTGGGTGGGCTGAAAGCAAGGTTTGCGTGTACTTGGTCTTCGGTGATTTTGCTCCAGCAGGGGTGTCTGTTGTGTGTGGTGGTGGGCTTCTGGAAGGCGAAGTGGATGCAGCGGTGGTCACTCCAGAGGATTTCGGTGGTGTGGATGACGGAGACGTGCGGGCTTGAGAAGACGGGGTCGAGCGTGTGGCCGGCGGAGTGGGTGGGTGTTGTGACGAGTTGCTTCAGTCAGAGGTTGGCGAGGTTATCGATCAGCGTTGTGGAGTTGTTGTCGTTGTTGTTCTCAAGGTGAAAGTTCAGGTCTCCGAGGAGGATGTAGTAGATGGATGTCAGGGTGTGCATGCTGATCAAGTCCTCGATGGAGTCGCTGAACTGGGGGCAGAGTCCGGGGGGGCAGTAGACGAGGATGCTTCTGAGGGTGGAGTTAGGGTCTGTGTGGATCTGGAAATGCATGTGTTCGGCGGAGCTGAGCGTGTCGTCTGTGCTAGTCGAAACCCTGATGCTGTTCTTGTGGATGATGGCGATTTCTCCTCCGACTCCATTGGTGCGGTCTCTGCAGTTGATCTTGTAGCCATCTGGGATGGCTATGGCGATGTCAGGTGCGGAGGAGTAGTTAAACCAGGTCTCTGTCAGGAAGGCGACGTCTGGGGATGTTGTGTCGAGCAGGTCCCAGAGTTCGACTGCATGCTTATGTGCGGAGCGGGTGTTCAGTAGTATGCATTGAAGATGGTTAAGGTCTTTCTTGGTGGGTGGTTCGTCGGCTCTGAGGCTGGTGTAGCTGCAGTTCCGGAAGATGAAGGGGCCGTGTGTGTGTTTCGGGGCGGCCTTGAAGCAGGTGTGGCTCCGTCCGGAGTTGAGAGCGTGCAGAGTGCTGGCATCGTAGTGGTGGCGCTCATTGTGATGGGTGCAGTGGCCAGGGGTTCTGGGGCTGGGCGAGGTCCAGGCGCAGACGGGCTTGCCTTAGATGTGCATGCCAGCGGTGTGGCCGCTTAGCAGCCGGCATATATGGGGAGGTGGGAGGGAGGAGCAGCTGGGAGGCGGGGGCAGCGAATGGACAGTGGGCCATCAGTGGGGCGGGGCCACAGGGGACGCAGCGGCGAGGGCGGTGAGGGACAACAAAGGTAACAGAAGGAAAAAGGGGAACAGAAATGAGGGGAAAACAAGTGGCAAGGAGGGCAGAAGGGCACAAAAAAACGAATGGAACAGATGGTAGAAGGGCACAAAAAACGAGTGGAACAGAAGGCAAAAGGGGCACAAAAAAGGGTAAAAACGAGTGGCACAGAGGGCAGAAGGGCGCAAAAAATGAGTGGAACAGAGGGCAGAAGGGCACAAAAAACGAGTGGAACAGAAGGCAAAAGGGGCACAAAAACGAAGGGAAAACGAGTGGCACAGAGGGCAGAAGGGCACAAAAAACGAGTGGAACAGAGGGCAGAAGGGCACAAAAAACGAGTGGAACAGAAGGCAAAAGGGACACAAAAACGAGGGAAAAAACAAGTGGCACAGAAGGCAAAAGGGCACAAAAATACCGGAAAAAACGAGTGGCACAGAGGCAAAATACAGAACACAGAAATACAGGGGCAGCTAAGAACAGAAGGCAGAACGGGCAGAGAGGCAAGGGGGCAGCGAGGGGAACAGAGGGAAAACCGAGCAGAGACATGGGGCAGCGAGGGGAACAGAAGGTAAAACAGGGCAGAGACACAGGAGCAGCGAGGGGTACAGAAGGAAAGACAGGGCAGAGAGAGCATGGGGACAGCTAGGGGAACCGAGGGAGAAAAAAGGGGCACGGACCACGTACAGGCAGCGGGGGAAGACAGACAACAGCAGTGACAGACAAATAATGGAAATACAGGCAATACAATAAAAGCAATAAAGCGGAGGATGAACAAACCTACCTACCTACGGCCTACCACTGGCCACCAGGGATGAGGCACAGGTGGTAGCCTGCGGGTGGTGGAAGGCCTCGAACTTCCTCAGCAGCGGCATCTGGGGCAGAGAGACACAGGCAATGCTGTGCGGAGGGGGAGCGACCTACCTGGTGGGGGTCAAGGGTCGCTTCTTGCCCATAAACAACTAGAGATCTAGGTTTTATTGGCTTTTAGAGTTAGGAGATACCGTCTTCAGTAAGGATATGTGAAACACTGGGTGAATCTTCAACTGTGTTGGAAGACTTAATTTATAAGCTACAGGATTCAAAACCTGTTATACTGGGAAGGGTCCTACAAAACGTGGCTGGAATTTTCTATTTCCCTTGAGTCATCGATGTTCAGAATTCAAACAAACTTTATCTCCTTCCTGCAGAACTAACTTCTGTCTTCTCTTCTTATCAGCATGCTTCGTATAGCACTTCTTAGCTAACGCAAAATTCTTGGTGGCAGACTCATGCAATCACTAAGGTGTTGGACTAGTTCTTCTGCTGCTGGCACGGATACTTCTTGAGTTGAAACCACAGAGTTTGAATGCCTTCCATAATTCAAATAGAATGGGGAATATCCTGTAGAGGCATTCTTTGCATTATTATGTGTGAACTCTGCGGTCCAAAGAAGATTGGGCCATTCTCCTTCTTCATCTAGAAGAAACAGTCTAAGGTACTTTTCTAGTTCCTGATTGGTCCTCTCAGTCTGGCCATCTGTTTGTGGATGGAAGCCAGTAGAATATCGCGTCTCTATTCCTAATTTCTTGGTGTAGGTCCTATAATAATGAGATAGAAATTGAGACCCTCGGTCAGAAATCAGAACTTTTGGGATTCCATGTATCTTAATCAAACTCTGATTTAACTGTGTGCCTTTTTTTTTTGCTGATGGGTTTCTCCTCAAGGCGACGAAATGCTTCATTTTTGAGAATTTACAACAAGGGGTGGTGATGGACAGAGTCTCTGAATTAAGCAGAGTACTCTCACCCAGTCAAAAGATCAGGGCTAGATCCAACACCGTTTTTTAGCTCATTGCACCATCCCAGTTTCAGAACCTGGCTGTATGCAAATTAGTCTGTCCCTGGCCCAGTGCATCATGGGAACAGGGCAGACCAGACTACAAAAGCCAATTCTTACACTGGGAAGGAAACAAGCTTCCGGGGACCGGTTTCTGCCATTTCAGGCGTCTTCGGCCCGGCTTGCTTGAATCCTGATGGTGCAATGAGCAAGGGACTCACATCTTCCAGTCCCTTGCTCATTGCACCATCAGGATTCAAGCAAGCCAGTGTAAGAATTGGCTTTTGTAGTTTGGTTTGCCCTGTTGCCATCATGCACTGGGACAGGAACAGACTAATTTGCATACAGCCAGGTTCTGAAACTGGGATGGTGCAATGAGCTAAAAAACGGTGTTGGATCTAGCCCTGATCTTTGGACTGGGTGAGAGTATTCTGCTTAATTCAGAGACTCTGTCCCTCACCACCCCTTGTTGTAAATCATTTTTGAGAAGGCGTCTACCATTACCTGAAATTAAGTTGAATCCCTGGCTAGAAGGCAATTCCACAATTAGATCGATTGTGACAGTGTGCCAGGGGTATGGGGGAGTGGGTAAGGGCCTCAACAACCCTTCAGGGGCCCGCCTATCCATATTTCCTACTGCACAAGCCCCACAGCCTTCTACTTAAACTCCAACATCCTTGAAGAGCCCTGGCCACCAGAACTGTCTCTTCAGCAACTACTCTGTGCAATGGATTCTGGGATGACCGGCCAAGGGACTGTCATGGCACTCTGCCAATGCTTGTTGTTGGAGTTCTTGGGTCGGTAGCAACAAGGTTTTGGCATGGAACGGCAAATCATTGTGAATTTCTCGAGACAAATCTTCTTGAACCCAGTTCTGCCTTTCCCCTGGAGTCATAGCTTTTTGATTTTGTCATCTAGAGTATTCTCTACTGTTGCTCCTATGATCTTTGTCTCCGGAATAATTTTTTGCTCACAAATTAGATTCTTTTTTCCATCTGTGTCAATTCGTTACAATGAATCCGCTTTTCCATTATTTTTCCCTGGCCAATAAGTAATTACGAAGTCGTAATCGGTAAAGTACAGAGATCATCACAATTGACGTGGCGTTAGAGTTTTGGCTGACTTTAAGAATTGAAAGTTTCTGTGATCGGTGAACACTGTGACCACATGCCTCGCTCTGAGAAGATAGTGTAGTCATTCTTGGAAAGCATCTTTAATGGCGAGGAGCTCCTTATCAGAAATGATATAGTTTATCTCTGCCGGTTGCAGCTTCCTGGAATGGTATGTGACCGGGTGCAATTGTCCAGTATCTTTGAGTCTCTGAGATAGCACCTCTCCAATTGCCTGCTCAGAAGCGTCGGTCTCAAGGTAAAAAGGATGAGTAGGATCAGCGTGCAGAAGAATGGGTGCTGTGGTAAAACTTTTCTTCAGAAACTGGAAGGCATCTTCAGCCTCTGTAGTGCATTGAAATGGGACTCCCTTTCGTAATAGTCTAGTAATGGGTGTGACCTTCAAGGAGAAATTTCGAATGAATCTACGATAGAAATTCATAAAACCCAATGAAGCTCTGTATTTCTTTCACAGAAGTTGGTAGGGGCCAATTCAGTACTGCCGCAATCTTCTTGACCTCCAGTGTTAACCCTTCAGGTGCGAAACCAAACCTAAATAAATCCACAGACTTCACTCCGAAGGCACACTTTTCCAATTTAACGTGGAGGTAATTTTCTTTCAGACAGCGAAAGACCTTTTTGACTTGGTGTTGATGTTCCTCCTCTGAAGAAGAGTAAATCAAAATATCGTCGATATAAACGATAACGCATTGGTCTATGAACTCCTATAAGACATCGTTTATGAAATATTGGAATGCTGCAGGGCGTTACACAAGCCGTAGGGCATGACTTGGTCCTTCGGTAATCCATACTTGGTTTTAAACACGGTTTTCCATTCATCGCCACTCCGCATTCTGATTAGATAGTAAGCCCACTGCAAGTCTAACTTCGTGACTTTTTTGCATCTTTTAATTGATCCAGAAGGACGAGAATCAAGGGTAATGTCTCTTAATCATAATCTTGTTCAAGGCGCGGTAGTCAATACACATCATACGACCTCCATCCCGTTTTTGGACGAAAAAGAGTCAAGAGGAGACCCGGGACTGGGATGGGTGGATGAACCTGCTTTCCAAGTATTTTTGTGTGTAATCCTTCAAGTGTTGATTCTCAATTTCTGTGAGCGTATAGATCCAGCTACAAGGAAGATTGGCCCCAGGCTCAATATCAATTTTACAATCATATGATCGATGAGGGAGAAGCTTTTTTTGATTCCGACTCACTGAACACTTCACTAAACTCCTGGTATTCAACTGGTAGGCTCTCAGTTTGCACAGCACACACCATATTCTTATTCTCACATAACAAGGCTGATGGGTTTCTCTCTTGTCTCTCTGACTTCTCACAATAGCAATGAACCAAGCAGTAGATGGAGTTTAACTTCACCTTCCTCTCACTCCAATTTATTATGGGATTGTGCTCCGTCAGCCAAGGAAGACCCAAAATAATTCCAAAATGCGGGGCATCAATCACATTGAATTGAATCTTCTTTCTATGACCTTCATTAGAAATTAGTTACACAACCTCCCAATGACTGATAATGGGACCGGACGATAAATTAGTACCATCAACGGCCCTCACTGCTTCACTTTTCTCCTTAAGTAAGGCCTTCAGAACAACTCTTGAGGCACATTTGAGGTCGCAAAAATTCCCTGTAGCACCCGAGTCCAGCATCACAGCTACTCCAGGAAGAATATGTTCTCGAAATTTCAGAGTCATAGTCATGATGAGGTGCGGAGCAGAGGACTGCAAGGTGTTAGCAACTTGCTGATGAATTGGAGTTATATCTTCGTTAGCAGCCACCAGCCCAACTCCCTCTACTGGTGGTGCTGCATGTTTTTCTTCTTAAATGTTTTAGGTTTCTTTGGGCACCCTTTCACAAAATTTCCGCTGGTTCCACAATAAAGGCATAGATTAATAAGCCTTTGCCTTTGTTTCTCTTCCTCAGAAAGTGGGCCTCTAATGGTTCCTATTGCATAGGTTCGACACCTTGCTCTTTCTCAACAGATCTTGTAACATCAGACCATGCCCTGTTGAAGCGCGGTACACTCGGACAAAATTATCTTTTTCTTTCACCTCTTCTTTCGGTTTACCTATAGTCGATTACTAAAACCAGGTCTATCAACGCCGATAGCTCCTTGGGGCAATTTGGAATTTGCGACAAGGTATCTTTCAAGTCATCTTTTAAGCCGAATCACAAGGCGGCTCTTTTGGACTCCGGCCATTCTGTTTCTGCATTGAGCTTGTTGAATTGTGCAAGGTATGTTACTAGTTCTCGATTCCCTTGCCTCAATTACAACAGTTCATTATCTGTAGCCTGAGCTACCTTCAGACGATCAAAAATGCGCAGAAATTCTTTCTTGAATTCATCGAAATTAAACAAAATTGGTGCGTCTTGAGTGACCAAGGGCATTGATCATGCAGCTGCGTCTCCATTGAGGTAATACAGAATACAGGCAATTCGAGACGGCGCATCTGGGAAGGCTGCAGGTCAACTCATAAAATGTAAGAAGCATTGGGTCAGGAAAATCAGGGCCTTTTAGGGATCCTCACTAAAGCGTTTAGGTGCTGCCAACGGAATAACAGGGGCCAAAGAGTGTCCAGCTTGGGAGGTGGACCCTGAGCTAGCCACTGAACTGGGATTAAATATGTGAGCTCCTGACGGGGGAGAATGAAACCTATCCCCAGAACCTTCTCTCTTCATCTGAGCTGCAATTTTTTTTCTCTAGTCTAGTTGAGTCCTTCTCAGACTTGATAGCCTCATTCTCCTCCCTAACTGCAATACATTCTTGCTGAATCAACCCTAGGACCTTCCCTGAGTTCTTTAGGTCAAACCCCTCCACCATTCTGCTCGGATGAGTAAAATTTGTGGGCACTTCACTCTGTCAGCGCTAAATGTGTACTCACTTCTAGTTACAATACTCTCTGAAGCAGAATGTTGAGAATTGCCCAATTCTCCCTACAGGCCTTCCCACAAACCCCCAATTGCACAGGAGGTTGTGTGAACCCTGCTGGGGGAAAGGGGTAAAGGACAGAGAAGAGACTGTGTGGCTTGTCTTCTGTTCTCCACTCTCTCACTTTTTCTTCTTTCTTTCACTTGTCTGCAATTCGCTTTTCTCTCTACTCTCTCTCTTAGTGTGTGCACTGGAAAACAAAGGATATCATTAATACCTCCTAAAATCTCCCTCCATGGCTCTCAGAACTGCTTGCTAACTCTGGTTTCCTTACTTCCTTACCCTCTAAGCCTAAGGTGTTAGCTTCTCTTTTAAGTTTAATTGATAACAAATTATATGAAGTGAAGTTTTAATTGACTTTTCCTTCTTTTTATTTTTTTACAGGAGTTCTATATTCCACAGGGTAGAAGACTTGCATTGTGGTATTTCCATAGATTGATGTAACTCACTCTTGTTTAGCGTAAACATATCAATACTCGTATGCACACTATACTCTTTTCTCCAACAGGAGAATATTTGCGGTTTGATGTCTCAGCCGGAAAACGCTGTCTCCAGGGATTAAGCCGAACCCGCGTTGAGAAGACGGCCACCTCAGAACTGCTGGGGACTCTGGTAAGTATTCGGGCTATAAAGTGAATAATATTCACAGGGAACTGCCTCACTAACTGACCGACAAGGGAAACAAAACGGACCTCCAACCAGCGCCTAAACCTGGCAAAAACTCTAGGACTTAACCTGACTGACTACAGATGCGCACATGGTGTTTCCTCATCAAAAGTGTTAGTGAAGTGCGCAGCTTGGAAAACTGTTGCTGCCCTTTTCACCTGGCCCTGTCCTTGCGCTCGTGGCCAGATGAGAGAGACTAGACCAGTGATTGCACTGGCACGCCTCCATTTTAGGCATGCCCGTCCAATCGCTCGGCATTTAGTCACAATAGCCTGAGGTCTCCGGTAGATTGATATGGAGCTCTGGAATTGTTTGACTGGTTTTTCGAATATGCAGGGCAGCACATGGGTTCTAACACCCGAGCCCTGATACCTGGGACCTGGGAAGTGAGTTGTAAGTGCTGCAACTGTGAACATCTACTCATCAATGCCATTGCTCTGAATGGAACTAGTGCATCTCTTTAGATGCATCACAGCATCACAGACTGCACAACGCATCGGCTCAAGATTTCAGTGCATCCCTGACTTTCCGCAGTGCTGATGAATTGTTTCATGCATTGCCTTGAGCCCAGCGGATCGACGAGGATGCATTATCCTGGTGTGCTTCGCATCTTAGCTTTTGATACACCCTTGACGGTGTGCAGCTTGGAACCGAGGCATGGCCTACATCTGCAAGTTCAACGACCACGCATTGCCCCCCCCCTTGCTCCCCACATCACCCTTGATGCATCCAAGGTACTATTCAGAGGGTTAAAGCCGGTCCCTGAATCTGACCCTTGCTCCATCGTGGTCTGCCTGAACTTTTGGATGAGACCCTGTGAAGAGCAACCAGAAAGCCTCAGGTGGCGTTATTTGGATTTTGTAGTTTTGGTTGTGTTTTACTTAAATATATGCTATTCTTCTAAACTAGTGTTGTCTTTTTGTGGTGTTTACACTGTGTTTACTGTTTATAGTGTTGCACAAATACTTTACACATTGCCTCTTAAGTTGAGCCTGACGGTTCTGTGCCAAGCTACCAGAGGGTGAGCACAGGTTAATGTAAAGTGTTTTTCTAACTTCCTCTGACTAGTATTGTGGTCCCTGCTTGTACAGGTTGCATACCTCTAGCAACCAGAAATCCAGTTTCTAACATTGCTGATGAGCAGTGAGGAATGGACCTGTATTTGTGCATTGCCGTACAGTAATTGGTGTACACTACTATCCATATCAATGACCAATTTGAACCTTTGTCAATTTTCTCTGATTTACATTTTTTATTTTTTCTAAAATCACGTGCCTGATTGATGGAATGGCATCTGCAAAAATGGATTTTGAGGTGGGCAAGATTGATAGTTATACTGTGCCCCAGCTCAAGGACTTCTGCAAGGGGGTTGAGCTTTCTCCAAATGGCTATACCAGTAAGGTGAAGCTGAAAAAGGCACTGAGGGCCTGGGTAAAAGGTCATGATACAGTTACTGTGACCTCAGAGGAGAATGAGAAATTGGATGATTAGGAGGAGCTGGACCAGGATTCACTGGATAATCTGGGACTCCCTGTGGGACAGGGGGCCACAATCCAGCCGGGAGCAGTGGTTTCCACCAGAGCAGGGAGCAGTGTATCATTCAGAGACCTGTCCCACGAGGAGCTGTAGGAGTGGAGAGAGGAGAAAAAATGTAATTGGAGCTGTCTAAGCTCAAATTGGGGAAAGAAAAAGATTTGAAAGAGAAATTATTGGCCATAGAAGAAAGGAAAACATATTGACTCAAGGACTGATCCTGAAAGGACTGATCCTGAAGACCAGGAGGGCGGAGTCCAGCCAAGATGGTGATAGCATTTTTTCAGTGTCATCTGACAAGAGAGTACACATACCCAAGAGTCTGGTGCCTGACTATGGAGTGGGAAATGACATAGATAAATGGTTTGATGCACAAGATTCCTGAAGGGGATTGAGGGGCTAGTCTGTGGCAGCTTATGCCTAATGAGTGGAAGGACACCCTACTGGCCCTAGATGAGAGTGACAGGATAAGATATCCATCCATGAAGGAAGCCCAGAACAGAAAGTATGGTTTGACCCCAGAGAAGTCAGGACAGAAATTCAGGGACAGTCAGACACCATCCCCACAAACATGGGTGGATAATGTTGATTCTTTTATGCAAGGACCTGGATGATTGGGTGAAGGGAAGTGGTAAGGATTATCAGGGGCTGTATAACTTGATTGCAAAAGAGCACATATTTAGTGTTAGATTTAGGGGTCTCTAGTTGGCAGAGGTAGGTACCAATGTCCAAATTGTGGTAAATAAATAATTAATTACCGGTACTATTTTTCTATGCATTAACTGAAAAGGATAGCTCAATAAATAAGAGGCAGAATCCGTGGTATCCGAGTCGAATGGGCTTTAATCAGATGGCTCGAGCCAATGGACCATCGGGTTCCATCACCTGCAAAGGTTCAGGAAGGGACAGACACAAGGAAAAGGGGAATGGCAGCTGCAACGTCTCATTAACATCATACAGTATATATAGTAAAACAGTACAATTGCATTGAATACAGTAGGCGTAACAAGAAGGCGTGCACAGGGCGTGCACGAAGACATGTGATGTAAACGTCACAGAAGTGTCATAAGTGGGTGGATACATGGAGGGGGCTACCTGGGCAGCTGGAACCTTTAACCTACTGGTGCGCGCAAACGGGCCATGACGTGTAACTGGGGAGAGCTGGGGGCTCTGACTTCTGGCACTAGAAGAGGAGACTAAAGTCTGGGATGTCAGGACGACATGTACCTATAGTATATCTGATATCTTGTGTTTGGAGTACATGTTGATAGAATCTAAAAGTCATCAGGGTAAAGGCTACTTGTCACTAAGGCTGGTGCATGCCTATATTCCACATGTATTGCGTGTGCTATGAATCTTCTATGGATACTAATTCAGTAATTCTCTTGCATAGAGACAGAAAGACTAGACTATAAATGAAGATGTTTATGCGGTTCGTTAGCTTAGGAATGTGAAGCCGGGGAGCTGAACTGATAACTAGAGGCATAACATATTCTTGGCAGACAGGCAGGCAGGCCAGGCCGGGCACCGCGCTGCTTGGCAGAAAGTAAGTGAAGGGTCAGGGATGCGGGAGGGGCTGCATCGCTCCTCGGAGTGGTTTCAGGAGACTTGAGCTTGAATCTGGTGTCCGGGCCCTATGAGGCCTAGAAACGGGGACAACTCGATGAATTAACGTGCACAATGTAAAGACGTTGGCAACATAGGCCTAATACTCGTTGCTTTCACGAGGACTGGATAACTGGCATACTAACGTTGGACACAACTATAATTGCGTCTTTATTCGGTCAAGGGGGAACATATGCATATCGATCATACATATATAACATATAATGGGGAATACGTAGGGACACATGACAAGGCAAAATTCAATTTTCCTCATTCCCTCCTTGTTCCCTACGTTTCCTTCAGGAAACATCAATATTCATAAGACCATCTATCTGTTCATAGAGCATCATTTGCTCGTCTTTAATCTTCTTGGAATGGGACTTAGGACTTGGAATACAAGAGGTAGCGCACAAGCCGCAAATCGCAGGGCCACATTCTAAACATAGGCAACAACTGAATATGATCATTACTACTATTCCTAGGAATGACAATACTTTCCATCCCCAGGCAGATATTATACTCCAGAGCCAACCGGACCATGTCCAGGTGCCTGGATTCTGGTGTAACTGATGGGCTATTTTATGAAGTCTTGTTATAGCGGAATAAACAGACGGTGCGTTATTAGGAATGAAAATGCAACAACTAGATCCGATGACTCTACAAGCTCCGCCCCTATCGGCCAGTATGACGTCAAGAACAAGGCGGTTCTGAAGAACGACAAATCTCATAGCAGATTGCTCTTCGGTTAAGTTACCTAGAGCGGAAGTAGTCTCATTCACTACTGCTTCAAGGGTTCTGGTTAACCTACGTATTAGCTTACTATTCTGGATAGGTCCTATGAAGAAAAAGAAACCTTTATTGAAGTCTGTATACTGTTCTAAGGCAGTTTCAGTTTGATCGACAATTGGGGACTCGATCTCCCTTCTATGTCTGACGTGTACTAGATGTGTATTTCTGTGATAACCGGATGGGGCTAGGAAAACTGGTGGCAGTAAGAAGGCAATGTAACATGTTCCATCCCAATCTAGGGGCAGACGTACATATGCGGTCTGACCACATACAAAATACGAATGACGTGATGCTTTGAAAGTAGACTTCCCACTGTCACTATACTCGACCACAGTATTACAATCACTGTGTCCTAGATGTACTGAACCATTCTTTCTAACACATAATTCACCTTTCACTGGTAGGACTGTAATAGCAGGCAAGTCTGGAGTAGTCTCGGACTGAACATTCAAAACCATGAAATTCGAGGAATAATTACCTAGATCATATACTTCATTTTCTAGATCTAACCCTGTTCTATGGGAAAGACCTTCCTTGTCTGGGAAACATGTTCTATTCAGAAGGGACTTATCGCCTGAGGATGATGTTAACGTAAACCATGCTCCACACGAACCATTGTGTGAAAACGGATAGGGAAAGAGTGGCAGAACTCCCTTCGGTGTCTGGAAAGGGGGGAGTCGACCACACACCCAACAATTAGTGGCATTGCTAGTCTGGTGTGAATAGTGTAGCATTCGGATAAAAGTATTGTTGCGCATGGCAAGTCGGTAGGATAACTCGTGAGGGGGTAGTTCACTAAATGTGTGCTCTACTGTATCATTAGAGGAAAGATGTACATGTGAATCAATAGGAGGAAAAAATACATGTAAAACGTAACTTATACATGTGATCGTAAGACTCAGAAATAACATAAACAATAACGTAATAATACATCGGCTGCGCAGATTTTTACAATAACGTATTTTCTTGGAGTTTCGTCTAACTCTCTCACTATGGGGGTCTATCTCATACATGTCAGGAACCTGTCTAACCGCTTCACCCGAGAGGGACTTAAACAATTAAACTGTCTGACTTGCTAGACCTCAATTTCATTTTATACTCCTGCTGCGGAGTTTTCTCTAACAGGGGAAGTTTAGAGTCAGTATCGGGGCAGTCCTTGAAAAAAGTCTTTGGACGGAGTCCATGAAAACGCTTGATGTGGCTGGAGTGTAGCCACCCTTTTCTTCCTTCTAGCTTTACGGCGGTCCTTGTGGTCATCAGAACAAGTTTTGGCTCCTTCCAGCGGGGCTCCAGCGGACTTGAACGATCAAAGTTCCTCACGAGTACGAGGTCGCCTGGTATGACCTCGTGCGATTTCACTTGGGTGTTGTCTGGAAAGGCAGCCGCGACCTGTGAACGACAAGAGAGTAGTGCAGACATCAAGGAAGCCAGGTAATCTGTCAGCATATTACTGTCAACATCGGTAATTCTACGTGGCATAGGTGTACCCCACATGTTCGGGGGACGACCGAATACAACCTCGAAAGGGGACAGACCTGAACGGGAGTGAGCGACCATTCTCATGTAAAAAAGGGCGACTGGCAGTGCTACCATCCAATCTACGCCTTTCTCGGCACAGACCTTTGCAATGCGGATTTTCAGAGTTTGATTATGTCTCTCGACGAGGCCAGCTGCCTCGGGATGTCGCACACAGTGAAACTTCCACTGGTACCCTAACAGAAGAGATACTTGTTTCATGAGTTCGGATGAGAATGGCTGGCCGTTGTCTGAATACACGACCCTGGGCAAACCATAGCGAGGGAAATACTCACGAACCAACTGCCTGGCAGTGGTCGCGGCAGTGTAATCTGGGACTGGATATGCTTCTGTCCATCTGGACAAAGCGCATACTACTACGAGGACATACTTGAAACCTCGACATCGGTCCATCTGAATATAATCCATCTGGAGGACTTCAAAAGGGTGGTCAGGAGGATGGAATCCACCTTGTTCCACCGGAACACCTTTACCTGGATTGAACTGACAACAGATCATGCAGGTACGCACTTTCTGCTTGGCTGCTGCTCGTAAATGCTTGTTAAACCAAAGGTTCTGGATACTGTCTAACATAGCTTTCTCTCCTAAATGTGCTGGACTATGTGCGGTGTTAATAATGACTTGAACCATAATGTCGGGGAGAAACCATGTGGCTTTTCCCTTCGTCAACCATCCCTGTTCTGTCTGGACCCCTCCTTGTTCAGACCATTTCTTGATTTCATCTGGGGTAGCATGTGTCTGTATGTCTAGTACGTCTTGTGTAGGGTCCTTAACTGTCATACAAGTCGTCTGATCTAGAACATCTGTCTTTGTCGTGTTAACTGGAATGTCTGGAGTCTGAGCTGTAAGCTTGGCTGTTCGATCTGCTAGATCGTTACCTTGAGAAATGGTATCAGTGGCTTTCGTATGTGCTTTGCACTTCATAATGGCAATGGCTGTTGGTAAATGTATGGCTTCTAAAAGAGCTTGAATGAGGGGGCCATGCTGAATCTTGGCTCCATGAGAGGTCAGGAAACCTCTTTCTTGCCAGAGTACTCCAAAGTCGTGTACGACTCCGAATGCATAACGCGAATCTGTATATATGTTTACTTTCAGGTTCTTAGCTCGTATGCAGGCTTGGGTCAGAGCGATGAGCTCTGCTGCTTGAGCAGACAAGGTGTCAATACGATGTGTTTCTATGACTTCAGTTTCAGTAGTCACTGCATACGCGGCTACTAACGCTCCTGTACTTGTTCTCATACATGAACCATCCACGTAAAGTGTCAGGTCTGGATCAGGTAATGCAATGTCCGTCAAGTCTTGTCTTGGCTTTGTCATGGTGTTGATAACTTCCACACAGTCATGTGTGGCAGGGTTTGATGTAATCGAGGGTAACAGTGTAGCAGGATTTAAAATGTTGCAGCGTCTGATTTCTATGTGTGGCTGAAACAGTGTCAGTTCATATCCTGTTAGACGTGCAATTGTCAAGTGCTGAGTCTGTGTTCGGTTTAACAGAACTTCCACTGAGTGTGGAACTTGTACTGTCAGGGAGTGTCCTAACACTATGGAATCACTTTGTCTGATAGCTAGAGCTGTGGCTGCAACTGACTTGAGGCACGCAGGCAGAGCCTGGGCTACTGGATCTAATGTGCTAGAAAAATAAGCACAAGGCTTGTGTTGTCCTGCTTGATCTTGCGTGAGAACAGATAACGCTGTACCATCACGTTCAGTAACAAAAAGTGTAAAAGACTTACTGTAGTTCGGTGTCGCTAAAACAGGTGCATTACATAAAGCTTCCTTTAACTCATTAAAAACAAGTGTATGTTCCTGGGTCCAAGGGAGGACAGTCGATGTGGCTGCCTCCTGTGTCGTTAACTGTATCAGTGGTTTGGCTAGATATGCATACTGAGGAATCCATTGTCTGCAGTAAGAAGTGAGGCCGATAAAAGCTCGTACCTCCTTCTGTGTCTTGGGCTGTGGAAGATGTGCTATTAACTGGATACGGTCAGGTGTCAACTGTCTACCCCTCTTGGACAGTAAGTGTCCAAGGTATACCACTTGCTGGACACAGAATTGCAGTTTCGAAGGGGACACCTTGTGCCCCATGTCTGCCAGGAAATACAAGACTGTCAGTGACGCACGTTCGCAGTCACGTTCTGTACGGGCTGTGATTAATAGATCATCGACATACTGGAGCAGGGCAGTGTCAGTTGGCATGTGAATACTGTCTAGTTGTCTCTTAAGTGCTTGACTGTAAATACTAGGACTTTCTGTGAAACCTTGAGGAGCTCGTGTGAATTTATAGCTTCTTCCATTTAAACAGAATCCGAAAAGGAACTGACTGTCTGGATGAATGGGGACACTAAAGAATGCGTTCTTGAGATCAATAACAGTAAAGAACGTAGCTTCAGAATCAATGGCAGTCAATAGGGAAGAGATATCTGGAACCACAGGGTACTGGGGTATGATACACTTATTAAGTTCTCGGAGGTCAATCACTAATCGATAAACTGGGGGTGCATTTGAATCAGTACGTTTAAGAATCGGAATGATAGGAGAATTACATACATTGGAGTCAGTTTCTACAACTACTCCTTGAGCAATGAGCTCGTCAATAATTTTCGATAAGGCTGCTACAGCCTCAGGTGGCAATTTGTACTGTCGCATTCTTGGTAATACAACACCTGGTTTCAGAGTAACACGATATGGTGTAATGTGCATACAACCTACATCAGTTGGACCTTGCGCCCATAAATGCTGTGGTACATTCAGTAATCTTGGATCAAAATCACGTAACACATAATGACCTTTAAAATCACGTAAAAACAATCTCACTCCTTCCGGAGAGCAGCATATTACCGCTCCTAATTCTTTCAATGTTTTAATACCCAGTAAATTTTCAGGACAGGATTTCGTAAGCAACAAATCTGTAGTTTGGGATAATGGACCAACTTCTAGGGAAACTGGTTTCGATATTTCATAAACAATAGGCTTTCCTGAAAATCCCAGGGAAACATTTCTTGAGCCTGAGAGTGGAGCCCCTGGAACCTCGTCATGACTGATGGTAGTCCTACTTGCCCCTGTATCAATCAGAAACTTTCTGTCTTTCCCTAATACTTGACTGTGTACATAGGGACCCTCTTGATCTACAGGAATCTCGATGAGAGGCAAGCCAACCTCCCTCTCTAGGCTGTTTCATGAAAACTGCTGATATTCTGGATAATCTGACTGTGCGTACTGGTACATCTGTTGTGTAACGTGTTGTGTGGCAGCTATAGGCTGCGGTACTGTAACTGTCTGTTGTGCGTTCTGCGGTGGTTGCGTATTCTGCGGAACATGTTCTTGTCTAGGAGGACGCGGTCTCTCTTTCGTCTTACCTGTAGCTATGTTGTGTTTCAGAACTGCACATTCGTTTATATAATGACCTGACTGTTTACAGTAATTGCATGTCCCTTTAACGGGAGCTGCAGAATGACTAGTTTGATTCGTACCCCTCTTCTGACTATCTGGTGGAACAGACTGTGCAACTAGTACTTTCATTTTCGTGTCTTTCATACGTCTCCTTTCGTGTTCTTGCTCTTCCCTGATTCGGTTCTGGTGATACTGTAACCTCTGGAGCATTTGTGACGGGGTATTAGCTTGCCATGTACTCTCGACCTTCAATACTCGATTTTTAACTTGCGGTAAGGAATTCTCAACTAGTTTGGTAACAAAAAGATGTGGATACGATTCACTACTTGTTTTCAGACCGCTATTAATAATGAAACATTTCTCAAATCTGGAATAAAAATCACTAGTGTCTTCGTCTTGTTTCTGTTTACAGGCTGAGATGGCATCCCAGTCTTCCTTTTTCGTGGCTAGTAATCTTGGCAAGACTTGTATTAGCAGTTCGGGCAACTCTTTGGCTTTATCCCCAAGACCAGTACCTGGGACCCGTGCATTATCTTCATTCTCTAACGCGGTCCAGTCAATCTTTTTCTCTCCCACCACCCATTCTTTTTCTTTCAGTTTTTCATATATGCCCGCAAGCAACAGGACCTTTAACATTTTGATGATATCAGGATACGTGTATTCTCCCATACGGAGCATGTCTTTTAATTCTCGATGGAACCCTGCTGGATCTTTATCGTGACAGGGCACTAACTTTTTCATTTCTAGTAGTTCTATTTTCGTTATAGGGGTGTAAACAAATACTCGTTCGAGATTACCCCCCGTTCCCTTAATGGATGCACTTCTCGCAACGGATTCTGTCTATCTATGTAGAATGGGGGTGAAACAGGAACAAAATGCGGAGTCAGGAACGTTCTGTATTTGTGGCGCTGTTCTAAAATGACACTAATTAAATCGGTACCTAGACCTTTCCATCGGTTCAGGAGTAACTCGTTCAATACATTATATAAGGGACCTGGATCAGAATGCTGACTCTCGTACAGTGTAATGAGGTGCTGGATCATGTACATACCCACCAGTCGCTGCTCGGCTGGGGGCAGTTTCAGAAACATTTGAGCCACTACTTCGTCTGAAAACGTGGTAGAATCACTAGTCCATCGGACTGCTGATCGGGCTAGTTCTTGTTCATGCATGGTACTAAGCTCACTGTAACCTATTCGTAGTTTCAGAACTTTATCGGTAGACTGGAATACTTGTTCAAGAGAACACTGTTCTGGTACGGGAGGAGGAAAAGCTTTCTTGTAGTCTAGGCGTGTGTATCTATCGGAAGGTCTCGTTCTACCTACATACGCTATTCTGGAGGGATTCTCGTTGTCTACCTCTTCGTCTGAAGAGTCATTCTCTTTCTCGGCTGCTCTCATTGCTTCCTCCTTTTGATGTATACTTATAATTTCTTTACGAATCTTTCTGTACATGGTTTCTATACAATTTTGTGTTCTGTGTTTTCCTTCTGCTATATTGTCACCCCATCTGGTCAGGACTTTCATATCTTCTTTGTTTTTATCAGGGTAATCCTGTTCTCTTATTAAACAATTTATTAAAAATTGTAAAATCATGCCTTGAATCTTGACTTTTCTGTGTACCATAGCTTCGTGAATACTTTCTGGTTTCTCCCCTGTTCGGATGAAGTGATATATTCTGTCTAGATGTTGTTCCATATTTGATATGGTAACCAAGAAGCTTGCAACTCGTCGTAATCGTATGGAATATATTATCATACTATCTTCGCCTGGTACTGGGTCATATCTGCAATCAGATCCACACTCATTGAAATACTTTTTGAGGGCTTCGTACGTAGTCACTTTTGGCGTACGTTGTAACGCTGCATCTTTCAGCGTCAGTCGCTTTGTTTGAGGCGGGGTGATAGGAATACCTCCCCTTGCTCCTCCTGAACTGGAATCGTCAATTAATACTGAGTGTGCGGCTGCTGGTAACGTGACTGGCAAAGTAGGGGTACGTAATGTGGGTTGGTCCTGGGGTGCTGGCACATTAACAGGACCAACGACTGGAGGCACAGTAATTACATTATTAACAGGAGGTGGAAGTTGAACTGGCGGAGGATTCGTATTAGCATATTCTGGGACAGTGTCGTCTAAATAGGAAGAAAGGAAAATTTCAGCCGCGGTCGGTTTATGACGTAGCTTAGTCGGGACCAAGGGTGGCGGTAAATTACAGGGTGTTTCCGGGGTCGCTTTAGGCAAACCCTCAGCGAGAAGAGGATACATACCTTTAATAAGGGCATTTCTCTGTCTGTCTGATTGTTCTGCTCTAACTCGTTCACCTTCTTCTAGTAATTCCCTTTCTTGGGCTTTTTCTGAGGATTCTCTACTTAATTCTGCTTTTCTGAATTCTTTCTCTGTTCTTTTATGGGATTCTTTACGCCATAACTCTATGGCATCTTTCTGGGATTGTCTGGCTTTCTTTTTCCATAATGCTTCTTCTACTCTCATGATGCACTCGGCATCCCATGTTCCTGAAACAGGCCATCTATATTTCTCTTCGAGATGTTTGGTGTAATCCACCCATAAATCTAGATACAGTATGGTATCTAAGCCATGCTTATGATACATGAAATGTCCAGGACTGTCCCTGGGAGGGACAGGAACTGATTCTTCGAGTAACCCTTTTCTGGTTTTTATCTGACGTAATTTCGAAAACAGCGGCATATTTGAACCGTACTTGAACTTGAACACAATACACAATGAACACAGTAATGAATAGCAAAACAATCACTCATACCACGACATCAAAAACACATTAATAACCGTTCGAACAGAATACTACCTGATACATTGAAAACATAATACTTGAACTTCTCGAGAACAGACTTACTAGAATTACTGGATGCACTGCTAAAACAGTACAGAACATACCGGTCTCCTAAAGAGACACGTCATACCGTATCCACCTAGGTGAACACGTCGGACCGGATCTGTGTACCCAAACCCGTCGGACCGGGCACAAATTAATGAACCCGTCTAGATACGTCCCAGCAACGGTACTCACCGGGAAGCAAAACTGAAGGCCTCGGACTGGACTGGACTGCTACGACGTCTGGTTACTGCTACGCACTACGCATGCGCCTCGGGCTTCGGGCTTCGGAAACAGGTGGGCCTCCGGATACCTCGGACCTTGCTCTCTCGGCTTGGGCTCTGGTCGGGACGACCCGCCTTCCTCACCGCCTCGTCTGGATGCCGGACCGCAGTCTCCATCTCCTCCGTGGGCCTGAGGGAGACTTGAAGCAGAAATATCTGCACGTGCACAGTAGGGTTCCGTCACGGCTGTAGAAGGGTCCGGTACTATTTTTCTATGCATTAACTGAAAAGGATAGCTCAATAAATAAGAGGCAGAATCCGTGGTATCCGAGTCGAATGGGCTTTAATCAGATGGCTCGAGCCAATGGACCATCGGGTTCCATCACCTGCAAAGGTTCAGGAAGGGACAGACACAAGGAAAAGGGGAATGGCAGCTGCAACGTCTCATTAACATCATACAGTATATATAGTAAAACAGTACAATTGCATTGAATACAGTAGGCGTAACAAGAAGGCGTGCACAGGGCGTGCACGAAGACATGTGATGTAAACGTCACAGAAGTGTCATAAGTGGGTGGATACATGGAGGGGGCTACCTGGGCAGCTGGAACCTTTAACCTACTGGTGCGCGCAAATGGGCCATGACGTGTAACTGGGGAGAGCTGGGGGCTCTGACTTCTGGCACTAGAAGAGGAGACTAAAGTCTGGGATGTCAGGACGACATGTACCTATAGTATATCTGATATCTTGTGTTTGGAGTACATGTTGATAGAATCTAAAAGTCATAAGGGTAAAGGCTACTTGTCACTAAGGCTGGTGCATGCCTATATTCCACATGTATTGCGTGTGCTATGAATCTTCTATGGATACTAATTCAGTAATTCTCTTGCATAAAGACAGAAAGACTAGACTATAAATGAAGATGTTTATGCGGTTCGTTAGCTTAGGAATGTGAAGCCGGGGAGCTGAACTGATAACTAGAGGCATAACATATTCTTGGCAGACAGGCAGGCAGGCCAGGCCGGGCACCGCGCTGCTTGGCAGAAAGTAAGTGAAGGGTCAGGGATGCGGGAGGGGCTGCATCGCTCCTCGGAGTGGTTTCAGGAGACTTGAGCTTGAATCTGGTGTCCGGGCCCTATGAGGCCTAGAAACGGGGACAACTCGATGAATTAATGTGCACAATGTAAAGACGTTGGCAACATAGGCCTAATACTCGTTGCTTTCACGAGGACTGGATAACTGGCATACTAACGTTGGACACAACTATAATTGCGTCTTTATTCGGTCAAGGGGGAACATATGCATATCGATCATACATATATAACATATAATGGGGAATACGTAGGGACACATGACAAGGCAAAATTCAATTTTCCTCAAAATAGGGACACTTGCTTCTAGTCAGGGTAATTGGGATACACTCTTTGGATAACCCCTGCTCACCCCCTTGGTAGCTTGGCACGAGCAGACAGGCTTATCAAAGGCAATGTGTAAAGTATTTGTAACAACACTCACAGTACACAGTTAAAACATCACAAATGGACGTCACACCAATTTAGAAAAATAAAGTAATTTTATCTAAACTACATAAGACCAAAACGACAAAAATCCAACATACACTGTTCCAAAATAAGACTAAAAAGAGTTCCAGAACTTGTTTCAAAATAATTTACAGAGACGTCGCGTTTTGCCCAAAGTACCGTTTCTGCAATGAGAGTTCCAAAAACAGCTGCAGCATCAAAAAACAAAGAGATGCAGCACTCCTGAGACCTTGGAGAGGTGAGGCAGCGTCGAACGGCGCCGAGCTGTGTCGAGCGGCATCGACTCCGGTCTGTAGGGGGAGGGCGGCGTCGAGTCTTTGTGCTGGTTCCGATGCGCAGGTGATGCACAGGTATGATGTGTAGATCTTCGGGATGCAACGACGGCGGTGAGCTTCTGGCTTCACCCTCGGCGGATATCGGTACCGCAATAACCAGAGGCCAGCCTCCAGCAAAGACCCGGAGTCGATGCGAGGCACTGGCGTCAATCACGGCCGATCACTGCCGGCGTCAGTGGACATGGTAGGGCCTCAGAGCTGCGCAGCAGGGCAGATGCTTGAGTCGATGACTTCTCAAGCGGCTCCCGGCCTCAGTGCAGATCGCGGCGTCACAGCGGTGGCATCAACGGTATCGGAAAAAAAGTTATTTGGCTCCTTTTCTCTTGGTCAGCTCCCAAACAACCTCCAGAGGCCCCACAACTGGATCAAGCACTCTAGGCAGGTCAGAACTCACACAGCGGAGTTCTGGGGGAAGCTGTGGGTGAAGTCCTTTTGTGCCTGCGACTTCAAAACAGGAGGCCAGCTCTTATCAGGCCCTTGGAGATCTCTTCAAGCAGGGGACACAGCAACAGCAGAAGTCCTTCCCCTCTCCATGGCAGAATAGCAACTGCAGGTCAGCCCACAAACACACAGCAGGCCAGTCCTTCCTCTTCAGTCTTCCAGCTTTTCTCCTTGGCAGAGGTTCCTTCTTGATTCCAGGATGATCTAAAGTTCAGGGGTTTGGGGTCCTGTAGGTATACCCCAAAAAGTCTTTGATCCCTCTGTGCAGGAGGGCTCTGAGCCCGGGCCAAACCAGTTCTGGGTGCTTCCTGTCAGTGGACACCTTCTTCCTTTGAGAAAGAGGGGCGGGGTCGTCAGCCACCCAGCAGGAGGTGGAGCCAGCATTGTGGAAGGCAGGCACAGCCCTATTCAGGCCCAAGTGCTGTCCCCTCCCACCACTCAAGATGCAGATGGAGCTTTTCAGCCTAGTGCTGACTCACCCAGCCACCTGGAGCCACCCCAGCCCCAGTCACTCACAAACCAGACAGTCAATTCACAAACAGGCAGAGGCACACAGAAAGGTCAGACAAGAAAACAGCCGCTTTCTAAAAGAGCTGTTTTCAAAGACATGATTTGAAAACCATCCTTCCTAAAAGATGGATTGTTAAATTCTGAGTTTAGGGATACCAGACTTCAATTTTCTATCTTGATCCTATGGGAAGATATGCAGGTAAACATTACTAAGCAAGGGCTGAAAATTCGTTCCGCTCGCGAAATTTGCGGATTTTTGGCAATTTCACGTTCCGCGAATCGCGCAAAATTGCCAAACAATCCGCAATTCTGTGAATTTATTTTGCTTGTTCGCGCTTCAAAAATACAATCTCGCGTGCGCTGCGATGACTTATCTTGATTCTGAGTTTGTCGAGTTGTTTTCCTCCCGCGAACAAGATGGTCGCGCCCAAAAATGACCGCATGGGTAAGTTCGCAGTAGCTGCGCTGAAAAAAAACCCAGCAAACACGCCAAAATAAAAAAATTCGCAAGTACGCACAAATTCGCGGATTTTACGAACCGCAAATTCGCTTTTGCCCGGATTCGCGGAACGCAAATTCACAAATTTCGCCCATACTTAAACATTATACACAGCATTCCCTATTCTAGCCTGTGGACAAGATAGCCATTCAATAGTGTAAAATGAAATTGGCAATATTTCACCATCAGAGCATGTCACCCACACTAGTACATGCTCTACCTTTCACATATAATGCACCCTGCCCAGGGGGGTACCTTGTGCCTTTCAGAGGGTTGTCCAATGTGCATAGAAGGGAAGGGTTAGGCCTGGCCAGTGGGGACACTAGCCACGTCAGTATGGCCATTAGCAACTCCACACAGGCGGTGGCAGGCCTGAAACACCATTTTAGGGCTACTCATGTGGGTGGCAGAATCAGTGCTGCAGGGCCACTAGTAACATTTGAATCACCAGCCCTGGCACACTCGGTGCACTTTACTAGGGACCTACTGATGAAACAAATCTGCCAATCATGGATAACCAATCATAATAGCAATTTAAACAGGGAGCACTTGCACTTTGACACTGATCAGCAGTGGCAAAGTGCCCAAAGCATCTAAACCAGAAAAAACGAAATCCAGCACAGCGTCAAAAATACAGGAGGCAGATGCAAAAAGTCAGGGGAAACCACGCCAAAGATGCCAGGTCTAACATTTAGTCTTTGTTTTCAAGATCTGGGCCAGCACTTTATTGACAGTAA